>NC_058130.1:41939898-42100910 GCF_016433145.1 Gracilinanus agilis | reverse complement strand
CTCTCTCTCTCTCTCTCTCTCTCTCTCTCTCGCTCTCGCTCTCTCTCACACACACACACACACACACACACACACACACACATTCTGTGAAATTACAGTCTTGGATTTCTTCCCTACCATTACTAAAGGGCCTCTAAATGCTTTTGTGTGGGTGTGAAAAGGGTTCTTTGAGTAATTTCTAAACCTAAAAAACAGTAAAGCTGATGGTATGAAGAGCCCCAGAACTTTTCTTTGTGATCTATGAAAAAGTCTCTAATCAATTTGTTTCCTGTTGATTAACTCAAATGGCACCATTGTTATCATATGGCCTAGACTCTCCCACTCATTTCTGTGACTTCACAAAATGAGGCAAAAAGAGACAAAACAGCAATCAACTCAGTGAGGGGAGATGGGAAATCTTTCCATCCTACTGGTCATACTGCCCTTTTACAAAATGAAGTAGGGAACTTTCTACATGCAGTTTTCAAATTATGCCTATGTCAATATTCCCCAAGAAGAGGATTAATTACAAATGGAGAAAATTAAAATAACATAGCGAAAAGAGCAAACCACAGCAGAAATATGAAAATTCCATTCTCTGTTGTTCTTTCTTGATAACAACTTAATATCTACAAATCTATGATACATTCTAAATCATCTTTTATTTTTAAATATTATTTGAAATTATTTGCCTCTTCCTGAATGTCATTTTCTGGACTAGGAATGGTGTTATAATAATTGAATTGAATTTAAAAACTAGAATGCCATTTTCTAGAATAGGAATGGTGTTATAATAATTGAATTGAATTTAAAAACTAGTCACATGAAATTTCTTTGGAAAAAAAAATGGCCTCAAATACCTCTTATTGTCAGATGTGCCGTGACTGCCACCTCTCCACGAGGACTCTTCACCCAACAAGTGTATGGACCAGCATCTTCTTTTGTTGTTTCTTTGATTTCTAAGGTTCCGTCTGGATGTGTAGTATAATGTGAGCCTTCAAGTCTTTCAACTTTTGATGGCTTTTGCCTATTGTTTAATAAAATTATGAATTAATTTAAGGAATTAAGTAATGTTGCATTCTTTTAAAATCAACCTGCTCAAATTTGACTAAGAGGAGGGATGATCTTTTTTAAATTTTATTTTAACCTCAACATTGAGTACATTTATCTTCTTTAATATACAAGCTAATGAATATTTGCTGACATGAATGTATTGATTTCTCTCTACCTAAATGTTGAACCATAGCTTTTTAGAACCGCTCCTCTAACATCATCTATTCCAATCACTTCCTTGAAAATATGATGAGATTGAGGACCAGAGAGAACAAATGACTTAACTAATCTAATTACTATTTTCTAATTTTAAGCTTCTATAAATGGTTGATGGATACAATACTTGTCGGTCCAAATTACATTATTAACTTTTCACAAACAGCAGGGCAGAGGTTGGTCAATAGTAACAATTCAATTAATCCTTTCAGTTTGACTTACCATATTTTTTAAAACTTAATTATGGTGACAGGGTATGAAATGAAACCCACATAAAACAAAGTGGTAAATGAACATTCCTCAATTTTAAATCAATATTTTAGTGTATCTCAAGTCTAGGAACAAATATCCTATTACTAGGGTCTTGGGCCTAAGGAAACCAAAAAACAAAGAATAGGATAAGGGTGATCTTATTTTTAAGGAATTTATTTCCTTTGTTCCATTACCAAAAACTGAGCTCCCCAACTCTTGGAGGTTATAGAATTATCTCTACAGATGTAATTGAGAATATCAAATATACTCATAGAATTATTGTGATAAGATTAAATAGTTAAAATGGACTTCCAAGTTTGGAGTTGCTGAGCAAGGAAAGCACTGAATGTCCTTATTTAAAAAGTAGTATAATTTAGTAGACTTCATTAAGAAATCAAGGGCTTCCTGAAACAGTCCCAGCTGTGGTTGTCTGTATTGCCTTCCCCTTGTGATTTCATTATAGGCCTGTAGGTTCATGGATTTTAAACTTATAGATTTAGATTTAAATGGCTTCTAAGAGTCCATGGAATCTAATCTTCTTATTTTGGAGATAAGAGTTAGGAAATCACATCAAAGTTAGGGAATGTGTTCAAAGTGACATGGCCAATAAGTGCCGAGATTTATCAAGTATTCCCAATTCCACATCCAGTTCCTTATCCCCTGGCATTTTTAAACATATCTATTTCATTTCATATTTCAAAGAAGCTTGATTTCCAGCTTGGGATCACACTATCCAGAATAATAAATCAATCAACAACAATTCATTACATGTCAATTTGTTATATGGGATGATGCTCATTGGAGGGGAAAAGGAAGGATATTGGGAATAACTATGAAGGTATGAAAAACAGAAGACATCAATAAAAACTAATTAAAACTTTTAAAATTTGTTATAGGTCTAGTATGTTTTAGGCACTATGGATACAAGTACAAAGAATGAAGCACTGACAAGTGCAGAGGAAAACTAAAAAAACAAAGATTTGGAGTTAGAAGGACCCTAATATTCCTGCTGCATCTTACTTTTTTGATTTTCCTATGCTTAAACATTTTTGTCTAACAAAGTCAAATTTTAAATCATGCCACTAACCTTTGTGGGCCTGACTATGAGAAAATCATTGCAAGTGTCTGGGTCTCTGTTTCCTCAATTATAAAGTAAAGAAGTTAAACTAAATAACTTTTAAGTTCCCTCCTGACTCTAAAAATTTGAATTTTTTTTTTATTAAAATTCAATTTCATGGTGGGCTAGCAGTACCAGATCTTAAACTGTACTATAAAGGAATAATCATCAAAACAATCTGGTACTGGCTAAGAGATGGAAGGGTGGATCAATGGAAAAGACTAAGGGTATACTGGCATTTTGGGTAAGAACTTTTTTTTTTACAAAAACTGATGGGAAAACTAGAAAATAATATGGAAAAAAATCAAACCAACTTACCAAGTAATCACAGCAGGAGGTGAGGCAAAAACCTCACAAAGTAAGAAAGCACTGTAACCAACCACAGCAGCATATCCTTCATCATCTGGGGTTTGCATCAATGGAGAAATATCTATAAATCAAATCAGAATTCAAATCTTATATTTTGACTTCAAAGTTAAAATACAATACTTAAAAATCATACCATTTGTAATATACTTATATATATATATTATAAGAATATAACAAATATAACACATAATAGAGAATATAATAAAATTAACTCTATGTTTTTAAATTATCCAGTCAGAACCATCATCTAAATGAATATATATTTGGAAAGATCTGTTTTTCTTTGGCATCATATACTCAATGATAATGAGAAAAGAAGAAAGTAATATGTTTTGAATATTATATTCCCCTTATTTGTTTGTGCTATTAAAATGCAAGCTAGACTAATTAATGAAATAAGAATTTTATGTTGGCAAAGTTTTCCTCAAAATATTCCTCTCACATCCCAAATCTATAATCTGTTTCATAAGTTCACTTACCTAATACGTTGATATTGGCAGTGGCGAGAATCTTGCCATGTACATTTGTGGCTTCACACTGGTACACACCAGTATGATTCAACTGAACATTGCTGAAACTGATTTCTCCTGGGAAGAACACAATTCCTGGTAGTGGGTGTTCTTCTGAAAGACATTAAGACATGTAAATTTGAAAAATATGCATTATACACTCATAGATAATTGATTAATACTATCACGTAGTTTATTAAAGCATATATAAGAAAATTCCCAATATTTGCTCATTAAAATCTTGCCTGTTTTATATTCTAACATATTCCTAGTTTCCTTCTCTTAGGCAAAGCCTTCTTGACCAAATCTCCCTTATGGTGGGTTCCTGCACCTCTTGAGGTATAAAGCAGATAGAAAATCACCAATCCCCCTTCTATAAAAAGAAGTTTTGAAAGCCTTTGTATTACTCTTTACTGGTTGTAATTATTCTCATCTGTTAATATTTAGCTATCTGGGTCAAGTTTAAAAATCTCACCTTGCTCTCCATCCATTGCTTATAGAAATTACAGTGTAAGGTTTTTGAGGGCAGGAAATATTTCACTATTATATTTGTATCTCTAGCACCTAACACAGTTGTTGACACATGGTAGCTGATAAATAAAGATTTGGGGGATATTTATAAATATATGTTGATATACATATATTCATGGAGAGAGGTATAGCATTTGTGCATTTGCATGTAAATATGTATAGATGCATAGTATGCATATATATTAGAATACTATATGTTTATATTATATGCATCTATACATTAGTACACTATATGTTTATATTATATGTATATTGTGTAAGAAATAAAATAGATATAAAGGGATAGAATTAAAAATATTGTGGTTTTAAAAAATTTATTGGTAGTAATTAGAAAAATGAAGCCACGTGCCATGCTGACCCCTATCCAGTTATCTCCCTTCCCCATCCTGGGGAAGAGGGAGGAGTAACAGCCAACTATAAAACAATAACGTAACCACGTGAACATGGGGGCACAGGAAAGATCAAAGGGGATTTTGGAAAAACTAAGGACATATGGGGGATGAAGTCCAAAGTTCAAAACCTCCATTTATACAATTGCCAACATGCATTTGCAAATGCATACATATACTGTATATGTATTGGTAGTGGATATTATTATTATGGATAGATGTATATGTGTGTGTATCTTATAGAATTTAAGCAGCTTTCCCAAGATCAGACAGGAAGTATTTGATTGGAATTTTAACCCAGGTATTCCTGAATCTATGCCTCGTTCTCTATTAGAGTAGGCTTTCTCTTCCTTTTATCAAATTGAACTTAATTTAATTCCATAAAATTTGAAGCTGTGATTGCATTTTGGGGCCAACCAAGTTCTAGAATGTGACACCTTTCCAATCTTAGCAACTAACTTTTTTAATATCACTGACCCTCCAACCAGAAAATATGTATTCTCTGTTCGCTCTCTTTTTTCTTCATCAGTCAGTGAAATAGTCAATCAGTCAATATTTATTAATCACCTATGATATTTTAGACTCAGTGGTAGTTGATAGGGTTATATAATACCAATTATGAAAACAATTTCTACTCTTATTACCCTTTCATTTCATTTAGATTAGATTCTCTATATGCTGGCTTAATTTCTGTTGCCTTCAAACTACCCTTGTCTCTCTCATCCTCAAAACACTCTCACTTGACCTATCTATTCTCTAAGCCATCATGTCCTCCCTTTGTGATTTAACTTCTTTAGAAGACCCTTGAAAAACTGTACTCCTACTCTTCTCCCTCTCTCTTCTCTTTACTCTCTACCATTGGGCTTCTGATCTCATAATTCAACTAAAATTGTATGTTCCAAATTATCATTTATCCCACAATTACCAAATTCAATAATCTTCAGTCCAGATCCTTTCAGCCTCTCTACGGTATTCATAACTTTCTCATCCTGTATACTTACACCTTCCTAGAGTTGTTTAATTTAATTTTGTTTTGGTGGCACTCTTATTACCTAGTTCTCCCCATCTTCTCTGCCCCTTGTTTCTCTTTCACTTGTCTGTCTGATTTCTATCTCATTCTTTTTTATTAGATTTTCATTCATGCCACATCCTCTAACTTTGTATATCTCCCCCCCCCCCACAACCCCACCAAGACTCTGTCTAGGGCACTCTTTTCCTTTAGCTTTATACTATATCCCTACAAATTATCATGTTATCCATTTTCATATCATATCAATCCCATTGATTCTCATGTTATCCATTATCATATCTATGAAGATCTTTCCAGATCTATGTATCCTGCCCTATTTTCTTTCCTTAATTGTAGGGATATATCTCCACCTGAACCTTGGGAAACTAGAACTGGGCAGGCCATGGGAATCTGACATAACTCATTATCATTTCCCTTGCCCCTTCTAAACTTTCCTGTTATATTTTAGGTACAACTATACTCCCAAGCATGCAATCTTGCAACATTAATGCCATCTTTCACTCCTTACTTTTACTTACTCCAAATATCCACTGTGTCATATCTTGTCATTTCTACCTTCATAACATCTCTCATGAACATCCTCCTCTCGCCACTCACATAACACACAAATATGTCTGTATATATATATATATACATATATATATATATATATACATATATATATATATGTGTGTGTGTGTGTATATATGTGTGTGTATATTTCTATCTAAATCTATATGTGTAATATATTTAGTTATTCGTATATTGTCTCACCTGTCTTCAGAACTTAATAAAGAGCCTAGCACATTGTGTTCCATATTTTTTTTTTTTTGCTGATTTAATAATTGACTGGAATAAAGGTTGTATCTATGAGAAACAGGGACATTTCCAAGAGGCTCAGTTTAAAGAGAAAGGCAATGAATTCTGCTTCGTTCCTGATGAATATGGTTCTCTCCAAAACATCATGTTTTGAAATGTTCAGTAGGCAACTGGTGATATGATACTGAGGGTCAGTAGGGAGACTAGCACTGTTTACACAGATCTGTGAGTCATCTATATTGATATGAGTGATAATTAATACTTGGAGCTAAGGTCATCAAATTAACATAATATAATTGACATCAAAATTATCTATTATTGCCCTCTGCTAGATTTTAAGCCCCTTGATTCAGGGAACATATTATTAATATTTATCTCCTTCACAGTATAGAGACAAAGGAATTCATATAGTAAACACTTGAAAAATGTCAAATGTAATAATAAATAAAATAATGAATGCTTCTTGAGGAGGAATGTTTCATTTCTTTTTCTTTCTTTGCAACCCCCATGCCTAACACAGTGTGTGATATGCTATAAATGCTTATTGTGTTGAACTGAATTAGCATCCAGACTTTTTGCCCTTCTGCAAACCCAGTGTACTCCTATTTTTATCTGTCATACTTGCTATTTCCATTACCTCATGCCTGATGCCCCCCACTCTATTTTTATGTGTTTCTATGCTAACCATCCTTTGGGTGCTAGAAAAAAATTCTACTCCCTATCAGAATTACTATAGTTCACAGTAAACTCTCACCCTCCTCCAAACTTCTAGAGCTCCTCACCTTGATATTTCATTATTTCATATATCTGAAGCTCCAGGAAGTCAAAGACTGTGGAGCCTCATATTATTTTCTATATTGTACTATACATTGAAAAGTGCTATGTCATACAAAGTCTTTTCAATAAAATAGAATCTGTTTGAATT
Organism: Gracilinanus agilis; assembly: GCF_016433145.1. Lineage (NCBI taxonomy): Eukaryota > Metazoa > Chordata > Mammalia > Didelphimorphia > Didelphidae > Gracilinanus > Gracilinanus agilis. The sequence goes on along the minus strand of NC_058130.1, from coordinate 42,093,742 downwards.
TTTCCTCAAGATAAGGAGAGAAATACACATATACAAACAAATGTGTTCACATACTTGTATATACAAATATGAATATATACATATAAATTAGTAGGTCAGACTCTTGTACGTTACCTATTATATCAGATATCAGATCTGGCATTAGTGAGCTAAACAAATGTCTTGATATCTCAAGTCTATATTCTATCAGTTAATGTATAGAGTTGCCTCAAAATTGAGAGAGGATGGCCAATGACAAAAAGACAAAAAAGAAATTGAGGTCCATTAAAATAGATCTTTTGAGTGTGTGAATTCTAGAGTCGTATCCAAATATCAGTATCAGTAAGCCTCAAGAATTAACACAAGGTTATAGATTTTAATTTTAAAAGAATATCTTAAAGAAGGCTGAGCCTAACCTTGTTACTGTATAGATGAATATCTGAGGCTCTGAGATAGTAAATGAATTGTCCAATGTCACACAGATATTCGGTATCTGAAGAAAGCTCTGAACCCTGATCATCCTGACTCCAAGTCTAGTGTCATATATACTATAGGACAGTTCTTCAGAGCTTTAAATATCCATATAATTCTTCTCTGTTTCTTTTTAGATGTTTATTTAACTGAGGACAGTATATGGAGTCTGAAAAAAGGGGTCTGAATCTCATCTAGCTATAGTACCTACTATGCCCATGGCTTTGGGAAACTCACTTAACCCTTAAAGGTCCAAAATTCCCTCTTTGTAAAATTTATAAACCTCCTTCTGACCTTCAGGTTCAAGATCTTTGAAGTTGTTTTTTGTTTATTTTAAAACATAACACTATTGACTTTGAAGAATTTTCTTTAGGTGATGTTTTGTTTTATTTTGTTTTATTTTACTTTTTATTTTGGATCTAAGTCAAATAACAAAGTCTTCCTAAATAGTTAATGTCTTCTTCATTTTATTTTGCCACTTGACATGCCTATTAAGAGACTGTCATCTCTATCCTGAAAAGCATATAAGATCATCATATTTCTATCTTTCTGAATAAAAACAACGATGTGCCTTGAATATCAGGGAATCAGATCTGGAAATGTTTTTTCCTAGCTCTAGTTGTCACTGAATGAAGGATGTTTGATATATATATATATATACATATATATATGACTCATTTAAAATTATGCTCTGACATATTCTATTGTAATTCTTAATCTTTAAAGTCAATAAGTATTATTCTCTCTTGCCTAACTACATGCTTAATTTATTCATGGATTCATTCCTTCAAAATAATTCATTAAGAATCTGTAGAACCTGTTTGGTGGAGGCACCAAAAGATGCCTGAAGAGCCTTCACTGGATCATGAAGATCCAATTTGAACTTTGGGGCACAGTTGATCTGAACTATGGGGTTGGATGCAATTATTTTGAATGGACAGTTTATGCCAGAAAGGGGGACTGCCCCCTTAATGGTTTTTTGTCAATGTACCGAACATTGGTTTTGTTCTTTCTCCCTTTTATCTCTAAATTATTGTAAACTCTAATTTGATTATATTTTCCTGATCCATTGGGGAGATTTATCTCCCAAAGGATCACAGGGGGGTAATGTGTTAGTTAAAATCACCTGGGGTTCTATTTGGAAGGATTGAACCTCAATATAGTGTTTGACAAACTTCTGTGGACCTGTGGGGGTCCTTAAAACTACATTTCCCGTGGTCCAACAGGTTTCATGGGTTTCCTGTTTTGGATGACGTATTCAAGGTGAGGGACTGTTTGAAATTAGGGGGAAGTGACTTGGGACTTCCTCTTTAGTTACCTGAGCTCGAGGAGAGAGGAAGGTAAATGGCTGAGGTGAGGTTGGAATAGGTTTTTCTTACAGGCGCGTGGTCAGTTTATCTCTATCAGCATGGCTTTTATTAAAATACTATTCTCCCTTTTGATCTCGGCCCTCATCATTTTTAATCAGAACAAATCTTTCATTTGCAGAGTATCATACTAGAAACTTAGGGAATTACAAAATTTAGATAATCTTCCTGCCCTAATGGATCTTATAATCTAACAGAGAATAGCAGTCAGAAATAGACAAAAAATTATCAATAAATAATTCTGATAGGAAACATTTGTCAAGCAGAAGCAGCTACCATGTACCTTCTCTATGAAATCATCTCCAATTTACTTTGCACATAGGCTTTTCATATATTGTTCTATTCCACTCTATTCATATATTTGTATGGTGTCTCCTCCCTTTGACTATTAGGTCCTTGAAGACAAAGATTGTCTTTTTTCCTTTGAGTGTCTTCAGTACGTAGTACAGTGCCTGACACTTATGCCAGTTGACAGACTACCTGACTGACAAACGTCCACTTGCAGCTATAAAATTATGGTAAATATACATCAAGACCCATTATTTCATCAACATAGGTTCTCCATCCAAAGGATAATAATAATGATAATAATAATAATCTTACTCCATAAATCACCATAGTTAAAACTATGAAAGCCTAGTGATCTACCTTCTGATGACAATGTGCTATATATTTCAACTAGACAGGCTAGTCTTGGTAGACCAATCACAGTCAGTCTACCATGGATAATCCACAAATCCTTTGCAGAGCGGTAATCCCTTTCAAGGTGTGTATTCTACTTGTATGCAGCCTTCAACCTCCATATCTCAAAGAGAGTAAGATTCTTGAGAGCAAGGAATGTTTCATTCTTTGCATTTGCAACCCTAGCACTCAATACCAGGTTAGAGATGCAATAAATTCATGTTGATTCCTTATTTTCTAATTTTATCAGCTTTGTGGAAAGAATAATTAGTATACCTAAAAAAAAAAGTTTTATGTTAATGTTATTTTTTTCTGAAGAAAAAAAATTCTGTTTTGCCTTTCCTCATAGGAATAGACCATTCTTTGTCTATTCTAGACCTGCTCCACTTCCTGTAGGTTTTATGAACATAATGAAGAGTCAAACATATATCAAGTCTATACATAGTTCCATATAATTTAATGTACCACCTTGTTTATGAAGTCTGATTTATATGCTCTTATCCATCAATATGATCAGAACACTGGATCAAAAATGGTGATAATACATGATAGAAAGTAGGCTCTGCCATCCTGACCTCTTTATCTTTAAATTATAACTAAGACAATATATAAATAAGCAATGTAGTAGAAAAAAATTAAAACAGAAAGCAAATTAAAGAACAACATGCAATTGATGGAAAGTGCCATGAATAAACATATTCTTCCCAAACTATAATAATAATATTTGCATTGTGTTTTCAAACTTGGGTACAATTTTGACAGATGTAGATGAGCTAAAGCACTCAAATTAGAGGAAATAGTGTATGTGTGTGTGTAAAACATAAAGGGTTGAAAGCTTGGAATATTTACAACTGATAAACACAAGCTTAACTTATGCATGTGTTTAAGAAGAATAGAGGCATCAAACGCATAGCCTCAGGACCAAGCTTGTAGGGCCCTAAGCAGTTAAAAATATAATTGGGAAGTATTCATCAAAACAAATAAAAATACAGTGCATAACAGATAATTTTAATTTGCAGTTTTCTAAGTCAATGTGGTCCCAAGTAAACTATTTCTATTTGGATTTGATGTCATTGGTGTTGAGAAATTAAAAAAGATAAAGTTGGCAAAGTGAGTTTAGTGGAAGATGGTAGAAAGTCTTGAACGTCAAGTTAAAGAGTTTGCATATTTCATAACATTAACATATAGCTTATTTTATGTATAGTCATTATTCTCTCCAGAAAGCTGATCAAACTAGTAAATAAGCAACCAATATATATTTATTACATGTCCAACCAGGTATTTGGTGTTAGGGGTGCAAATGCAAAGAATGAAATATTCTTTGCTCTCAACTTCAACTACAGAGTTCATGGACAAGAGGAAGCCATTAAAAAGGTATGTTTTTATCTAGTCCTGGGTTAAAGGATGGGTTTCAGAGGAGAGTGACTAGAACTGGAGTGATGAGTTAACTTCAATAATCCAGCCTAGGGATATTGAAAGCTTGGGTTAGGCAACTGGCCAAAGAAATAGAAAGAAGGAAGAAATACAAGAGATATTTTGGGGCAGAATCAAAACATCTGGGAATTCATTAAATTTTGGAAGTAAAATGAATGGAAGTAAAAACAAATATTGGGGATTTTTTTTTCAACTGGGTATCCAGAGAAAATGAGACTCTCAAGAGACAAAGCAAAGTCAGAGGGTGGAGTCTATATTATACAGAATTGTTTACTTTGGTCTAGAATAGGAAACATGAGAATAGACTCATCTAACTACTCTTGAATTTGGATTTATTTATCTGATTTAACATACTGAGTTCAATTCACTCCACTAAGCTATAAACTTTGATAGTCAATAGGTAAGAGAATTTAATAGCACTCACTATTTATAGGTAAACCATTGATTTTCCACTCTATTTCAGGAGCAGGTTCTCCTTCAGCTTCACATAGCAGGATTCCATTGCTCCCGATGCTTAATACAGCACTTTCAGGTTTCTTTGTCCACCGAGGAGGTTCTGGTGAGAGAATAAACACCAAGAAAACAAGTTAAAAATGTCATATGTTGAGAGTACTGGAGATTCCATGATCATCCAGCAGATGGCAGACTCCATCAAGTATTTCTCTGCATTTTTTTTTTTGTTTTTGTTTTTTGTTTTTCCCCCTTTCCCAATGACACTGTAGGAGTAGTAAGCTAAACGCGTCATCTTACTACCAAAACATTTTATCATTTTTTGTGTGTGATCATTAAATAGAACAAAAATAACTTACAAAAATACACAAATATAACCATTGTCCTTAGTTCCAGAAATACCTTTCCTCATCAGTATGGAGCTGGAGGTAGAATAGTCAGATGGTATACTCATTTAGTGCTATTCTGTGCTTCAGGAAGTCTGACCAACAGGACATGTTTCAAGATTTGTGTTTTTGGAAAAAATCTCTTGAATGGCAAAATACTTAAAAATACAATAGGAATAAAACAGCTTTTATTGCATATGTTATACAATTCATTTTTTTTCCTGAAAAACTTCTATCTTTTGCAAAGCACTCTGGCTTACAGGTAGAGAACTGGTCACCAAACGAGGACATCTTGTTTTCAAGTCTCATCTCTGACCAGAATTGTCCATATGACCCTATATAAATCCACCAACTTCTAAAGGTGCTAGCGATTCTATAAGAGACACTGAATATTTGGCAGAAGGTGCCAGACTTTATTGACAGAGGATATTCTAATTTCCGAGTTCTCTAAACCAAAGGGAATCATAGGTCCAATTCCTATCTCTACTTTAGAATTAGATAACAAATTTTTAAGTCTTAATATGAATTAGAATTAAGCTTTGTTTCTTTCATTGAAATGATATTTTCACATTTTATCATCTTTTCAGGAAGAGAAAATGAAGAGTTAAGGCATTAATAGTTTGGTTTCATTTTAAAATTGCATAATTTTTTAATATTTGCCCATACACCACCCCCCCTGCACTAATGGATTTTTATTTCCTATGAAACTGAACTTTTATTTTAAAAGAAAAGAGACTAAAGTGGATTGTTAAAAAAAAACAACACTTAAGACAAAACTATTTACACAAGAAAAAGAGAAAGTGAAAGAAAGGGCACAGAGGTAAAGGTATGAAAACAACGCTAATAAATTCCTGTCTGAGCAAGAGAAAACATTTACTCCTAGGGTATGGGCATGATGCTTTAATTGTTTGCTTTTCAGTTGAAAAGAGGTGTGTCTTTGTAAATGTGAATTCAGAAGCTGTGCTTTTGGTAAACTATAAAATAACCAACATGAAATTTCTCTAGCTCCCAAAGGTATTTTACATTCTGCATTACTATTATTAGTTTCACATTTGAGTTGAAAAAAAAAAAAAGTCTTCTTGCTTGATTTCAGTCTTTTCCAAATGATGACATTCCATTAAATGTGGGTAAAATACGAATTCATGCAACAAATAAAACTTTTACTATTCAGAATGCAGGATTCTCTAAAAGCTAATGCTTCCAGGAGTTGGCAGACTAATTTGGTCTTCTCATCACAGTACTAGAGTTAGCTAAAGTTAACAGTGCTAGAGAATGGGCATCTTCATCAAGATGAGGTTAATTCCCATCCCTGTTCTATTCCATCCAATATTTCTTATTGCCTATCCCTATCTACTTTATTGTAGCACAACTACCAAATTTTTAGAACAGGAAGGAGCTCTGAAACTCTTTCAATTTATATGTGATGAAATCTCAGAGACATGAAGAAGCTTCACCATATTCATCACACACAAAGATAGGAGCAGAGCTGATGTGGGAAATCAGATTTTCAGATTCATGAGCGAGTGTTTATCCACGTCACCCAATGGGCAAAGATATGCCACAAACATATGATTTAGAAGCTCATATGACTAGAGATGGAAGAGATGGTATAAGTCACACAGATCCACTGCCTCATTTTACAGACAAGGTAACTGAGAGGGCAAGTGTCTTGTTCAGCAGGATCATACAAGTTATTTACTCATCTATCTGACTGTAGGGTATACAGCAAACGATTTTAAAATTACCATACTATAAACACACCAGAAAAATCATATTTTCTTTCCTAATTTTTTTCTACTCTTCATATTAACATGTATGTATGTTCAGTGGATTGTATTTAATATATTTACATACACACATATACACATATACATGATGCACACATGAGTACCTAGCTATATTTAGACATAGGTGTGAATATATAGTATATATGCACATTATGCTTTTAATAATAAAATATATAGTATGGGTTTGAATGTGTCCATATATACACATTTGTGTATGTATACATACACGTGTATATACCATAATTCAAGAAGGAGGTGGTGAGAGTGGGTGATTGAGGGAGGATGCAAGATTTATAGAGAAAGCAGCTAGAAGGTATCATGGATATAGGCTAGACCTGGAGTTAGGAAAACCAGAGTTCAAATCTGACCCCTGACATATCCTACTTCTGTGACCCAGAAAAAGTCACTTAATCACTGTGCTTCAGTTTCTTAATCTGTAAAATACTGATAATAAAAGCTTCTGCCTCACGCATGGTTGCTAAATGGACCAACTGAGTTAACATATATAAAGCATTTTGCAAACCTCAGTAGTGATGATGGTGGTGGTGATGATGGTGATGGTGGTGATGATGGTGGTAGTGTGGTGTTGGTGGAGGGAGTCAAAGTATGGAGGGGAAAGAGCTGATTTCTAGGACATGGAAAATACTGCTCTTCATTTTCTGACGAGGCAACTCAGCCTATTCTACCACCATGCTGAAGAAAACCTTCAATGTCTCTACCCTTTTTGGTCTACTTGTACCTTTTCCTTTATCTAATCATGTCACCCCTTGTCCCCATAAATAAATATTAATAAACTCTGGTGGCTCCCTACTGCCTCTAGCAACAAACACAAAATGTTTGGCAATCAAAATCTCTTATAATCTAGTCCCCTCCTATCTTTCTTGTGTCCTGCCTTACTCTGTCATATATTCTTCCATCCAATGGTATTAGCATCCTGGCTCTTCTATGAATAAGACACTCCATATCTCCTATCCATGCATTTTCTCTGGCTGCCTGACCCTATGCCTAGAACACGGTCCCTTCTCCATTCCAATTATTGACTTCTCTGGCATCTTTTAAGTCCCCACTAAAATTCCACCTTCCATAGGAAGCCTTCCCCCAAATCTAAATTTTAGTGTCTTCTTTCTGCCAATTATTTCCTATTTATCCTGTAAATATCTTGTTTTGTACATATCAATTTGTATGTTGTCCCCTTCATTAGACTGTATGCTCCTTATTAAAAGAAATTGAGTTTTATTTCATTTCTATTTCCCCAGCCCTTATCATAATGCCAAGCACATAATAGGCACTTGATAAATATTTACTGATTAACTGACTGATTGATTATCCACACCAGATTCTCTCATAATTGTGATTAAGGATGGAGTGGGCTTCTCAATTATTTCTGCTTTTGTAATTGAGGAATTGACTACAGTGTAAACTACTATTTGGTCATGAAGAAGTATGAAAAAGGATGGTATGAAGTTAGTTGAATGAAACTGAAAATAAATATATTTGTTACCATTTGTCCTGAAAAGCTTACAACTAGTATAAGAGAAAGTGCAACAAATGGCCTTCCCTCACTTCACCCGGCCCCTACCTCTGCCCTTGAGAGCTGTCACCTCTCCCAAGATGCTCAACAGTTTTTCATTAATGTTTGGATCCTAAGCTTCAGAACAAACATATTTCAGAAAAAATGTACAAAATAATTGAGTGTGTGTATATGTTTTATACTAATGTGGTTCATTGCTTGGGTGTCATTTTTAATTATATGACTTATAACCGTGGGATCAAAGTTGTAAGACTTAATGGACTTCTAACTCCCTCCTTCCACAGATCAGCAAATTAATTTACTAATGAGTGGCAAACATTTATAAAAAAAAAAAAGGAAGTCTTTTTTTGGTTTGTTTGATAAAAGATATTTGCTTCAAAGTGGGTGTTTTTTTGATGGAGAGGGTTGGGAGGGGGTAAAAATAATTTCGCATTATTTTCTTGGTGGCCTGAAATGTGCCAATCTCAGGGTCATTCCATCCTTTCTTTCTAGTATCATGGTCTTCTCCCTTATGGTGACTGTCCCACTTTTGCCTCAGTTTCTCATCATGCTCCCATAGGACAGTAATTATATCCACAAAACCCATAATGTTCCTCTAAATAAAGTTCAATTAATTTCACTCAGAAACTCAGTTGTCACTTTCTTGGAAGTGAACAACTTGCCAGATTATAATTGATTTTCCTAAATGACATGTCAATAGCAATAATAAATATCATATTAAGCGATACCATAAAGTGCCAGGGAATATTTTGTCTTTAATGGTAATACTATTAAATTTTGTTTACAACTACTTTATAACTACACACATTTATATTTATATGTAGTTTTAAAACCCTGGTCAGAAGATTGGATTATTTTTAAAGTCTAAAAAAAAAAGGATAACATACAAGATGAATACAACAGGTGCCTTGGTAAAGTCACAAAGAATGAAAAGGAAATAGACTTGACTCTCAAGTCCAGTTGGTGTTTCATTGAATTAGCTTTTTATCTTCATTCTTTTTCAGGGGTGGGGGGCAGGTGGGAACAATAGAATCAGGAGGATAAAAGACATTAATCAAAAGAGAGTACATCCCCCCATTCTCTCACATAGACAAATGATTAATTGTAATGTTTATCACTTTCAGACTTAAGAAAAGAAGTCTTTTTTTTTTTTTTTTGGTTGTATCCAGCTTTCACTTAGATTTGTGAAGCAGAGCTCTTGATACATAGAACCAAGAGACACCTATAGTATTTATTCTTCGGAGAAAAGGATTTAATGATTCTTGTAAAAACACTATTTACATCTCAATAGATTTAATAGCTGTTTTATGAATAGTGACAATAATTTGTTCAGGGAGCCTATGGGAACATAGAATCCTATGGTCAACATTTTGAATTCCTTAATTAATTTTGCATTCAAGATATTTTCTTTCATTTTTTTTACTCCTCCATTTCCCTTGAAAGCTTCATTTTTACAGTCAAGAAAACCTTGGCCAGATTGTTAAAATATTCAGCTACTGTAGCATGATTCCAGACCATCTGGAAGGATTTCTAATAGTCAGCAACTTGGAGGTTCACAGCAATGAACAATTATCCATGTCTGAGAGTTATGTTTCCACGAATATATGTGAAAGTGAAAATACTCATTTTGTACTGAATATCACAGTATGGCAATATGATTGTCCATTAAAGAATTCTAGTAAGGGTAGGGGGAATACTAAAGCAAAGACTTCTTCACCTTCTCCCTCCCTCTGGATTTCTTTCTGAAGGTGAGTTAGAGTTCATACAAGAATAGTGTCTATTAGCAGATAGTAGTTTAGGTGTTAAGTGTATTTACCCTTAAGTGCATGATTTTATTTTTGTTGTGCCAAAGAAATTGATGTTCCTAGGTCTGGTTTTCACTCTGCCTAACGAACTTTATCTGAGGATAAACACTAGGTAGTGACATCAAAACAGCATTTGTTTTAGAAATGACACATTCTACACAAAGTTCCAGTTTTCTTTCTTTTACATTAAAATGAAATTTGTTTTTTAACTTTAACAAACTCAAAATATTGGTCCAATCCAAAAGGTGAGATTAGAATAGCTTTCTTTCAAAATCATACTCTATTAAAGAATCCATGTGAGACTTCAGGCAACAATGTCCTAACTATATGCAACAACAGTTTTTCCTACAGAAAAACAGGAAAGAGATACACAAATGAGGCAACTATGCAAATGACTGTCTTTGCCATTAACAAAATTATGTCTAATTGTGTATTTGTGTAGTAAAACCCTTGATGGATAAAATGCCTCAAATTAGGAAGTTGAATAGCATTCAAAATATGAAGTCACAGGATGATTAAGGAACTCTTATTCCTGCCTTGCAAAGAGTCAAAATGCCTAACTGACTTCCACACTTGAACCAATGCCACTATTGGATAATTCTTCATTCTGAATTCACAAATTTTAACCAAGCATCTATCTATTAAAAGACTCAACATAAATAAAGGAAAACAATTTAAAATTCTTTCATTTTTCAATCTTCGTAAGAAAAAAAAAATTTCCACCTTACAATATATATCAATCAACCCAATTAGGATCTGTTTGGGAGAAATATTCACAAATATCAGAAATGCTACTTATTATCTTCATTGTGCTACTTATGATAGGATGTGTTATTTGTTTTCTGTGTTTCATTTTGCAGTATTTTCAATTAAAAGTAAGAAAAAGGAGCATGTAGACCATGGGCAAGTGATATTTATGTCTCAGTTTCCACATCTATAAAGATAGGATTAGACAGGATGGTCTCTGTGGTCTTTTCCAGCTCTAAAAATATTATTCTATTATCATATGATTATGCTTTCCCATATTGCTTAAGACTCCATATTGTCAGAAATTAAGATTATTATTGAACAGAAAGAACAAAAAATGAATGTATTATTTAATCAAATGACTCTTCTTTCTAAATTTCTCTAAGTATACAATTTCCTTTGAAATATGTTACCCTTTCATGGAAATTTATTACTGAAAGGGGACTTAGAGGATTATGAGGCAGTCCAATCCCTTCACATGAGTTCTAGATCAGTAAAATGACTTAACCAAGGCAAATAATGAGCTAATCCTATAGCTGACACTAGTATAAAACTAGTCCAGTTATTTGTTAAGATTTTAGGATCTGGTACAGCCTTAGAGTACATATAATGGAAATTCATTCTCACAAAATAAATGGTAAAAGGCATCATATGGAATGACCCTATTATAGCTTTAACCTATCCCAGACTAAAAGTTACATAAGGCTAGGATTGAATGAAAAATTTAACATAAAATATTTTTGTTTAGGTGAATGGTGCCATGGATTGATTAATTATTAGAAATGGAGATATGAGGTAATATCTGGTGTTTTGATGATTCTGCTTAATTTGTTTTTTTTTTTTTTGTATTTCAATTCCTGTGCCATGTATATAATTACAGATGAGCACACGTGTATGAATATGTATTTTGGGTAGCTAGCAGGCACAACAGATAGAGTGCTATCTGGAGTCAATAAGTTTTATCTTTTTGAGTTCAAATCCAGACTTAGACAATTGCCAACTATGTGACTCTGAATAAGTCACTTAACCTAATTGCCTCAACTTTCTTATCTGTAAAATGAACTGGAAAAGACAATGGCAAGCCATACAGGTACTTTTGCCAAGAAAACCCCAATGAGGTCACAAAGAATCAGACACAACTGAAAAATGACTAAACAACAATCTATATGTGTGTGTGCGTATGTATGTATGTATATATATATGGCATGAGCCTGTATGTTTGTATAGGTGTATATATTATACATATCACATAATTTAAATATACATCTATGCATATACATGTACAAGTGGATATTGATATGCATGATGTTCCAAAAATCTAATGATATTTAATCTATGAAAGCTTAAATTACTTTTGGAACGTACTAGATAGACACTATTTGAACATGCACACAAAATCAAAAGGTAAGAAATTATTTGGAATGGAAATAGTACCTTCTACAGTAACCCGGAATTCATGAATGGCAGTCCCTTTATAATTCTTGGCCATGCAGCGGTAATGTCCTTTATCCAGGTGAGTGACCTGTTCAATCTTCAACGTCTTTCCAAAATTTTCTCGTGCTTCTCTTCCCTTGGGCAAATCTTCACCCATCTTCATCCAAGTGATCTGTGGAGTAGGCCTACAAAATTACAAAACAGATTGACTAATAATGGCAAGGAAAAACTCCCTCCAAATTTCCAATGACTATACCTACTAGGAAAGCTTCTACATGGAAGACATCTCTATACCCACCTTAAATGGCAAGGAGAAATTACAGAAACACAAAGGCAAAAGAGTGACAAGATATTCTGAATTTCTACAGTTTTCTGGAGATAATCTCCACGAAATCCCAAAGATCAAGGACTATGTATCATTATTCTAAATTTGTTATTCCCCTTCCCAAGAGACCTATGTACTATGGAGTATAAAATAAGTGAGACTCAATGACCTAGGGATCATTTTAGTCAATAAAAATAAATTTTAATTTTGATTTGAAATCCTCATTTCCTTTAAAATGAATAAGTGTAGGATTCTAGGAATCTATTTTATATAAATATTGTATTTTCACTTGGACTATGTGGGAAATTTTGTGCTTTTGAGGTATGAATTGACTACTAAATAATATCTCCATTTTTAAAAGAAAAAATAAACTAGCAAGAAAACCATCAACTTGAGCTGTCTATTAGTAACCAGTTAGTGAACCTCCTTCATGTGATAAATTTGGCCTACATTATAAGAAGGTATCTCAAATTATACTTGACCTATATGTTAAGTTCTCCTGACCAACAACAACCAAAATTTTATTCCACAAGTTTCACCATTTACTTTGTCTTTTATGTAAGCCCAGTGTCTCAACTTGTGCCTTCCAGTTACAGCTCTAGGTCTGGGGCCATTTTGATAAACCATCCCTGGCAAGATCAGTTTTCACAATTACAACTATTTGCTATACACACTAAAGGTTCAGTAGTAAAATAGGGTACAACATGGAATAAGAAAAAACACTAACAAATGTTGCATTAACAACAGAATGGGAGAAGACCCAAGACCAAACACCAAGTATCACCCATCCATTTGAGACTTACAAAATCTGCTGGGCTTTCCTTAAAATGTAACTTAAAAACTCACACTAAATGCACTTGGAAGTGAGAGAGAATGGAGAGATCAAGTCACTTTTCCCAGAATCATGTATGTACAATCTCTCATAGGGAAAATTTCAGTATAGCTATTTCTGAGTCCGAGGCTAGTTGTCTATTAAAGTCACAAGTAATACTCCTTTAACTCATCCTTTAAAAAAACCCATAAGAAGTGCAATCATCAGCTTCCACTTGCCTGAGCTTTCTCAGAGTTCATGAAAATGACCCAGATGGTCTTATCTCTCCCTGCCCATAGCAGCGTGTACACACTAAAGTCTGCCTGCTGGCACTACTACATCCCCAATCACCTACCTCTGCCTTACATCATCAAAACAGCTCTCTCCTATTTTTCTAGGATTTGGGGACTGAGAACACTCTGCAAGCAATGGTATTGTAATGAGATTCCCAACAGGCTGCTTGGGGAGAACATTATCTGCTGGTTTCCTGAGCACACGACCTAACAGGATGCGTACTCCAAGTCTCTTAACTGCTTACTTTTCATTCCTTCTGTTGGTGTGGCAATATGCCAGATCACAAGCTGTTCTATGCCTCAGGTATATGCGAAAACACACACACAAACATACATGCACATACACCTACATACATATACATATACATATTTACAAGTGTATTTTCTTACATTTCAACTTTACCCCTTTCTTTTCCTTTATTTATATAAATCCTTCAGTCCTTCCTTAGCCTAGCATGCTCTAGCATAAAAACTGTTAGCTTGAAAATAGAAAATGTCTATTGAAGAGTATTATATCACCATGAATTGAGTTTACCCAGGAACATGTCTATGAGACAAAAGCATTTCCAGGTCTATTGGATTTTGTGTGTTATATTATTATGACTATTATTGTTTTCAATGGCCTGGTATATGTTAAATGGATAGTGGGGGCACAGCTGGTCTCCAAGGGTGACCTTGCTTTTATAGCTTAAATTGTTCATTGAAGCAGATGAATCTAGGATTTCTAGGCTTAATGCAGCTCTTTGTTCAGCTCCTTCACCTATTTCATCCTGATCTTCTTTTCTTTATTGTGCTATATCATCTTTCTTTTTATTATCCTTAAATGAATTATATATTTCATTCTCCACAAGCAGATAACTATTTTGTACATAACTTACGTTAGTAGCAGAATTATGTCCTTTTCTCTCCCCCAGGCTAAGAATATGGGTTCAATCATTGAATGGATCAGTTTATGCACACACACACACACACACACACACACACACACACACACACACACACCTCAATTCCACATCTAACCCAGACAACCATTGCACAAGTATTTTCTTCTCACGTGGAATGCAAAAGTCCTAGAGATAAATAGGATCTTACAGATCATCCTAGTCTAACTGGCATCTCCATAGAAGTATATACTTGTATAGCATTCCCAACAAGTGAATATTCAATCTCAGCCAGCAGAGATTCTGTGAAAGAGAATTTACCCTGCCCCCAAAGCAATCTCTTCTACAATAAGGAAGTTTGCAACTTTGGTGGAGATTTTGTTGCACCAAACCTAAATTTGGTTCAATACGCCTACCTCCTGCCATTCCTAGGATCGAGAAGCATGAATCTCATACTTTTCCAACTAATAAATCTTAAAATATTTGAAAGCAACTATTATGCATAGTTGAGTCTTCTCATGACCAAATATCCCCAAATCTTTCAACTGATAGGCATGTTTTCTCTTGATCCTGGTTACATTGGCCAGAGGTGCTCTGGCTTATCAATACACTTCAAAAAACATGGCTTCTATAATTAAATATATTAGCTCAAGCCAGGTTTGATTAGAGGCAAATATCGAGAAGTATTCTCTCCCCTGCTGGATGTCATTCCTCTTTAAATGCTTCCTATGACTGCATTTCCTGTTTTGGACACCATCTTGCCATGTTGAGCTGAAAACTGTAGCTTATTTTTCCCTTTGTGATTCTTTGCCCTTAAATAGTATTATCCTTTATCTATATAATTGACCTCGAAATTCTTATACTTGTATTAATAGCATTATATTTATCCTGATGAACTTAGTCATTATTACATTCCACCCAGGTATGAAATCTCAAAATCAACCCAAACTCTTCCCTCTTCATCTCAACTTATATCTAATAACTTGTGAATTCCTATTGATTTAACCTAGAAAATATCTCTTCAAAGTTGTGACTTTCTCTATATTCAGGCAATCTTGTTGTTCAGTCATGTTTGCCTCTTTGAGACCCCTCTTGGGATTGCCTTGACAAAGATACTGGAGTGGTTTGCCATTACCTTCTCCGGCCCATTATATAGATGAAGAAACACAATTATACAGGGCTAAGTTGTCTTGCCCAGGGTTACATAGCTAGTAGGTTTCTTAGGCAGGATTTGAACTGAGGTATTCCCAACTCCAGGCCCACTGCTATATCCACTGTACCACCCAGCTGCCCCAACTCATGAAACTACCATTCAGTTTCATCACCATTTTTTGCCTAGAATGTAGTAGCAATTTGTTAATTAATTTCTCTGTCTTTAGTATCTCCCCTCTCTAAAGTGTTCTTTGCCCAACAGTTACAATATTCTACCTAATGCACAGATTTGTCCATGTCTCTTCCCTCATCAAACTTGGGATGTCAAAAATCAATCAATTAATTAATTAAAAAAAAAACTTGGGATGTCATCTCTCCCTTCTTCCATCAGGGCCAGAGTGACTCTTACCACATCTGGAAGTCTGTCTTCTTGATAGGGATTCATAACATCCTTTGTGTGTATACATGACCCTATTTGGTAATTTAATGGAACCTATGAAACCTACCTCAGAATGTTTTAAATGCAGAAAATACATAGAATTACATAATAAAAGAATTCTATTAAAATATAGTTATCAAAACATAATACACAGTGACACAGTCAAATGAGCAAATTAAAAACCCATCATCTAGCAAGGCTCTATCTATGAGTTAGTGATAATATATCCCCTCCCCTTAGGACTAGCATATACCAAAAGGAGAGAATCAAGTATTAACTTTCATTCTAGCCTACAGTCTGAATTCAAACTAAAGCATGCCCAAACACAAACGCACATACATACACATAAATTCAACTTTAAATACACACAAAAATACAAACACATGTAAAATGCATTTGAATTTTAAAAGCTTTTTCCAGACACATTTAGATTTCATATATTCTCTTTTACAGAGCCTGAATTGACAAGATTATGAAACATCTCCAATTACTCACAGGCCTTCAGCAAAGCACTCCAGCAGCAATGTCCCCCCTTTGATGATGGTGACTGAAGAGTGACTGCCAGAAGTTTCAGGAGGCAAAAGCATTCTGGGTTCTCTTTGCTTGATTAAATTTGCTGTGCAGATGGAAAAGAAATCTTGAGCCCTTTTCAACTGGGAAAGCGATGTTCCTGGAGCACTTAAAGCCTTCCCTTAATACACTTCAGTGGCTTAAATAATTACATCTATTTTTCCATAAACACACTCATTTTCACACCTACATGAAACACGGGTCAGATCAAATAATTGTGGGCAACATAGAGAGCTAAAGAGGTTGTTATTCTGATACATGAATAAACCTTTTCCAAGGTTGAAGGATTTTGTGTAGTCATTACTACCTAAAAGCAACTAGGTCAGTTGATGGCATCACTGCTTATATTTCACCAAATACACACACACACACACACACACACACACACACACACATTGCATTCAGCCACTTCTGGTCATTCTTCCTCTCTCTCTGAATATACATACACACACACACACAAAACATAGTAGTACATGCACACATATGTGGCTAAATGTAGTGTGTACGATGGATCTAAGTATATACACATATAATTACCTAGGCAACAAGAGTTCCTCTTTTCTAGCTCTTTCAGATTTAATGTTTATTTACTAAAAATAACTAATCTTTAATCAGTTTTGATTTTACAAATGAATAAGAATTTCAAGTTTTAATCCTAACATATGTGTTTATGTGTGTGTGCATATATAAACATATTCATGTAAATATTGTCCCAAAGCAGGGAAAAATAATTTCTAGCAGACCATTTTCCCTTTTATGAAATCAATTTTAACCATTTTCCCTTTTATGAAATAAAATAGTTTCGAACTGAATTCCTCAGTCCTTTCCCTTTTCTCTTACAGAACAGTTCATTCATTCCCAGATTTTCTTTCTGACTCCAAACTTTCTCTAAAATGCTTCTTCAAATTCAATCCAACCCAGCACTTCACACATTGGGAAGTAGTCTCTCCTCCTACTCCACTGGTTCTTCTCAGAACTCCCACTTGAAAGGGGGCACCCCTACCAGCCATTTCTCTCTAGACTACATACTTGACTATTTGGATTTTTTCTCTACAGTGTTTCCCATGCTATGTCACCTCAGATCCCCAGATTCTCAGCTTTTGTTTTATGTTTTATCTTTTTTATGCCAGAATGTTTATTCCTTGAGAACAGGAGCTATCTTTCTTTATACTTGCACTTAGCACAGTGCCTGGCATGTAGTAAGTACTTAATAAATTCTCATTAACTAGAGAAATGATGTTGCCACAACTAGATAATGACAAGGTATTACCTTTCCCCACTTACCTTTTGATGTTTCTTTTGCTATAATAATAACACTCAAAGTAGCTAAAAATTCCATGAGATTGCAAAGTTAGGTTTAGACTACCAAATTGGAATTGTTTCCACTCAGATTTCTCTGAGCTACCGATCCTCCCTGATCAATATTTTGGGGTCAACTTGACTACGTCCATAGCACTAAGCCAAAAGAATGCAGGCCTTTTACAGCAAATACACCCAAAATATCCCTATAAATATGTTTTTTTTCTGAAAAAAAAAACTTATGTTTATATAAATTCTACTGCAGATACTTATTAAGGCTGATTTTATTTTTAAGGACCTTGGAAAGTAAATCAACTCTTACTTTCAGAGCAGATAAAAACTATTCTCACAATTATTTTGGTCTAATGAACAAGAATTTAATTGTTAAGAAAAAAATATATTCAAATTCATTTCCCCTAATAGCCAGCTAGCAATATACCACAAACTTCCTTTTAAAACTCATAACATGGAAAATTGTTGGAATCAATGGTTTATTCTTCATTTGGGGAAAAGTTGCTACACTAATATTACAATTTGGGGAATTGTTCTTAAAGAGTTAGGAACAGAGTTTTATGAAGTTCACAGAAGAATTAATTAAGTAAACTAGAAGTGAAAATTATAAAAAGAAGAAAGAATGGAGATGAAATGACAGCTAACTATGTGTATTTTCAACTTACCCTTAGTAACATTCTGTCTGTGTGAACTCGAGTCATTAGCATGCTTTACTGAAATAAACAAAATGGAAACCAAATGCAAACATAACAGAAGATATTAATAACAATAAAACAAAACGAAAAGAAACAAAAAGTCATTTTCTATTTAAAAGTAATGAAAATATATCTAACGTAGATGTGATTTTATTGAAATAGGGACATCCAAGTGAGGGGATCTACCAGTGTGAACCAGCACCTTCTTTGAAATTAATAGTCTTAGAGAATTTATGGAATACAGAGATGGTTCAATGATTTGCCCAGGGTCACACATATATAAGTAAGACTCAAAACAGTCTTTCCTAATTTCATGGGCAACTTTCTATGGTCTACGCAACATTGCGTCTCAAGGATCTCTCTAATGAATCTGATTATAATACTGTTGGTGACCACACTGGAGGACGAAAGTTCTAATGATATTGTTATATTTAGCTTCTTTTGATCCAAGGCAGATCTACCACAATGAAAATCTCACTGTACAGTAGAGCATCTAGTTTGGAGGCTTCATCAGATTTTCACATCAAGAAAATAAAATCATAGTCAACTTAGACAATGAATGAATATGAACCAAAAATGATATACATATTACTCAGATTTCATGTTACTGGGGATAATTTGAGAGATTTTTTTTCCTCTTCCTTCTACTACATTTTGGTGATGCTAGAACTCATATTAGCATCTTTGACAAAAACACAGGGAATAAAAAGGAGAGAGATGATATTACTTTTGGTAGGAAGGGGGATGGGTCAATGTGATTATTCTTGTCCAACTCTTGTCATTTTCTTATGTGAATTTTCACTCACTGGGAACTTTCTGACTAAAATTAGACCTGAGTTAGTGGATAAGAAAGTATTCAAAATCCTTAGACTCTCAACATATACCTTGTACTCTGAGAAACCTTACATTCTGTACTTGTCAAAGCAAATACATTTATTTAGATTTTTTAACCAAATGAAACAGAAAGTTTCATACCCTGAAGCTGTAGACACTTAATTCATCTAGATGAAATCTCTACAATTTAGAAAAACATGGAAGGGAACACCAACCAACAATCATCTACATCAACCAAAATTATATTGTAGGAAGTAGGAGATATTTTCATCAAACATCCTTCACAATGAAAGTGGAAACTATGAAGACTTACAACTGTTCACTGTCAATTTCATTGGCATCTTCTGTACAATAGTTCGTAACCTTGGAAAAGCTGCAAAGCAGCAATAATCATTCCGACTATCATTTTCTTCCACATTTGCAAAGTATAAATCTCCCTTCTGGCTCATGTACACTCTTTCATCCTGTGGGATGTGCTGTAGATCTGGAAAGGACAAACCTCAAGTTGGTGATTAAGTCTTAGTTTGTCTCAAAATATACCAAAATGTTCAATTCTGATAAAGTCGGTCCATCGATCAGCCCCAATCTCCTTCTTTTCTTTCTCAGACTCTGTTGTCTCTTCCCATCTGTAAGGCTAATAATTTTTATAGTTGTATTTTCAGCACCTAGCACTATGCATGGTACCTATTAGTTTCTTAATAAATGTTCATTGAGTTGAACTGAACTATGTTAAATTGAATTTGTTTTATTGGTGCACGTAGAGAAGACACAAATCCTAGGCATTTTTTCTTCTCATTGAGGCTTGATCACATCCTAATCACAAAAACCACAGTGACAGACACCGACTTAGACAATCCCTCCCACCTGCCACCATAAGAAGAGAATTCCCTTGTTTAGAACATTATGCAAATATTAGTTTATCTAAAGTGGTGTTGTTAAGCCCTGGCATTATTGATGCTTTATTAAAAATGTAAATTTAAGATACAGTCTAGAATGTAGGTAAGAGTTCGGTTCCTGAATTTGTATTTTGTTATTTCTTTATTGAATATTTTGTTTTGTTTTGTTTTTGCTAATTAAATATGACACAAAATTCAGGAATCTTCTTAGCCTACAATCTCTACTGATAGAAAAGCAGTGACAATGATGCACACAATGACAATCAAACAAAGAAACAAAAAAATAAATTTCTGCACATGTTTTCAGAAAAGGCTCAGCTAGACTCCATATATATATGCAACTTGTAAGGCCTAGGTCATGATGGTAGAAGGAAATAAACCTAATTTAATATAGGTTTTTTTTTTTCCCATGCCAGATTCACATGCTGCATCACAGATGTACTGATTTCAGTACTCATGAAATTTTGTAATCATTCACAAATGGAAATATCACTCTCACTGCATTTTCTAGTACTCTATAGATCTAATTGTTAAACATTTTACTTTATAGGTATCTATTCATGTTTATGTTTATATAGGCCACATTTTGATTATCATTTTTGTTTATGGATCATGGTAATAGAGATTGGGGTTGAGGGATAAAGAAACAGTGTGAATGGAGAATCAGCCTAGAAACCAGTAAATGTTGACTCTTACAGATACCAGGCATGTGACTCTGGACAAATCACATATCCTTTTAATACTCCAGGTAAATGCCAGAAACTCCATTATTCAAAAAGTAAAAAGAAAGGAAAAGGAAAGAAGAAAAATGAGAAGAAAAGGGAATATGAGAAAAGGAAAGGAGAGAAATGAAAAAAGAGGACACAAGAAAAGAAAAAAAAATTAAAACATTTAAAATCAATTAAAATAGATTACTGAAATTACTCAGAGATAGAGCTGAAAGAAAGAAAGAAAGAAAGAAAGAAAGAAAGAAAGAAAAGGAAGGAAGGAAGGAAGGAAGGAAGGAAGGAAGGAAGGGTAAATGGATGCATGAATGGATGCATCAGAGAGAGAGAGAGAGAGAGAGAGAAAGAGAGAGAGAGAAATGGATGGATGGGAGATGGGGAGAAAGCAAGGGAGGGAAGAAGGATGAGAGAAAGAGAGAAGAGAGAGGAGAGAGAGAGATAGAGAAAGAGAGAGAGGACAGATAAAGAATGTATTAGTAACTAGCTATACCAAATACTCTATGAAGTATAGGGACTATGAATACAAACAAAAAGCAAGAGAAACTTTACATCAAAGAACTTTTATTAAGATGATATTACTCTAAAGAGATTGATTGGGACCTATTGCATAACTCAAAGTTTTAGAGAGTTGCCTGGGGCATTGAGAGACTAAGAAATTTGTCGAGTCATATAGAAAGCATATGTCACAGTTTTTAACTCAGGTATTCCTGATCTCAAAACTAGCATTTTATTGGTTATGGCATGTTATCCTGTGTGTACCATATTATGTTACAAATATGATATGATGTGATGTGACATGGTGTGATATAATTTATATGACAAGAGTAATATAATTGTGGTGTCTGTATATATGCACAAATGTTTGTATGTATATGTATTGCAAGGCTGTTCATATATAAAGTTGTATATCCACAGGAACACATTTATAAGCACCTATATATGTGTATATATAGAAAAAGAGAGAGTTGTCAAACTTGGGTTCTGCAAGCCTCTGGTGCTCCTACAAAACTCCTGGATAAAGCTTAGAATAAAATGTAATTGGGTAAAAGGTTAATATAATCAATAAAAATATATCAGAAATAATGTGAATTTCAGATTTTCTGACCCAATATGCTGCAATTAGGGCTCTATTTCAGTTTGCATTTGATAAAACCAGGATATCAGGACTTCCCAGATGAGGAGACTACTTCTAATGATGCTAGTAGGAACTTTTTCTACAACTTAAAATCTTTAATTAGACCAATGAAGATTAAGTAAATTATTTATACTCATGCAATAATTTTATGTACAAAAGCTAATGACACCCTAAGGGACAGAATGGAGGATCAATGGAATAGACTTGAGTTAAATGACCTCAGCAAGATAGTGTATGATAAACCCAAAGATCCCAACTTTGGGGACAAAAACCCACTATTTGACAAATAAAACCAAATGCAATCAAAATTAAAAGGAAAGCAACAAATTGGGAAAAAACTTTATAACTAAAACTTCTGACAAAGAACTAATTCCTCAAATTTATAAACAACTAAACCAATTATATAAAAAAATCAAGCCATCCCCCAATTGAAAATGGGCAAGGGACATCAATAGGCAGTTTTTAAATAAAGAAATCAAAACTATCAATAAGCACATAAAAAGTGCTTTAAATCACTTATAATTAGAGAAATGCAAATAAAAACAACTCTGAGGTACCACCTCAGACCTAGCATATTGACTAACATGTCAGCAAAGAAAAGTAATAAATGCTGGAGGGGATGTGGCAAAATGGGATCACTAATGCTTTGCTGGTGGAGTTGTGCATTGATCCAAACATTCTGGGTGGCAATTTGGATCTATGAGCAAAGGGCTTTAAAAGACTGCCTGCCCTTTAATCCAGCCATACCACTGCTGGATTTTTACCAAAAAGAGATAATAGGGAAAAATATGTGTACAAAAATATTTATAGCCATGCTTTTTGTGGTAACATAAAATTGAAAAATGAAGAGATGCCCTTCAATTGGGGAATGACTGAACAAGTTGTGGTATCTGTTGGTGATGGAATACTATTGTGCTAAAAGTAATAATAAACTGGAGGAATTCCATGTGAACTGAAATGACTTCCAGGAATAGATGCAGAACCAGGAGAACATTGTATACAGAGACTGATACACTGTGGTACAATTGAACATAATGGACTTCTCTACTAGTAGCAATGATCCAGGAAAATTCTGTGGGACTTAGGAGAAAGAATGCTATCCACACACAGAGAAAGAACTGTGGGAGTAGAAACACAGAAGAAAAACAATGGTTGATCACATGGTTTGATGGGGATACGATTGGGGATATAGACTCTTGATAATATGAAAATAGGTCTTGATCAATGATACATGTAAAATCCAATGGAATTGCTTGTTGACTATGGGATGGGGTTGGGAGGAGGGGACAGAAAGAACATAAATCATGCAATGATGGAAAAATAGTCTTAATTAATTAATTTAATTAACTTTAACTTAAAAAACTATATCTAGAATATATAGACAGTATACTACTTTTTAAAGTAAAAAAAAAAAAAGCCAATGACACCATTTCTTTCTGTTGCTCTGCATCTGACTTTCTTTCTATCCCTATCTGCCTCTCTCTGTCTTCATTTCTTTTTCCCTACCAATTTCTTTCTGTCTCTATCTGCTTCTGTACTTGCCTGGTCTGTCTCTGTCTTTCTCTCTCCCTCTCTCTTTTCATTAATCTGGTTCCACTAAAGGCCAAATGATCATAATTTCTGTCCCTACTTACTTATTTTTCTAAGTTTAGCATTAGAAACATTATGATAAAATGGTAGATGAAGAGCCTCCATAGAATCAAACTGACCTGGAATTAAATCTGCCTCTGGCTTACCACCTCACTGTGAGATTGAACAAAACATTTCAAGGATTCCAGGCTATTCTCTGTGATGAAAATTAGCAGGATTGGTGATCATATATTTTGGTTGAGGTTGTTTTCTCTCTGTGAATGCCTTACAGTCATGAAATCCCACATCCCAATAAAAAAAAAGTTCATAAAAATTGGATTCTTACCTTTTCAGTGGAAGAAAACAGTACTCACCAATATTCATCCAGTATATATGAAGTGGAGGGATGCCTTTTGGAGGGTTACAGTGTAGGACTATAGAATTTCCCTCTTCTACTTCAAGAGGCTCAATTTTTTCCTTTGGAAATTTAGGTATATCTGAGGAAAACATGAAATTTTCATTAATCTTTACATCAACAAGTTACATATCTCCTTCATTTGAGGAATTCCCCACACTAGCCATCTTTATTTCAAACTTGCTTCATCCCATGACTCCCTAACTACTTCTAGTCTATTGTCAGAGGCAAGTCCCTACCCAAACCCCATGCTTTTGGACTTCCTTGAAGGTCTTTCTTCTTCCATCATAAAAGTTCTTTGAAGGGTAAGTTTTCTTTTGCTCTCTGTTTGTATTTATATTCCTTACACTTAATAAAATATTTGGTACATTGAGAATTCCTAATGAATATTTTGTCATTTCTCTCTCTCTCTCTCTCTCTCTCTCTCTCTCTCTCTCTCTCTCTCTCTGTCTACCTGTCATTTCTTCAGCTCTATTTATCTCTTATGCATGTCAGTAATATATTTTAAATGATATTTAGTTGATTTTAAAAGTTTGCTGATATATTTAGCTTTCACATTACAATAATTTTAAGTAACTCCCAACTCAAACTCTCCCTTGTAATAAACTGAAAAAACAATTAAACAAACCAAAGTGACACAAATTGACCTATCTGATAATGTGTACAATAATTTGCCAAAGCAATCACTGCCCTTTCTGGAAACAGCAGTAGACGTGCCATGATCTATTCACAATATTGCTGTTATTATTATTACCTCAGAACTCACAAGTGAATGTTTTTTAAAATTAATTTCATTTCATGGAATATTCCCCAAACATATGTAAAAATTTTTATGCTTTGATTCCTTGATTTTCTCCTTCTGTTCTGCCCAATCCTCCTCATTGAGAAATCAAGCAATTTGATTTTGATTATAATGCAGTCATGCAAAATATATTTTCATACTAACCATGTTGCAAAAGAAACTATGAGCAAAATAAAAAACATTTTTTAAAAATTGTTGTTCAACCTACATTCAGAATTTTTCAGTTCTCTCTGTGAAGATAAATGCAACTTTTTAAAGCATTAGTGCTTTGGAATTATCTTGTTTCTCTATCTTGATAAGAATAACTATGTCTTTCTCAATTGATCATTGTTATAATATTGCTCTTACAACCTTCTGTTTCTGAACTTCAATTCTTATTCAGTCATTTTTCTAGTCTTTTTTTATTTTCTTGACCCCATTTGGAGGTTTATTTTTGAAGATACTGGAGTAATTCACCATTTCCTTCTCCAAATCATTTTGTAGATGAGGAAGCTGAAGCAAAATGGACCAAGTGATCTTCCTAGGGTCACCCAGCTAGTAAATGTTTGAAGCCAAATTTGAACTCAGGAATATGAGTCTTCCTCTATCTTCTGTACCATCAAGCAAAACATTTTGCTTTGTTCTTACTGTACAGCAGTTTATATGTCTTCCCAGGTTTTTCTGAAGCCATCATAATCATTTCTTATAGTCCAATAGTATTCCATCAAAATAATATATCACAATTTATGGATCCATTACTCAACTGATAGAAATCCTCTTGATTTCTAATTCTTTATCATCACAAAAAGAGCTTCAATACACTTTTTTTATAAAGAGGTCCCTTTTTCATTTTTCTTTGATCTCTTTGGGATACAGACATACCAGTTGTATTGCTAGGTCAAAGGTATGCACAATTTTATAGCCATTAGGGCACACTTACAAATTGTTTCTTCAAAACGGTTAGAATAGTCCACAACTCCACTAATAGTCTATTAATTCCCAATTTGTCCACATCACCTATGGTATTTATCAATTTCCTTTTCTATTATGTTACATCAACTTGATACGTGTGAGGTAGTATCTCAGTGTCATTTCAATTTGCATTTCTCTAATCAGTAGTAATTTAGAACTTCTTTTCCTGTGAATGTTGGTAGCTTTTATTTCTTCTTTTGAAAACTACATGTTCATGTCCTCTTATTATTTATCAACTGGGATCTTATTTTTTATGTTTTGCACAGTTCCTTATATTTTGGAGAAATACCTTTATCAGCAAAAAAATTCTGCAACTCCCCCCCCATTTCCTCTTTTATTTCTAATTTTAGCTACATTGATTTTGTTGGGGGGACAGTTAATATAATTCATTAATAATAATTCAACTTCATATAATCAAAATTATCTATTTTACTTCCCCTAATCCTTTCTATCTATTGTTTGGACATAAATTACTCTTTTATACATAAATATGTCAGATATGTTTTTTCAACAATCCTTCTAATTTACTTCTGATGTCACCCATTATGTCTGAATCATTTGTGCATTTTTTATTTGAACTTGATATAAGATGTAAAATATTGATCCAAGCCTAGTTTCTATTTGACTGCTTACCAGTTTTCTAAGCAATTTTGGTCAAATATTGAATTCCTACTCTTAACTTTGGGTCTTTGGGTTTAACATATATTCAATTACTATGGCCATTTACTAATGTGTATTGTGTACTTAATCTATTCCACTGATCCATCACTCTATTTCTTAGCCAATCATAGATTGTTTCGAAGATTATCACTTTCTAATACAGTTAGAAATCTGGAACTGCTAAGTCATCTATATCTTAACATTTTTCCTCCTTTCACATTTTTTTATCTTTTGTTCTTCCAGATGAATTGTGTTACTATTTTCTCTAGCTCTTTAAAATATTTGTTGGTAGTTTGACTAGTATGGCACTAAGTAAATTAACTTAGGTAGAATTGTGGTTTTTATTATCTACCCATGTGCTTCTTTGGTTTTGTGAACTAGGGAGATTGTGGTCAGTGCTCTTTTGGACTGTACTCTGGTCCTTATCCAGGAAAAGTCCCTTTCTCCCTTTGACTCAATAAAGATACTGTTCCTCAGAGTCAATGATCCCTTTCAGCCAAAAGAACTATTGCCCCTCAAACTTTGTACCCCTTCTTGACTGAAAGTGCTCATCTCTCTCTTTAAACTATGAACCAGAATGCAAACTATAGCCAGTGGGGCAGATGCAGCCCCCTGAAATGTTCTATCCCACCAGCAATATTATTCCTGATCAGACGAATGCAATTAGTAGGATACAATACAATGAAACTTCGAAAGAGTTGCCTTGGACGCAGACTGACAGATGAGCATTTCCTTTCCTTTGGCCCCCTCTTTAAAAAGTTTACCCATCACTGGTATAGGCAATAGTGTTGCCCAACAGCATCTGGTCTTTCATCCAATGTTATCACAGAGGTATCCTATACTCTCTTTTTCTAATTTATCATGTTTTCCAAGTTACATGTACATATAATTTAAATATTTTATTACATGTTGCAATCCATATTTTCTCCCTCCCTCTCCCCCATTCCCCAAGACAACAGGTAACAGAATAGAGATTTTACCTGTAATATCATGCAATTTACATATTTCCATGTTCATCATGTTGTAAAAGAAAATACATATTAAGAAAAATATCTCATGAAAGAAATGAAGTGAAAAGTGATTTGCTTCAGTCCACATTCAGAATCCATCACCTCCTTCTATAATAGTGCATAACCTTTTTCTTTTTTCTTTTTTACCATGTATATATATTTTATATAAAATGTGCAACATAACAATAATGTAATATATATGATTTGTTATAAATCCATATTGAATTATAATAAATATGCTTATCCAAGAGAAACAAATTCTCACATCAACTGTAACCAAAAATCTGTCTCATTCTTTTTTAGCTTCTCTCCCACCCCTCTCCAACAAGATGGTAAGTAATATGATATGACTGTACATATATTATCATACAACACATGTTTCTCTGTCATCTTGTGAAACAAAACACATATTGCTTATACTAGAGAAAAGTTCATGGGGGAAATGAAGAATGATTATAGTTCATGATTATTTCATAATCATAGGATAATTTCACAGGGTTTAGTTTGTTGATATTTCCTGAGCTCTCTGGGGATCTTTGATCTCTCGGTTCTTTTTCTTCATGAGTCCCTTGAACTTGCTGTGGATCCTTGCACTGCTAATAGTAGCTAATCATTCAAGGCTGATTATCACACATTATTCCTACTACTGTGTACAGTGTTCTCCTGATTTATAACCTCAAACCAGTTGTGAGTTTCCCTTATTTTCTATGGCATGAAAGTTTTAGAAGTTGCAACAGATTCTGTCACCTCCACCTAATCCCACCCCTGATGTTTCATCCATGGGGAATCTCAGTCAACCTCCTCCCCCATTTCAGAGCTCTCTGTTTATGACCTCCTCTGTCATCTTGGCCTAGAAGGATGCCTTATTCAGACCACATTGATTCTGCTATTCTAAATTTGATTTGAAGCATTATTCTGAAGTGGTTTGGAAATAATGTTCAGTTGAAAATATCGGTCTGGTTAAATTAAGAAGAAAATGTGAATTACAGGGTCCCCAAATTCCCTGAAAGAATGAGGAGAAAGCAAAGGTAAACACTGAATCGAATACACAGAGGGTTCCCAGATGAATTACTCCCAAAAAGGAATCTGTGAAATGGAACTGTCTTCTAAAGGAAAAGCGTTTCCTGTATTTTGTAAGTTTGTTGGGTTCTTACCATGAAGACAAGCCCTAACTTAGTTAAATGGGTTCAAAGCTGCTATGCTGGCTAGCCAGTCACTACCATGAACAATAAATAAGCAGCTTGACACCAGAACCAGCAAGATGAATCCCAGGCCAAATGCCAACATATAAATATTACATGAAAGCAATCATTGAAACTTGATTATGAAATCCTATTCCAACTCTTAAGGTCAGGGAGGCATGTGAAAGTTCATCCAATATATCCCCCTGCCTGATGGAATCTATCCAGGGGATAACTACATTTCTATCTTCTGAGCAGAAAGGCCAAAGTTCACAATAGACTGCCATTATTCTTATTAGCCTAAAGAGCCCATACGTTTATTAGGACATTTCTTCTTCGAATGCTTGATACCTCCCTTTCACTATTTCCCCATTCTTTTCATCCTTGTTCTCTAGAGGTTGAGGGAATTTGCTGACATTTCTCTAATCAGTGTACCAGCTGGGCACAATGAATCACGTTTTTGTCTCAATTCAAGGACCCTTTCAGACTCTTCTTTGCAGGGTGTATGCCATTTGTCCAGTGCAAGGCCTTTTCAAGTTCAGGCGGCAGGCTTTGATTGACTTTGGACCCTCAGTCACATGACCATGCATCAAGGAAAACCTTCCTCCTGAAGTTAAATTCACGTCTCTTCTCTTACGATATTCAGCATTTTGAGGTAAGTTGCTAGTTCCTGGAGAATCTATAACTAATTTTGTGTAGGTTAATGCTTTAACAGGGGAAAGAAACTACTATTGATGCAGCAGAATTTCATGTATTTCTTAAAAAGAAATGTTACTTCCCAATTCCCACCCCAGCAACCACCTTGCAAAAAATCTTTTCTTTTACAAAGAAAAACAAACCATCACATTTGCCAGAATGGCAGAATTTGAGGGCTGAAACGTCTATTTAGTCCAATTCATCCTGGAAAGAATATACTCAATACCATATTCAAAAAGTGATTTTTCAGCTCTGTTTTAAGACTTCCAAGAAGAGGAATACTTGTCCCTTTTCAAGATAATCCCATTATACTTTGAGGCAGCCCTAATTATTAAGAAGTTTGGGAATTTTTGCTTTTGTTGGGTTTCCTGACATCAAAAAGAAAGTTGCATGAAAAATGATAAATTTATTGATCAATTTATTGATTGATCCATAATCTATCATAGTTGGTTATTATCATCCCTAGGTTTTTTTAAACAATCAGTATTACTCTTTTAGTGTGAATATATAAGTTATTGTTCAATATGTCCATATTCATATGGAGTAAAATTTTTTATCATAAATATTGATACATATTGTACTTTTATCAGGTTGAAGACTTTCTCTGATATTTGACTTATAGACCATAAAAAGCAGGTTTAAGACTTTATGATAAGAGCCATGCATGCATTTACTTAACCTCAAAAATGTCCAAGCTGGAGGACATCCTCCCATGTGGCTTGTTGAGTAAATGAGGAAGGGTATCATCTGGACCTTTAATCTGTGACATTTTGCCCTCACCCAACTCAAGGAGATAAGCATTTCCATTACATGCCTTTAGTCAGTGATAGGTGTACATCCTGTCCATCTTATGAACAGAGGTTACCCTTATCTTGCCTCTCTTATGATTACACATAGAAAATTTCCAACCTATTTTAGGCACTCCATGACCATTTGTCACTTCACTCAATTGCCCTATATTGGGTGAGATTCTGCTTTCTGGATGGTTGCTCATCTTAAGCCCACTCTTAGGATTTGGCTGGAAATCTGCCTGCTCATTGATTCAGCACCACCAACTTGGTAGTGGGATCATCAGTAAGAATTTGTGTTCTGTGCTCACCGTCTAGATTCTCTGGGTGTTCTAAAGATTATGAAATCAGTAGTGGAAAGCAAAGGGGTAGCTCAGGTCATGAGGAAGGTATGAGATCCCATTCATTAAAAGGTGGTAGGTCCCCTTAATAAATTGGCTCAGAGTTCTGACTTGTTGTTGGGTTTTTAAATTGATTTCAGAATGGACATCTTTTATGATAGTTGCCTGTTTGTAAGTTCTAACCATTATTCTTAGTTCTCTCTTCTGACATCATATAAAAATAAAATCTAATTTCTCATTCATATGACAGTAATCAAATACTTGCAAGAAGTTCATATATTCTGAATATTCATTTTTCTTTCCTAAACACCTTTAATTGTCTCAATCTATTCTTATAAAGACACATCTCTGGACAGTTTCCAGCTTATTAATGTCTTTATTAACTGTGGCACTAATAATTGAATAAAATACTCGGTAATAACTGACCATGGAAACAATACAGCCCAAAATTTTATGTGGAGTGTTTTGACATTGCACCACTGATCTGTACTGGGCTTATAATCCACCAAAGCCCCCAGTTCTTTTTTAGATAAACTTTTCTCTTCATATGACTATGAGTCCTCATCAATTATTTGTTTGATTGTTTTATGAAACCAAGTGTAAGACTTACATTTTCTCCCTACTGAATTTCTTCTAATTAGATTCAGTCCAATTCTCTAGGCTGTACTTAACAAGTCCTTCCACTAGTGCTGAGTGAAACCAAACCAAATTAAAATGTAATTTAGGAATGTTTAAGACTTCAATTTTTTAAAATGACTGTTTGGGGGCAGGTAGGAAACACAATAGACAAAGAACCAGGCCTGTCGTCAGGAGGACCTCAGTTCAAATCTGACCTCAGACAATTCCTAGCTGTCTTACCCTGAGGAAGACACTTAACCCCAATTGCCTAGCCTTTTCTGCTCTTCTGCCTTAGATTTAGAACTTGATCTTGATGTTATAACATAAGGTAAAAGTTTTTAAAAATAAAATAAAACGAATGATTAATAAAACATTTTATTATGTAATTAGAAAATATTCAATGGCATAAATAATAATAATAATATATTGAAAGGCAAAAAAAAAGTCCTCATCCTTAGGTTCTTTCAAAAGAATCAATTCATTTGGGGCAGATGGGAAGTCCTAGGTTCAAATTTGGCCTCAGTCACTTCCAAGCTGTGTGACTCTGGACAAGTCACTTATATTCCATTGCCTAGCCCTTACTGCTTTTCTGCCTTAGAACCAATATATAGTATTGATTCTAAGATGAAAGGTAAGGGTTTAAAAAAAAAGAATCAATTCATTCTATTTTCATATGATGATATAATGCATCACTACTCTCATGAATATTTATTTTTAAAATCTAAGTCTGTGAATTCCATCTGAAGTCATATTTGTTTATTCTAGGAACTCCCATTTGAGTTTCAGATTTGTGTTATCTCTGTATTTTAAGAGATTTATTTTTAGTAAATATTTCTAGTTTTATCCTATGAGATCCTGACTGTGCTTCCAATGAACTTTTTTGAAATCTGATTGGATTTATGTCAGACTATGCTCAGATTTCCTATCCTTTTTTTTACAAATTATAGGAGAGATGGCTTCTCCCCCCCACCCCCAGAATTATTTTAAAACCAGAAAACAGTTATTATATGTCAGTGGATGTTAGGATATATTTCTCCCTCTATCTTTTGAAGGATGAAGTTTAAGTTATGAGCTGCTCTGATTTCAGAAAGAAAACGCCAAAAGATGGCTAGAAAATTAAAACCCATCATCATTTCTGTCATTATGTTATTATACTTCCTTCTAGGCTTCAATTTGTTTCCCAAACTCTTCATCTATTTCCAATTTTGGCACAGGTTGCCTGTAGTATAATGATAAAATCACTTTTTTTCCCTCTCTTCATTGCACTATACTAAATGCCTTCCAGTGTTTTTCACTGTTTTTTTTCCACATCAGAACACTTTCTTAATATATAATATGCCCCCACAAACTTTTAATCTATCATGATTGTTTTCCATATGATATATTAATCTACAACTATGTTCCAGTTAAGAGGTTTATCTCACCATATCTCAGGAATAAATATGGTTTACTATTTATCTCTTTTTAGTCTGACAGTGTAAGCAATATTACACATTCACAATTCCATGCCTTTATATGGAGAAACAAAATATTAAAACTTGATAGATCAACTGGCATCATTTTGTTATGATACCAAGTTATTTATTCCAGTTTAAAAATTCCAACACATATCTATTGCAATTTACTCTAGAAGTAAGTATGCTTTCTATTTCATAGGATTTGAACTAGTAGGTCCAATGATAAGTTAGTGAGTTGGTTTTCCCAAGAGCTAGCAAAACTAGAAGATAGGGGAAATTGAAGTAGAAATCTTACAGGGCACATGGGAATAGCTGATATGTATTTTATAATAAGCAAGCTTGCAAGCTTAGTATTGTATCATGTCAAACTTAATCAAGATTTACTCTGTGACTATATTTTGGTATAAAGTTCATTAAGACACTATTAAAACCTTTCATCAGTGAGCCTCCTTCATTGAACATTGGGAAAATCTAACGATTAAGAAAGATGATGACAGACCAGAGCCCTAGTGTTCACATATCAAATTTAATCAAGCTTATTTAAGATACTGTCTAAGTCTAAATTTCAAAGTCAAGCACAGCATTGGAAATCAATTCTTATTTCACAAATCCCTCTTTCACTATATTATGAACATGGAAATATGAATTGTATTAAACACATGTACAACCTATATTACCTGATATCTTGGAGAGGTGGGAGGGAGGGAGAGAGCATTGCTAGTAAAATGTATAGTTATTTCAATTATATTGAGAGGTAAAAAAATACTTAAAATAAAAGTTAAAAAACAAAACAAAACAACAACTCCCAAATCACTTTAATCAGATGGTACATTCTGTGGATTAGATCTTTTTTGAAGTTTCTGAAGTTTTAACTGGGCCAATTGATATTTGAAATATCATCACACATAAAAAACATGTTATGACTGGAGAGACCTCCAGGAACTGATGCAGAGCGAAAGGAGCAGAGCCAGAAGAACTCTATACACAGAGACTGATATACTGTGGTAAAATTGAATGTAATGGACCTCTGTACCAGCAGCAATACAATGACCCAGGACAGTTCTGAGGGATTTATGGTAAAGATGCTGCCCACATTCAGAGGAAGGACTGCAGAAGAGGAAACATATAAGAAAAACAACTGCTTGAACGCATGGGTCAGGGTGGACATGACTGAGGGTGTAGACTCGAAACTACCACACCAATGCAACTACCAACAATTTGGAAATTGGTCTTGTTCAAGGACACATGACAAAACTAGTGGAAACGCGCATCGGCCAAGGGTGGTGGGGGGCGCGGGGGGGGGGGGTTGAAGGGGAAAGGGGAGCATGAATCATGTAACCATGTTAAAAATGAATATTAATAAATGTTAAAAAAAAAGATAAAAAAAAAAAAACATGTTATAATTGGGTCATCCAATCCACAACCAATTTTGAATAAACCCCAAAACTTTTACTATCAAAAGCTAATGTATTAGGTTAAAAGGCACCTAAGGGGCATAGTGGATAGAGTGCCAATTCTGGAGCCAGGAAGATCTGAATTTAAATCTGGCCTCAATAATCTACTAGCTGTGTGACCCTGGGCAAGTCACTTAACTCTTTTTGCCTCAGCTTCCTCATCTGTAAAATGAGTTGGAGAAGAAAAAGGCAAATCATTCCAGTATCTTTGCCAAGAAAGCTCCAAATATGGTCATAGTCAGACAAAACTGAAACAACTGAAAAAATTACATGAGAACACCTCAAAATTTTGTTCCAATTCCAAATCTATGATGTCATAAACTTTAAAATAAACAAACTAAAACAATAGCAACAACAATATATTGATGGAAAAAATGCTTTTCATCAATAGCCAAGAAGTTCAACATTCTGATTCAATGTAATTTATGCAAAATACAAGTACATAATGATCCAGTTATTTCTTGAATGAAGGGTTATGGTAATAACAAAACTGAGTTGGAGATGTTAACCCTAAGCTCCTATCAACATCTTTGAATTTTATTATTATCAACTCCTGTCTTGTAGGCAGCTGTAGATTTCCATGTTGTAGTGACATCATTTAAACTATTGAATTATGTTTATTAAACATGTATTAAGTGTATGCTTTCAATCCCCACAGAATTATGAATATTTGAAAGTCAAGGACTACATTTATTATTCTTAGTATCCAAGACTAGTAACATACATTGATGCATACATTTGGTGGTTAATCAATGTTGAATTGATTTGAAATCTAATTAACATGAATGATAACAACATATAAGTTAATTAAAATGAAGAGAAAAATATATAAAGGATTTATGAAGGAGAACCATGAGAAAGAATTTCATCAATGAAATGTATGTATGAAAAAAACATTGGCTGGTCACTTGGTAAGAACAAGGGGATAACTGATTGAACCTTATATGGTGACATCTGGAGAGAACAAGGAAATCTCATTCCTTTATGACTCTGTCCACCATGGCAAACCAATAGAAAACTATGGCCAAGAGACCACAGAATGCTCTAGAATGGTTCCATTTTCATCTTTGTATGTTGTCATGGATCCAATTGAGTTTTTTAAGTATTCCTATATTATTATGAGTACATGATAATACAACAATAAATGTTTTTGTGGTTCCTATGAATCAGGCACCATGCTAAGTGTTTTATAACTATTATCAAATTTAATCCTCACAACAACCCTAGTACATAAGGGCCAGTATTATACTCAACAAATTTTACATATAAGGAAATTGACACCGAGTGCTTAAATGACTTGCCCAGGATGACGCAGAGAATAGATTTGAAATCAGGAACTTCTCATTCTTATCCAACTGGCAAAAGTCTTTCAAAGGCTTCCATTTTAGGGAAAAGTCCAGGCCAGACATGCTTCATTGCTCTCCCACCTGTTTCCGTACCAAAGATAAATGGATACCTTCTCTTCCCATATTTTCAACTCTATTTGTTTTCTATCTCAATTGAATGTAACTTCCTTGAAGGCAGGGTCTGTCTTGAATTTTGCTTGTATTTGCTTGTATTTGTCACCTTGGCCCTTTCTTGGCTTTTGAAAAACACATAATAAATGTTTATTGCCTTTTCTCATCATTTATTTAGTGAAAACATTGTTTGATAGAAATAAAATTGATAGTATTGTGCAACAGAAATAAAATTGAAAATTTTTGAGGCTCAAATACCTGAGAAATGATGTCACATTTTACAGCACTTTGTAATTTGGAAAGCACTTTTTTGAAAGCAGTTTCTGTGAAGCAGCCAATAATGGTAGGATCATCTCCATTTAAAAGCAAAAAACTCAGAGTATTAATGACTTAGCCATATCTATAAATTTTTAATTTTCAGAAACTAGACTTGAACTTTGATCTTCTGACTCCAAGTCTAGAACTTTTTTTCCCCCCAGGTCATGGACTGTTTTTTATTTTTATGAATCTCCTTTAATTTAGCATATTTTGATTTTTCTGAGGTACCTTTAAGTTCCTTGATTTCTCAGTGTATATTGTTTTCCAAACCTTTTTTTTAGATGTTTTTTTTTTTAATTTGATTTGTTTTTATTCCTTTCTCCCTACTGGGGCATTTTGTCTATCCTTTCTTTATAATGGTATCATTTTTTTTTTTAAAAAAAAGTGCATACACAGAACATATAAGAGATAAAGTAGAGAAATAAATTGAGTAATTTCCTCTAAGGCTACTTCAGCTTTTTAAAATGTCCTAGGATACCCTAGTTAATGAAGCAATTGTTTCTGTGACTCTACTAAGTGTATCACTGTATTATCCTTTTATGCTCAACCCCACATCAGTAAATGAATCAGTGACTTAATAGGCATTTGTTAAACACCTACTTAAGTCACTTTGCTTAGTGCTCCATGTTTGCTCCTAGAAAAAGAAAAATGCAAAACAGTCCGTCTTCTAGAAACTTAGATTGGATACAATAAGAACACATATAAAAATAAAATGTATACACAATCATTACAAAATTATTTCAGTGGAGTGGGCCCTAGCAGTTCACAAAATTATAAAAGATGTGTTGAAGTTCTTCCTTGAGCTAGGTTTTGAAGGAAAATAGGAATACTGTGATTTGAAAGTGAAGAAGGAATGTAAAAGAAGTAGGATTGGGGAGGGAGTGCAAATCACTTAAACTTTTTTGGGCCACAATTCCATATCAACAAATAGATGTTTGACTAGATGATCTCTAAGGTTTCTTCCAACTCTACATCTCTATTCCTTAGATTAATGTTCAGTTTCCTCAAGAATATGGCCCTAATCTAGTTATTTATTTTTTCCTAGTAGAATGTAAATTTTATTAGGGAAGAAATTCTTTCTTTTTAAAAAATGTATTCCTACCCTATGTTTTAGGTCCAAGGTCCTATGTGTGTCCTGTGGACCCAGTTGGGCAGCTAGTTGTTCAATAAATTGAGAGCTGGGCCTGGAGTCGAAAAGACCTCAGTTCACAGTTCAGACACTTACTGGCTGTGTGATCTTAGTCACTTAACTTCCATTTGTCTTAATCTACTGAGAAGAAGGAAACAACAAACCAATCTAATATTTTTGCCAAGAAAAACCCAAGAACAGTATTGGTGTGCTATAGTCCATGGAGTCATGAACGATCAGACACAACTGAAAGATTTAAGCAAAACAAGGCTCTACATGAGTAACGTGCCACATAATAGGTGCCTAATAAAGATCTGAATTGAACTGACTTATCAAGAGTCTGTTTTTGAAAGGCTATTTGTAGTTAGCAGCAACCACCATCCACTGGTGAAGGATTTTCCTAGTATTTACATCATTTGGCTAACCTCCTTTTTGCAAAAGAACATTATATATTTTGACTTCTTGTTCTGTTAGTGAGCTGGCCTGGTGTGCCTTTGAGTATCAGAAACTCCGCTTGAATAAGCTTGGCAAATTGCTAATAGCCCACCCCTCATCATAGTGAATATGTGTTACTGGGCTTACAGGCTGTAACAGTGCTGGGTCCAATGTTCCCTTGTAAATAGAGTTAATTTATTCCCATTTCCTGCTTCGTACTCCATCAATCTGCTTAGGACAAAAGAGAAATAAGGCCGCTCTTTCTTCCAGCCCAAGAGCTCTCAATGACTTCATGCTAAGGAAGGACAACCCACTCAGCACATTTCACTGTGGCCATTCACAGGCTCTGACAAATGAAAGCAACCACCCTTGCCTTAATTAAACACTCAAATTTCAAAGTTGCATGTATCAGCTATGCAAATGGATCTTCCCTGGCTCATTTGTGTAAAACAGGCCATAAGAACCGTTTTCTATTATACCCCCCATCACTAGGATAATAAGTTTTCATCTGTCTCAGGAGGTAGTGCTCACTTTAGAGTTATGCCTCTTTTTGTCTTTCTTTTGCTCCTGGGAGAAAGAGCACAGTTAAAAGGGAAGAGTTGGAGCACTACTTCTCTTCCTTACATCTTGTTTTGCTAGAAAATTTTATGATTTCCTGCCATTCTATTTGGCATCGTGTTATTAAAATATTTCATTCCCTCAGTGAATGTGAGCTTATCAACCTGTATCCTCCTCCTGCCCTTTTTCTGTTCACGTCCCAGACTATCACTCTAAAGCTCTCATGCTGTGGAACTTTTCCTTATATTCTCCCATAAGTCCTCCACAGGCAATCTATCCACCATGTTGAGGGCCTTCCTTGAGAATGCTTCATATGGTGAGATTTCTAGTCCCTTTCACTACATGACTAGATCTCATTCTTGTTCCTTCAGGTGTCTCTTTGAGGAAAACTTTTTTTTTATTATTTATTGTTTATAGTTCTTTTAGGTATCAACCTAATCAAGTACTGAAAGACATCACCAAAAAACGGTGCATTTGGTCATGAATTCTTTGACTGTTATAATTCATAAAACAAATCAAAATATAGAATATCTCATAGTCCTATTGTAGTCCTGTGGTAAGGTAGCAAAAAGGGTTAAACATCAACAAAGTAATATGAAAATGAAGATTTCTAGACTGTCAAAAACAATCTAAATAAACACTGTGTCTAATGAATAAAGAGATATTTCTATTTCTATTCCCTATCTCATAGAATTGTTGTGAGAAGGGGAAAAAGTGTTGAAACTGCAAAGTGCTGTATTAATATTACTTGTTATTGTCCCTTTTGACAAATTTCAAATATTTAGAGATAGAATGAATAGGCATTTTTGATAGAATACTGTAATGACCATCAGGAAGACCTCAGTTTTTATATGGCCACATTTACTACTAATAAGGCTCTTTGGACATCCCTTTAATCTTTGCCAACTTTGGTCTCTTTATGCACAAAATGAGAATAATATCCTACCTTACAGGTTGTCTTAAGGATCAAGTAAGTGCCTATATGGATGTAAAGCCCTAAAGTATTACCATCATATCCTCCCTAACATTTCTGTTCTACCCACTAGGCAGCTTCTATCACATGTTGCTCAGTCTCCATCTGACCCTGTTGCCCTCGTGTATACAAACTTAATGTCTCTCCTTAAATGTGGTACCCAATGTTGGTTACCCATATATACAGAGACACGCCTACACACATCTTCTAATACTTTGTTGGGGAAAACAAATCATGTAGGAGATGAGATGCAGAGTGATTCATAGGAAGTCTATTCAACTCATTTTGTCTCTATCCACAGAGAGAATGCAATTATACAATTAATTTGTCTTCTATAATTCAGCTTCAGCTCCTATCTCTTTACTGCAAAAGTACATTCTGTCTTAAATTATTCATACAAATGCTGGGCACTTAATTCTTCATCCTTATATATATTTCAAAGTTCTTAATTACAGTTCCTTCGATAAGATCTTGAAAATTATTCCTTTTTTTATGGAACTGTTCCCTTACTTTTCTTCATAGCCACAGTTTTTGCCTTTGGTCTCATCACCAGTAGAAGTTAAACTCTTTGTGATTAAGGAAAGTTATCTTCCTTCTTTTGTACCCCAAGATCCTAGTGCAGCTCTCAGAATGTAGGAGGCATTTAATAAATGCTGATGAAAAAGTGGATCATTGATCAATGCTGGGATTACTACAATAGATTAATTGTTCTGGGTTATAGGCCTATAGGAGGAGAAGGAATTAAGTATTTAAAAAGCACGTATCAGGAACTGTGCTAAAAACTTTATCTTTTTTAAATATTACCTCTTTTGATCCTCACACTCATTTTATGAGGAAGATGCTATTATTATCCCCATTTTATTCAGAGGAAAATGAGGCAAATAAATGTAAAGTGACTTTCCCAGGGTCACACAGGTAGTGTCTGAACCCAGCTTTGCACTCAGATCTTCTTGTTTCTAGGCTCAGTGTTCTATCCACTGAACCACCTAGTTCCCTAAACAACCAATATTATCTTCACATGAGATATTAGTCTTTTGTGGAATGGTTATGGGGCATCTTCACCTTTAGCCCTTAGAGATTTTAATTTTCCTTTCTTTCTAAACTTTTCCTAAACATGAAACCTCAATTCAAGTTTCCTGGATCTTACTGGCCCAGAACCAATTAACTGTTCATTAAAGATAACCATGAAGGGCAGCTGGGTAGCTCAGTGGATTGAGAGCCAGGCCTAGAGACAGGAGGTCCTAGGTTCAAATCTGGCCTCAGACACTTCCCAGCTGTGTGACCCTGGGCAAGTCACTTGACCCCCATTGCCTACCCTTACCAATCTTCCACCTATAAGTCAATACACAGAAGTCAAGGGTTTAAAAAAATTAAAAAAAAAAAACCATGAATACACATAAGACAATGAGTGCTTTTTAAAAACAACCTTTCAACTCCAAATCAATCAAACAAACAAACATGTTCTCCTTTTAGAAATTTACTTGAAGGAGAAGTTTGGCTCAGTGGGTTGAAAGCCAGGTCTAGATTTTGGAGGTCATGGGTTCAAATCTGTCCATAGGTAGTTCTTAGCTGTGTTACACTAGGCAAGTCACTTTCCCATTGCCTATGCCTTAGTGCCCTTCTGCCTTGGAACCAAAAGACTGTTTTGATTCTAAGATGTAAGTTAATGGTTAAAAAAAAAGAAAGAAAGAAACTTACTTGGAACTATGAACT
The DNA here is from genome assembly GCF_016433145.1 of Gracilinanus agilis. Classification (NCBI taxonomy): domain Eukaryota; kingdom Metazoa; phylum Chordata; class Mammalia; order Didelphimorphia; family Didelphidae; genus Gracilinanus; species Gracilinanus agilis. The sequence goes on along the minus strand of NC_058130.1, from coordinate 42,053,078 downwards.
CAATTTCATCTGACATAGCAGTTCCCAACTCATTAGAAGCAAAGCAGCGGTATTTCCCTTGAAAGTGAGTGATGTGTCCCTCGTTTAAGATCTTGAATGTGCCTGTATTGTTAGATGAAATTATCCGTGGATCAGAAAAGAGACTAAACTGCTCCTCATTCTTAGTCCAACGAAACCTGAAAGAAAAAAGTTAATATTAACTTAAAAGAATGGGAAATGAGAAAATGATTATTGAATTAGAAATGTAGCACTTAATGGCAGAGAATTCTATAAAATATGACAAAATATCCTGAGGGCAGAATACAAATGAAAATCTTTATATACTACAGAATGTATAGAGAGGACCTTTGAGAGACATGATGAAATACAAGGCTGTTTTTGGTGAAAAGGAAAGGACTTTGTAAAATTTACATGAATATGAAATTTATATGGATATAAATATTGATTTATAGAGATAGAGACTTAGAGACATGTGTAGATATACATTAGACATAGATAAGCTGTATCTTTTTATATGGATATAAATATGCATATATAACTTCATACACACACACACACACACACACACACACACACACACAGGAAAAAGTAATGTATCCTATGATTCTGGGACAGAACTTCAGCTTTGTTCATTTGTTTGGGGGAGGGATTCTTCAAAGCAAGGTAAGTAAGATCCCTGTCCTGATGAGAATACCAAAGAAAGAGTATTGGTATGAAACACGATGAGAACTCAAAGATAAGGGCTATGGTACTGGATTAAGTCACAGAGGCCAATGCTGCACAGTGGAAAGAGGATATATTCAGAGTGAGACCTTACCAGAGTAATTACCAGAGTAATTAGGTAGTCTTGATACTAAACAACTGATAATGTTGATTCAGGTTATAATCTATGGACTGTACTGAGCCTCACAGCTCCACTATTTGAGAAGTAGATTGGAACCAGCAATCACAAGTGGCTTGGATTAGCCCAAGAATGAAGGAAGGAAGGCAATCATCACACTGTGCCATGTCTGTAACCATAGATATGTTCTAGTTTCTGGAAGAACGTATTTACCTACTTGTGATTTCATCAGTACAAGAAGGAAACTCTAAGATGAGGAAACTCCATCTACCAATATAACTTGGGAACTGTTCCTTAATTTAACATCTTAAAGAGATGCATGCAGCATATTGAGTACCTTGTCCAATGTCATAAAGTTAATATGTGTAAAGAAATAAGACATGAACTCAAGTCTTCCTGATTCTAAGGATAACTATTTATTTTACCATCACACACAAACACACATACCTGCACATGTATGGACATACTCAACCTATATGTATACATGATTATGCTATAAATATATTTATATGTACTTACATATCATAGTTGTTCAAATAAAAATCTGCCTAGTGGCTGGTCTCCACTAATCACATAAGGAGGTTTTTTTTCTTTATGTACTCTCATATTCATTTCTCTGGAAACCGAGTAGTAATAGCTTCTTTTACACATAAGCCCTTGAATGAATACTCTGCCTCATTGTATTAGGACTAAGGTCTTATCTTGTTCTCAAGTCTTCCCTAGAACCAAAGTTCTGCCATTAAATTGTAATCTTCACTGGTTTCATTTCCCTGATTCTAGACCTCTTGAAATAGTCAATCTGTTTGCCTGAACTTTTATTCATGACTGTTTCCTAGATACTGCTCTCCATCAATAGAACTTTGCACCTATCTGGATCAACATGATCAGTCTACCAATGATTCTACCATGTTCCTCTCATGTACCATGACTATTTTCAGATTTCCTTCTTCTGTGCATTACTAAAATCTTTTCTAATCCACTGCCTCATCCTGCTGAGTCAAACCAGTTTTGTGGAGCAATTCATCTCATTACTCTACAAACATCAATCCTGAGAAGTGACAAAAAAAAAATTATATATATATAGATATAGATATAGATATATACATATATATGTGTGTGTGTATGTATGTGTGTGTATACATATATATATATATCTTTGGATAAAATCCCTTTATCTCAGAAACCCCTCTAACAATCCTTTAATCATAATAGCAAAGAAAAACTCCACTGAATTTGGCCAAAATCCCTCTTTAAAATGAGCTTTTGCTGCCAATCAGCAAATAAGCATACTGTATTCCATGCTCATTTCAACCTTCATGTTGTTGCTTCTGCAGCCTAAAATGCTTTTTCTATTTACCTCCAAATTTGTGAATTCTTCAAAAACCTTTGTTGCAAACCCTGGGAAATCACTGTTAGCCTCACTCATTTCAGAAACCACAGGGGCCTTGAACTATTTCTAAATCATTTAATACATACGCTATCTATACAACTAAATAATGGAATTCTGACAGCAAGGAATACACACATATCTTTTTTTGGTTTATTTATCTTGATCTTAACCTGGTTGTTATTCAATTGTTGTCAGTTGTGTCTGACTCTTAGTTACCCCATTTGGGGTTTTGTTGGCAAAGATACTGGAGTAGTTTGTCATTTCCATATATTTTACAGATGAATTAAGTGAGGCTAACAGGGTTAAATGACTTTCCCAGGGTCACAAAGCTAATAAGTGTCTGAGGACAAATTTGAACACAGAAAGATGAGTGTTCTTGACTCTAGACTAGACTCAGCATTCTATCCACTGTGCCACCTTTCACTCCTTAACCCAGAATACTAGGCAACAGCAGGTCCTCAAGAAATTCTTGCTGAATCAATGAACAAAAGAAGAGACTCTTGTGGAAACTAAAGGTCATGAAAAAAATAAAAGATCGTGATTGGATTATTACCATTAAAATAGATAAAGTTTTAATTTGGTTCATTTTCTATTTAGAATAGGCATTAAACCCTGCAGAGTTAATATTTAATGTTCCATTGAGTTATCAAAATATGATTTAAGGGGCGTTGAAAAAATAATTGAAGTATAATGCCTCCCAGAGAATGTTTAACATACTGTCAAATGATCAATTTTCATTAGGGATGTGTCTCTCTTAGATTGATAGGAAGTCATGAGTCTGATCATCTGTAAAATGAGAAAGTTATATGAAATGATCTCTAATGTCCCTTCCAGGTCTCAAATATTATCATCTTCTGACACAGATATCACAGTGTACAAATTTAAGTAGTAGATACATAGCCGAAGAAACATGTATAAATGAGATTTTTTTTAACAAAATTATTTTAAAGTGAACTTCAAACAATCAATTATGAATTATTTATTAAACAGCTAGAAATTTCCAGGCCCTTTGCTGGACACTGCATACAAAGTACAAGAGTAACAACTTGCAAGCAGCTAAAATTCTAATGATGGAGACAAGTATATGTAAAAAATAAGCAGCATACATAGGAAAGTGATAAAAGAAATAGGCAAATTGATAAATACAAACCTTGAGAGAGATGGCACTAACAGTCAAGAGGATCAGAAATGGCTTTACAGAAGATGATGGTTGAGTCATAAAGGAGGAGAGAGACGTTATGAAGTAAGGTAAAGAGGAAATATTTTCTAAGAATGTTTGTGGCCAGCCATCACAAAAGAAAAAAGAGGAGGTGTTGTGTATACAGATCAAAAAAGAAGGCCAATTTGGCTGGGTGGCTGATTATGGAAGAGAGAGTGATGTCTAAAGGTTAGGGCCAGGTTCTGATTGCTTTAAAAGTTAGGGCCAGGTTCAGATTGCTTTAAAAGCTAAGAAGAAGGATTATATAATTTATTCCATAAGAAATATGAAACCATTGATCTTGAATCCTTTGTATAGTGAAGAGACCTTTTGTAAATGGAAGCATTCTTGACTCTCATTCAGCTAGTATTACCATACTAAAATTTATCATTTTTGCCAAACTGGCTTTTCACAAATCCAGAGTTTTAAGCAATTAAAATAAAAATTGGTGATTTGAAACGAGTACCTGCGGAATTTGTGCCCCCTATAGTAGTGTTGTTTGTAGGTTCATGTTACCTCATCTATTATAACCAGGTTATGTCTTTCCTATTGTTTCATCTAGTATACTCTTGATTTAATTGATAGGAAAAAGATCTGCTGTTCAGTGGTATCTGAATCTTTGTGATTATGTGGACTATACTGTCCGTGGGGATTTCTTTTTGTTTTTTTAATTTTCTTTTTTTCCAGATTAGATGTTATGATTTTAAAAAATCATTTTCTGACATGTTGCAATCCATATTCTCTCCCTCCTTCTGTGATATTGGAAATTTGGGAGTCCTTGAATTAATTTTGAGTTCCCTGATCTAAATTTCCTGTGGACATTTAGGGCTATTTCAAACTACATTTCCCAAGAACCAACTGGCTCCCTCTCTTATGAAATCACATTTGCAGGAAGCATAATTACATAGAGAAAAGTATAAAGGCTGAGGACTGGAATGGGACTTTTTCTTTTGTGATTGTGGAGCAGGAACAAGGATGGGAGGAGCAGGTAAATGGCCCGTAGTATTTGGGAAATTGTAAGATGAGAGGAGTCTTTAGCAGTTAAAATCTCCCTAATCCTTTTGTCTATGGAGGGACACAGACACACCCACAAGCAAGCTTGACTGTAAGGGAGGGGCAGGATCTTGTCAAAGTGCTCCTTCACTTCCCCCTCCCACCACGCAGTTACAGTATGAGTATGGTGGACAGACTTGTGAACTACAGGGCCAAGACAGTAAGTTAGGAAAGGCTAAACTCCTAAAGATGATAAACTTCTCTGAGTTATTTCCCCACAGGATTGTATTGGAGAAGCTTGATGTCTTAGAAACTCACAGGCACAGAGGTTAGGAATTACTTCAGGGCTACAAAGTAGGAAGAACTTGAGGAGGTTGTGAGTATATCCCCAAATTTATAACTAGGCACTACTCTCAGTTGATAAAAGGTTTAATGATAAGGTAGGAAAGGGAAGGATGGGAGATGGATAAGGATAGATAAGGTCAGGGAAACCCTCAAACAGTGATGTCAAAGCAGCCCCTACCCCCAAAGGGGGATAGATATCCTGAAAGGCTGATCTGCTCTCTAACCCTATAAATATTCTTCTTCTATATCAAGATAACTAAACTAAGGTACACTGTGATGTTATTGAATGTCTAACCAAAGTCAAGCAACTAGGCAGTTAGGAACTGAATGGCTCTGCTCAGATCCAAAACCCAAGCCCCCAAGTCCAACCCAGGACTCAAGACCCAGCAAGCCGAGTGACCTGCCCTCCTCATCCCAGGGCTCCAACTGCCTTTAACTTCCCCTTCTCTCAAAGTTCTGGGGAGTCCTCTGGAATTCTGTGCTGTAGCCAGAACCACTCTCTGCAGCTTGAATCCCTCTCTGCAATATGAATCTCACACAGGTCCCTTTAAATAGACACGTGGCTTCATTTTCCTAAATATCTATCAATAAACCCTTTAAAATCCTAATATTTTTAAATCTATCCTTTTATATTAATTTTATTTCTTACATTTTCTACCTTTTTCCTATTCCCAAGACAAAAGGTAATATGATACAGGTTGTGTATGTGTTATTTATTATACAATAGGTATCTCTAGTTTATTGTTTTGTGAAAGAAGACATATTATTTATATTAGAGAAAAATTAATACAGGAAAAAATTGGAAGAATGTTATGTTTCAATCTGAATTCAGAGACCATTGATTCCTTGTATGGAGGTGGATAGTTTTTTGACCTTGAATCCCTTAACGCAGGGGTCGGCAACCTTTTTGGCCATGAGAGCCATAAAGGCCACATTTTTTAAAATGTAATTTCGTGAGAGCCATACAGTGCTCACAGTGCACACTGCTGCCTGAAAAAAATTGGCTTTATGGCTCCTGCAGAAAGAGCCATATCTGGCCCTAAAAAGATCCAGATATGGCTCAAGAGCCATACATTGCTGACCCCTGCCTTAGAGTTGTCCTGGATACTTGTTTGCTGATGATAGGATCACAGGGGGGTAATGTGTTAGTTAAAATCACCTGGGGTTCTATTTGGAAGGATTGAACCTCAATATAGTGTTTGACAAACTTCTGTGGACCTGTGGGGGTCCTTAAAACTACATTTCCCGTGGTCCAACAGGTTTCGTGGGTTTCCTGTTTTGGATGACATATTAAAGGTGAGGGACTGTTTTAAGTAGGGGGTAGTGACTTGGAACTTCCTCTTTAGTTACCTGAGCTGGAGGAGAGAGGAAGGTAAATGGCTGAGGTGAGGTTGGAATAGGTTTTTCTTACTGGCACGTGGTCAGTTTATCTCTATCAGCATGGCTTTTATTAAAATACTATTCTCCCTTTTGATCTCGACCCTCATCATTTTTAATCATAACATTCATTCATAGTTTATCATTGTACTTTTTTGCTATACTATACACAATATTCTCTTGGTTGTGCTCACTTCACCTTACATCAATTCCTATAAGTCTTTCCAGGGTTTGGGGGACTATCTTGCTCATCATTTTTATGGCATAATAGTATTTCATTACTGTCCATGCAGTTTTTCTGGAAAAGACACTGGAGTGGTTTGCCACTTCCTTATCGAGTGGTTTTAGACAAATAGAAGTTAAGTGACTTTCACAGGGTAACAAAGCTAATAAATAATTGAGGCCAGTTTTGAACTGAGGTCTTCCTGATTCCAGGGCTGGCCCTTTATCTACTGAGTCAACTAGCTGCCTAGGAGAAAGTAAACATATCAATTATTGCTTCCTGTTATTTTCTTGCTTGTCTGATTTTTCTAAAAGCACCATTCATAACATTTTCCATTCATGTGGAATCAGCTTTTCCTGGAGTTATTTGGGAATTAATCCCAGAAGGCTTTTAAATTATGTTACCTGCTCTACAGCTTTATAGATGTGTATTTTGTGAGGTCTGATCACATTATTAGCATCATCATCATCAGAGTATATGGTCATGATAAATTAAGAGTCCAAATGTGGTGATTTCTTTCATCATTAATAAGAAAAGATGATTATTCTCCCATCACTCTATTTCATTTTGGACTTGACAGTTGTCTTCCCTTTCCTTTCATTTCATTAATACTCTCTAGACAAATTGGCATAATTTGATCTCATGTCAAGTGCTCTGTAGATTTTTTCTCAAGAATTTTTCATTATTTTAAAAAAGTATTCCTTCTTATCATCCTTTCTTCTTCTCGTCCATCCCATAATATTTTGCAAATGAGTGTACATGTTATTTTTGTTTTATTTCAATATTAATAGATTATTTAAATATTTCCTGTCAAAATTGCACATACTATTTCATTTGTATCTTTACTTATAAAGCATCTTATATATAATATGTCTGTAAAAAACTACTTTAATATTTCTTTTATTGATCTGGCTACACATAGACTGCTATCATGAAGTGATCATTTGCCTCAAATGACTCATTCTTATCCAATATGTTTAGATATAGCCAACTTCATATTTTATGACATTATTTATTGCTTAGTATGACTAGCACCTTTAAACTCTATTCCTGAAGAAAGTTCTAAAGATAACAAGTGTTTGTCTGACTGGTCTGTAAAGATTTTGTCTATCTCCTTTCTTTATCCTGAGGCATTTTCCCATTTTTCTTCTGTCATCCTCTTCTGTTTCTACATAAACAATGAACTCATCAATGACAAGGTAGGGGCTATCATGAGTACTTGACTACTTTTTCCAAGTTTTTCATTGAATTTCTTCATTTCTTCATCTTTTCCAACATTTGTTGATGAATAAATTGGGATTATGTCCAATGATTCCTTATTTATCTCTTCAATGATGAAATTGTTTGTGTTTATTTTTTTCCAAATAAAATTTTTGCCATTTTGTATAAATTATATTTTCTTCTGGTTATATTTATATTTTGCAGATCAATATGAAAGTTCATTAATTCAGAAATATTTCAACTTATGCACTATAGAAAAATTACATATTCAATGTAGAAACAACTAAATTTATTCTAACAACTAGGTGATTTTAAGCCTTAAGTTGTGAATGTGTGTGTGTGTGTGTGTGTGTGTGTGTTTGTCATTTCACAGAATTGGCAAAAAAAAAAGCACTTGGCAATCAACTTTCGAATATTGAACTTGTTCTTTTCTAATATATGTAGACTCATCTGGTAGTATAAATATAAAATCTGTCAACAGGTACATAAGGAAAACTTAGTGGCTTGTTCAGGTTTATATGATCTTGAATTCTACTGGCAAAATTTTGAAGAACTCAGTATTACCTTTAAACAATAATAAGGATCCAAGTTGAACTTTTAAGGAGGGTCTTAAGGATGGCATTTATTAAGTAAATCACTCAAAGTCCAGATTGTACTTTATGGTCCTATTAGCCTATAATCTAGCCTTACATAAATTAATTTTCTTGTAATAAAATGTAATGAACTTAAGGAGGAATTTATCTTGCTTTCCCAAATCCATATGAAATGTAAAGAATATTAATTATTACTTACATGTCCATAGTATTAATGCTCACAAAACCCCTTCCTCACAAGAGCTCTTTTCTGTGAATTGAATTAAACTAATGAGGCAACTATCATACACAATATCAGTCTCATTTTTAAGACAAGAACACTGATTCTTTTAGGTTACAGATTTTTTAGATGCCACATAGGTAGTATGTTGAATAGTGCAACAATTGTGGGAGCTAGGAAATTAATCCTGGTCCATTAACTCCTCCTAGTTCAGAAACAATTACACTGGATAGTTCTTCATCTAATATAGCAATCATAAATAAATGTGATTTGTGGTGTTGTAGAAAAATAGGATTTTAGTACAGCAGGGCAGACTGAGTGGCAAGGGCATTCCAGAATCTTGAGAGAGTCAGCTACAGTTTGAACCTGGCACTGAGTACCTACTGTCTAAAGGTCCATATAGTTGATTCAAATTTTACAGACGAAGAACCCGAGTTCCAGTGAGTTCAAGTGACCAACAACTTGGCCAACATTAATACATCAAATTAGTGCAACATCAGGTTTTGAATTCAAGACTCTATTCCTTACCCAAAATTCTTACACTCCAAAAGGTTTCTCTTAATTTGAACTATTGCAAATTCTTATTACAATATTAACATGTTACAGTAAAAATTAAATAGATTTAAAGAGACATTACATACTTTCTAAGTTGAATCCTGTATAGTAATACTCACGTTGGTTCTGGATTTCCTTTGGCTTCACAGACAAATTGAAAATATTCATCAAAAGGAAATGCGACTTGTACTGTTGACTGTTCTGTGATTGTTGGGACCTGTTTAACTAAATTTTAAAATATGCGTTTAGAGATCAGACTTTCAAAAACATGCTAAAGCTGACATTGCAAAAGGTATAATCATCTTTGCTGACTACCATACTTGACAAGTAAAAGAATCAGCAAAAAAGTGAATATCATCCCACAGTCAGAAAGAATATTTTATGCTTATGTATCTTTCTTAGTACTCATAGTCTTCTCATACACTCTAATTTGTTATATTCTCTTGCAAGTTATGGACAAGTGCTTTTGGCTAGACAACCAGAGAGCAATCTAGCTTCTCTTCAACTCAAGTAGGCAGAACATATTTTAGGAGAATCACAATTGTGAAATATGCTTTTTAATGACTGACTGTGAGTACAACATGAAAGATTAGACATCTTAATATCAGTGCCCTATTTAAAGGCAGAGACTTCAGAGAGTATAAAAGTCAGTTAGTCCTGTTTATTTACAAATGAGAGTGCTTGTTCACATAAAGGGGAAGTGAATGACCATAAGTAATGTAACTAAGGACTGAGAAAACTCTATTAGAACAGTTGGGTTCCTGTTCTCTGGATTATTTTTACCTGCCTCTATTTCTATTTTCTAACATTTTAAGATGAATTATTTCTACATGTTATTATTGCTTGTGGTCAGGCAATGGGCTTGAATTATACACAGTCTAGAACCTACATGGTTGTGAGGTTCATCACAGTGAATATATACCCAGAATCCTGATGATGTATGAAATCATGGTGTTATTTCAGCTAGTAAATAATTGGCTGTAATGGTAATAGTAGTAGTAATAGCAGGGGGAGGAGAAGGAAGGGGAGTAGGAGTAGTAGTAGTAGGAGGAGGAGGAGGAGGAGGAGGAGGAGAAGGAGGAGGAGGAGTAAGAGTAAGAGTAAGAGTAAGAGTAAGAGTAGTAGGAATAGTGGGAGTACTGGGAGTAGTGGGAGCAGTGGGAGTAGTAGTACAAACAACAGTGGCAGTGACAATTAAAGTAGCAATAGGAGTACCAAGTTGGCAGAATGGCTAGAGCCCAGGACATGTAATCAGGTAGATCTGAGTTTTAAAACTGCCCTAGAAACTTAATTGCTTCAAGGTTCTGGTAACTAATTTAACACTTCTGTGTCTCAGATTGTTTACCTAAGAATAATAATGGAATTTACGTTTCAGAGTTGTTGAGAGGATTAAATGAAATAATATGTCAAACTCTTTGCACACCTTAAAGCACTGTACAAATTCTAGCTATTAGTATTAGTGGAGGCACTAATAGTAGCTGACATTTATATGGTACTTTAAAGTTTGTAAAGTGTCTTAATCCTCACAACAACCCAGTGAGATGAGTGCTATTTTAATCCTGAGAGATAATGGAATAATATACAAAAGAAAACAGGCTGAGAAAAATTAAGTGATTTGCCCAGTCACACAGCTGGAAGTTCAGAAGAAAAGTACAGAGTGATAAGGAGGATATTAAAATGTAAGAACTTAGTAGAATTATTTCCCTTTTTCTTAGTTCTAGTTCCCCATCTATAATGTGAGGTGGTTGTTTGTCATCATTATTAACTCTCTTGGGTTTCTAAAATTATTTTCATAGACTATATAATGGATTGTTACTACTACACTGGAAAGCAGACATTATCGTCATCCTTATTTTAAAGCTGGAGAAACAAAGTCTAAGAATGGTTAGCTGAAATGCCCAGGGATATATAGCTAATTATCTGAAATAGGATTCAAACTCAAGTTTTCCTAATTCCAAGTCCAGAATTCTATTCACAATAAGATGATCTCTAAGCTTTCTTTCAGCTAACTGTGTTTTTCTCTTTGGTTGCTCATTTTCCCATGATATAATCAGGATATTAACTCAAATTCAATATCCAGGCATAAGATATATGCATGTTACTAAAAATAAGGAGACGAATAATTATGTCCATCATGACATGTAGCTTATATGTGGCTATGGCAACTCTTTTTCACAGAGATTGATCAACCTTATTGCCCTTCCAATTACAAGGCTCTGTATTACACTTCAAGGTGATATGGGATAAGTCATCATGGTAACCATCCCTTAGATATCAGTTAATGCCTTGTGAACACCATGTTTATTAGAGTATTATTCCTTCTCATATTTGCCCAGCTTGTAAAGGCTCAGAAAAAGCTAATTATTCTGGGAGCGGATCTAATAACCTTTGGGTATTTATAGGAATATACATTCTACATTTTAAATGCTTTTCTCCATAATTAGGCCAATTACAGAGGCAGCAGACTCTTTGACATTCAAATGGGATATCTGAGTCAGCTGCATTTTCCAAGGAGGACTCTAGAGTCCCTGAAATGCATGTATAAATATTCAGTTCCTCCAAAAACATTCCATCAGTATTTGACAACAATTGTTTTCAAAATACATTACACTCCTTGAATACCAAGGATTTTAGCAAGGAAGACAAATAGATGCTGTAGAATAATCAATAATTTGTAGAAACTCATTATCCTGAGGGGAATAACATTGGGGCTGATGGAGATGCTACTGAGAGGAAGAAAGAGTGGCTAAAGGAAGATGAGGGAGGGGAATCAAAGGAGATGGTATCAATCAGAAATCCCAAACATAGGGCAGGACTAAGAAGGAAAAGGGAGAAAAGCCAAGTCTCAGAGCGTTCCTTCAGAATCACATCTTTTTTTCTTATCCATTCTTTATTCAAAAAAATTTGCAGAAAACCAATTTCTCTATCAAAAAGTTTAAAAAAATTAATGAACCCTTTACTTATTTATTAAGATCACAACAGGCTCTTTTATCTCATTTAATCTAATGCTTTCGTGTTATAGAGGAGGACATTAAGGCTCATTCAGTATCAAAGCAGTGGAAGGTAGTGGAATGAGATATGGATTGGGATGTAGATTTAGGACTCAATTCCCTGCTCTATCACTTGTCACCCTGTGACCTTATATTTCATAAAATGAGGATGATAGATTAGATCTCTCAAAGGCACATACACAAACTTTTATCATATCTATATCATATATGCATATATATTGATCTCCATATCTATTTTTCTATTATATATCTATCTTCCTACCTGCCACCTATCCATTTATCCACTGTTCTGATTGCATGATCTATATCTCTCTCAATTATAAATGTATGTATAGTTCTATTTCTTATAGAGATAAGCAATTTAATTAATAATCATGGTATACCAAAAAATGTGAAGCCTTCTTTGGACTGTGTTTGTCTGTAGCTGATAAAATCATTTCTGAGCAAACAAAAATATATTTCCTTAAAATTTTTGATTTAAGTCTTAAAGAAAAAGATGAAAATATGAAGTCAATCTTGGGTAAGTGCTGAAGTAGCACCTGGACCAGCATTGTACTGTCTAAAAGGAACATCAAACCATTCTGCCAAAAAAGACAGGAGAGACAACTATTCACTGTCCTGGCCCCTAGCCACTGCCAGACACCTATCTACTTTGTTTCTACAATAAGAAAAAAAAGCAAGAGTAAGAGAATAATTATAACTCTAAAGTGGAGGCTACCTTCAAAAACTTAAAAGGTTAGGAGTGAATCCTCTGGGAAGTATAGAGTTGTCTATGTCTTGAAATTCAGTGGCATAAGATTTTAAAGGGTTTTATAGTTCCCAAAATATAAAAAAAAATGACAAGGACTTGTTATAGTTCTGTGTCTTCATTTTAATTTCTAATGGTAAAAAAAGAAACTACCACCACCAATACCCTCTCTAATAATGCAAATTAGCCCTTGCTATGCAACATTAATACAATTGGAGTACTCTCTATGGCCCTGGGAATTTAAATGACTGGTCTAAGGACACATAGCTAAAATGACAGCATTTTTTAAAAATCTAATACCATTGCTTCTCAACCAATATTTTTTGATATTAAAATATTACCTGAGATTGGTATTTCAATGGCCGTTGTTAATTTTAACATGAAGAAAAACAGACACTTAATGTATCCTTTTTGATTTAACTGCATCTTCATAATTGCAGGAGGCAGGCAATCTAGTAAGAAAGATGACTGAAGTTCTCTCACCCTGTGTTCCAAAGGAAAGGGAGATTTTGAACCTAGAATGTCAGAAAACAATGACAATTACAATATTAGCCCATGTGCTCTAAAATAGGATTAAGTTCCCGAAATTTCATATACAAATTCTAGGAGGCCATTTTTTCCTGGCATATATATATGTAAATAAATATATATATATATATACACACATGATATGTGTGTATATATCACACACACATATCACTCACCCCCTTACTCATATCAGTTATACCTCAGAGCCAAGAATAGTATCTTGTATTGCCTGAGAAGATTGTAGACAAAGCATAAGATTTTGGTAACATTACCAGTTAATATTTGTTGTGTAACTGACAGAAATGTTCCAGTTGGAGAGTCTTTCATTGTTTTAATGAATGAAAGAGTACAGTAATGACCCCATTCATTATTATGACCCTTTTCCATTAATTCTTTAAAATAGAGCAGCTAATCCCATTTGATTCATTAATATTTGTAACAGATATGAAGCTTTGGTTTTCTTGTGTTTCATTTTGTCCTCTTCAAAGTCACCAGCCTGGAAGCAAGAGGATTAGGGATAGAAAAGGGAATAGCAAATGAATGTGGCCTAGTCCAGTTTGCTAAGATTCTCATTTTGGTTGAATTATGGCAGGTAGGAAAATCAAGCACCTTCATTTCCTCAAGCTCTTCCTCCATTATGCTTGAAGACTATTCATGGAATTTAGAGTAGGAAGGGCCTTTAGAGGTCATCTACTCTGCAGGTCTCATTTGACAGATGAGAAAATTAAAGCTTAGAGAGATTAAATGATTTGTCTAAGGTCACACAAATAGCAAGAATCAGAGACAAGATTTAAACCCAGATCTTTCTGACACAAAGTCCAATATTAAACAAACTATTGTACCATACTGTCTCTCACAGTGTCACTGGAAAGAGAAAAATATCCCCACAAAGTGAAATATCAAAAATAGGGTGTCCTTTTACCAATTACCCATCTTGTGTACAATCTCACTCAAAACTTGGGGAAGACATGACAACAAAAATAATAATAATACAGATGGAAGATAGCTAAATGATGAATTCTGTTTATATTTAATCATACTTGTTTGTTTTCCACTTGATTGTAAACACCTTCACAGCAAGGTTTGACATGTCATATGGTACATATACAAGCCACATAAGAAATACTTGCTATAAATGAATTTAATAAATTTTATGCACTTTTGTTCATGTAAAATCTCACAAATACAAAGTTGAGGAAATATTTCCTCCTTTATTACACATTTTTGGTCAGTCTATTTTTAAACAGCTTTATTGATATAAAATTGATATAATAGCTATTGATCTGTTAATATTATTATTATGCAGAGTCCTTTTAAGAATTAGATCTGGGGGCAGATGGGTAGCCCAGTGGATTGAGAGCCAGGCCTAGAAATGGGAGATCCTAGGTTCAAATCTGACCTCAGACACTTCCCAGCTTTGTGACTCTGAGCAAATCACTTCACCCCCATTGCTTAGCTCTTACCACTCTTCTGTATTAGAACCAATGCACAGTATTGATTCTAAAGCAGAATGTAAGGATTTTTAAAAAAAGAAGCAGATCTGATTAGGGAGTGCCACCGGAATCATTTGTGAAAGCAGAGGATTGAATGGAATGAAACGATGCCTTCTAATCCAAACTCTGTGCTTCTAAAGTAGAATACTGTAACTTTATGATAAATGATTCAGTTATTCTAGCTCCAGAAATGTGGAAAGCTTCACTGGGCAGAAGCTGTGGAAGAACCCAGTGTGTTCACAAGTAATTCTTTTAAATCTATAAATGCTACAGATGTACAATGTTTGAGTCCTACAATTGATAGGAAAATAATATATTGAATTTGAGGAATTCATATTTTTCATGATCCTCAGTATCTCAGGTAGAGGCTCTCATTTTGAAAATCAACATACTTCTGGTTGTGTTATCTGGCTTCCAATAATGCAATTCCACAATCTTTGGAGAATTAAAATTGGGGGAGGCAACTATGTGAAACGAACTAATTAGGAGGCCATTACAATAGCTTAAGAAAAAAAATGATGAGGGCTTGTGGTGTGTCCTTGTGTGTCAGTAGAGAAAGAAATAGTCTTTTATGAGATACTGTGGGAGAAACATCAAGATTAGACATCTGATTGGGCATGCGGGGAGACAGGAAAAAGGAAATTGAGGATAACAGAGAGGTTATAAACTTGAGACCCTTGAAATATAATGTAATCTTTGACATAAATTGGAAATTTTATTAGGAAGGTGGGAGATATTGAGTTTTGGATATGTCACATGAAGTTGCCAAGACAAATCAAGAAACTTTTAGTAAGCAGAAACTGTACTAAGGCACTATACTAAGTCCTAAGGATCTGTATGCATGCATGTTTATGGTATTTATGTGTCTAGATGCATATATATAGAGACAGATATTCATATCTGTATACATATATTTACATACACATACTCACATATGTCTCTGTATATATTTCTATACACATATTCATATGTACCTATTTAATTCATATATACATAAAAAAACATAGCTACATACACACAAACAGGGAGTTGGGGGCAGGAATAGAGTTCCTGCTTTCAAAGAGCTCACATTCAAATGAAGGTGATAACATATGATTATTTAAAAACAAGGTGTGTTCCGGATAATTTAGGGATAATCAAGAGAGGGAAGGTCTTAGATTTCAGGAGATTAGGAAAGGCTTCTTGTGGAAGATATGACTTTACCAGTGCCTTTAAAGAAGACAGAAAGGCCAGGAGGTAAGATATGAGAATGGAAAAAATTCCAAGAATGGGGCCAACCTGTTAAAATGCTCAAATTTTTTAAATGGAGACCATTTCAGACACTGAGTTTTAGATGTCTGTTGACCATTAAGTTAAAATTGCCCAGCAGATAGTTGTTGTGGGACTAACTAAGGTTTCAAGGAAATTGAATATATTACTGAATAGTTATGATAATGGAATTTCTGGGACTTGATGAATTCATTTGGGTAGAGAGAATATAGAGAAAAGGAAAAGATCCTAAGACTAACCTTAGAACATACCCACTTTCAAAAATTGATATGGACGTTCCTTGGAGTGGTAATGAGGAAGAACAGTGAAGAATATTCAGGATGAGAGTATTGTCAACAAAGGTTTATGCTACAGAATGTAAATAGAGTATTCAATAAACATCAGATTTTGTTATTAACTATTACAAGTAACTTTGTACTGAGGAATTTCAGTTGAAATCAGATTGCAAAGGGTTAAGAAATTAGTAAGAGTAAAGGAACTAGGGCAGCTGGGTAGCTCAGTGGAGTGAGAGTCAGGCCTAGAGACAGGAGGTCCTAGGTTCAAATCCGGCCTCAGACACTTCCCAGCTGTGTGACCCTGGGCAAGTCACTTGACCCCCATTGCCTACCCTTACCACTCTTCCACCTGTAAGTCAATACACGGAAGGTAAGGGTTTAAAATTAAAAAAAAAAAATTAAAAAAAAAAAAGAGTAAAGTAACTAGTCTTCTTTCCTCCTTTTCCACTTCCTCTTATTTCTCCTCTGTCCCATCATGAAGTAATAGGTAATTCTTTATCCTGTGTAGCTTTGTTCAATACTCAGAGACATACATTTAGATGTTGTTATACTAAATGCTCCGGTAGATGAGATTGCTTCTACCACTCAGTATTCTCAACTGGTCTCACATTTAAGTACAAGAAAGGTTCATTACGATGAACCATAGAGTTGGCATTCATACAACTAGATAGCTAGTTGCAAGGCTGTGGTACACAGCTATTTAAAGTAGAGGAATGTAGAGGAAAGATTTACTTGCTTTTCATTTTAATGTCTCTTTGTGAAAGAAGATGAGAGCAGGAAACTGATGTAATTTTTTATAATTATATGATCCCCTCTAATGAGCAATTTATTATTTACCATTTGGTTCCATTAAAAGTTGATGTTGATTGTTTTAAGGGCAGCTCATTTCTTTGTTTAATGAGCTGCCCTTTATTTGTGAAGACCAAAACATTCAAAATCCTGGTGCTATTAAGGAACTATGTGTTTCCAGATTTGTGCACCATAAATTATCCCATCCTGAAGAAGGGGATAAAAATATTACATATTCAAATAAGTGAGAAATGTTAAATTCCCATTAATCTCCCAAAGTGGGTTAGAATCTTAAGTACTTCTAATTATTATATCAAAATAGCTCATAGATACTAATTGCTCAATGATGATGAGTTAGGTGTGGGGATTTTAATGGTTTTAGGAATACAGTCTCATTTTCAGCTAACTCATATAGTAATACTTCAAAGACCCATAATTTTGCCAGCACAGGAAATTCAACAAAGACTTGATTACCTTAGAGATTTTCATATTTCATAAAATTTTATGGTATAATATTATTTATTTCTCGTTCTTTTTATCTATTTTATCTATTTTAATGGTGTTCCAAAAGAAATTATTATAGGGCATCTCTATCCTGTTATTATTCTTTCATAGACAATGCTCAATAGATATTATGAAGGTAGATAAACTGTTGTTGCTGTCAAATATATATATGTATGTATATATAATTGAATACACAAGCACAAGCAAATGTGCATGTGGGAAGGGGGAGAGAAAAAAAGAAAGAGACAGACTATATATATATATATATATCTATATATATCTATGTAGATATACATAGATATATATAGATATAGATATAGATATAGATATAGATATAGATATATATAGAGAGAGAACAAAGACACAGAGATAGAATCAGAGAGACTAGATATTTCACTTTATTGATATTGGGAATACTCTGAATCAATACAGATATCTGTATCCATTCTCCGACATATGGTCTTGAGATTTCCCAGAATCACACATTTTGTGTGTTGATGTCTCATTCTGTCTCTGTCTCTGTATTTGTCTTGGTCTTTCTCATATTTCTAAGTCTGCCTCTATCCATCCATCTGTCTCTCTGTCTCTCTGTATCTGTCTCTCCTCTCTTTTTTTTCTTTCCTCTCTTTCTCTCTCCTCATTCCATCTCTCTCGCTATCTCTGATTTCNTATATATATATATATCTATATATATCTATGTAGATATACATAGATATATATAGATATAGATATAGATATAGATATAGATATAGATATATATATAGAGAGAACAAAGACACAGAGATAGAATCAGAGAGACTAGATCTTTCACTTTATTGATATTGGGAATACTCTGAATCAATACAGATATCTGTATCCATTCTCCGACATATGGTCTTGAGATTTCCCAGAATCACACATTTTGTGTGTTGATGTCTCATTCTGTCTCTGTCTCTGTATTTGTCTTGGTCTTTCTCATATTTCTAAGTCTGCCTCTATCCATCCATCTGTCTCTCTGTCTCTCTGTATCTGTCTCTCCTCTCTTTTTTTTCTTTCCTCTCTTTCTCTCTCCTCATTCCATCTCTCTCGCTATCTCTGATTTCAGCATTGCAATTTCAAACAATATTTCTTGCTCTGACCCCAGGTCTCTGTCTGATTAACCAAGCTACTCATTGAAAGTTTGTATAAAAATGGAATAGTGAGTCTTGTTCATACAATGCAGAGCACGTCCATACCGCAGAGTCAACATCAACAAAGCTATCCATCTCCTTAAGTTGTTTAATGGTTAATTCTACATGTGCTCTTATCTTTTTATAAGATTCTGATTTCATTTACCAGAGACATGCATGTTAAGAGAGTGTTACTTAAAAGCCACTAGTAATGAGAAATTGACCCCCTGCAGGGGTAGTCGCATTAAAAAATGACAAAAGAGAGCATAGAAATAGCTTTCAGATTATAGAAAGAAAAGCTCTTTGTCATTTCATAATGCAGGATATGGAAAAAGGCCTGTCTGTTGAATACTTCTATTTTGAAACTATAAGATAAATACAATTTTAAATCTCCATTTCTCTTTCTTGGGTAGAAAATGAGTTTATCTCATCCTAGAACTTGGGAAAATCGTGACCAGCAGAACTGGTGAAAAAGCACGGTCTAAAACTAAAGAATAATAAGCTTCTTGGACATAGCCAAAACCAGAAGCTGTCCCACTTGACGATGTTAAAGCCATTTAACTCAAATCCCATGTGGTTGGCAATACAGCCCTGGAGCAGGAGAGGTTTTAATTAACTGTCTGTGAAAGCTGGCAAAAAAAAAAAAAAAAAAAAAAAAAAAAAAAAAAAAAAAAAAGAAAAATCCTGTCTGTCTCCTGCTGCCCTTCTGTAGGAATAATAAAAGTCTCCAACTTCCTTCCCAAGGGGAATAAAAGTTCTCAGAGTCATATCAGATATACTGGTGACCAGATATATTTCCCAAGAAAATAAGAGAAATCTAAGTGAGTGATGGTTGCCCAAAGATGATATTAAAAAGAAGAAAGAAAAGAAAAGCAGATGTTCAGGATACCCATATGTTTAATTCATCTTGAAATAGAATCAATAAAACAAATATGTTTCTTTGTAGTAATCTTTGTATGTTGTTTTCTGTGAGAAAAAAAAGATACTATGCATCTTATTGTGCCATTTATCTAATTATTATCACTGTCATCATTGTTGTTAAGACCTCCCCAACTAATACACTCCCACTCCCACTATGGCTATGGCTACCACTGCCACTACCACCACCACTACTACTACTGTTACTACTACCACTACTACTACTACTACTACTACTACTACTACTACTACTACTACTACTACTACTACTACTACTGCTACTGCTACTGCTACTGCTACTGCTACTGCTACTACTACTACTACTACTACTACTACTACTATATTTTCTGTCATAATCTCAAAAAATTCTAGGCCAAATATGCAGGATTCCCTTTTAGTAGTCAGCTTATCTCAGGAAGTAGAGATTTTCAGTACTTACTTGTACAGATGGTATCTGTTCTGCTTTTGTCCCACAAGTTGCTATGGCATATTATGTTCAAACTATAAGTCATCTAGTATCACTTTGGCAAGAAGAAAAGGGTACAAATTCAATTCTGAAAAACACATTTGATATAATACTCCTAACATTAGTATCAGAAGACCCCATTGTGACCCAGCAAAATTAAGAACTTTGAGTTTCAGTGGTATTTTTGATACTTACTACCTATATGACCATGAGTAACTCCGTTTCCTCTCCTGTTAAAGTGGGGATAACAACACCTTACAACTATCAGATGGGGATATTGTGAGGAAAAATCTTGGAAAATATAAATGTGTTGTAAAGCAGGTGCTGGGAGAACTTTAAATTAACAACACTGATAAGAATAGCAAATGAAATCAAAGAGTTATTAAAATCTAGAGGAAGAAGTTGAAGAATCTGAGGTCACTGAAAAGTGTCACTTAACATAAATTCCAGACATTATGCCCAATAGCTAAATTGGATGAGAATATTAATACGGATGCTATAAAATGCTGAAAAGAAGTGCTCGCTTGAATTGGAATTCAAAAACTCCTTTTTGAAGCTGATGATGGGAATTCATATAGCAAGCCAAATATACAAATTCAGGGATTCAAAAGATTTGGTATTTACCCTAGATATAAGGAATGAGTACATTTTCCCCAAAATATATAAAAAACGATTCCAAAATTGAGCTCATTTTCTTTCCAAGTAAAAACAAAATTCCCTTTCTCTTAGGTTCCCTTTACTGGGGAAGGTTCCATTATGTTCATATTAGTCCAGGCTTGCATCCTAGGTATCATCACAAACTCCTCATTCTCTTTCATTCCCCAATCCGATCCATTGCTGTATTTTTTTTTTTTTTTTACATTCTCAATATCTCTCACAGACATTCCCCTCTTTCCACTGACACTGCCACCTCTCCAGAGCAGGCCTCCATTACTTCACACCTAGACTACTCCAATAGCCTGCTGGCTAATCTCCTGGTTTCAGCTGATTCCCTACTTAGCTGTAGCAAAACAAACCAAAGTTATTTTTTTCTGTTGAGTTCACAAGATCCTTTACATAGGAAGTCTTCTGGTTTCATTTTTGGATTTAGCATTTTCTCTGTCTTACAACCTCTCAAACCTCTCCACCAGGAATTTGGCACAAGAAATAGAGCAATTTCTGATGTCTCTATGGTCTAGGTGACCAAGAACCCAAATGGAATTAAACATAGTCCCTAAACCTCACCCTCTACCTTCTTTCCAATTGCCCAATTTGTTACCACTGTGGTAGAAGGCCTGAGCAAATCCACTCATGAACTCAGAGCACAATTTATTAGCTACCCATTCCTTCTCCCAGTGCCTCAGTGATTCAAAAGATAGACATTGGGGGGCAGCTACGGAGCTCAGTGGATTGAGAGCCAGGCCTAGAGACGGGAGGTCCTAGGTTCAAATCCGGCCTCAGCCACTTCCCAGCTGTGTGACCCTGGGCAAGTCACTTGACCCCCATTGCCTACCCTTAACACTCTTCCACCTATAAGTCAATACACCGAAGTTAAGGGTTAAAAAAAAAAGATAGGCATTGCTCAGGCTGTGACAGCAGTAAGGAGCTCTACAGAAAATTAGAGTAGTAGTAGCACTCTGTGCCTCAACAGAACTCAGTCAGAGAACTGATGAAAACAGCTAATGAGGGCATGAGGCTTAGGTGAGGCTGTGAGACACATGGATAAGTCTGAGAGTTTAGAATTTAACTGGGGACTTTTTGCCCCTTCTCACCTCCCCACCAAAATCATGTCAATCACATCGTTTGTGACAGCAAATAAGTAAGTAATAAAGGCTCTAAATTGTGACTTGTTCAGTTAGGTAGTAGATGGAGACACATTGGAAATAGAGCCTCCAGGGATACTCTCAAAGGGAAGAGTTTCTGAAAGTAAGCAATATGGAGCTGGGGGGAGAAATAAAATTGAAATTGTCAAAGAATCTCAGGAGGAAGAAAATTATATTAGAGATTTTCAGCAAAAGCAAGTAGAACAATAGGATATTATTCATATTCAATCCTCTTAGTCATATTTGACTTGTGTCCCCATTTGAGGTTTTCTTGGCAAAAATCTTGGTGTGGTTTGCCAATTCCTTCTTCAGTTCAATTTACAGAGGAGGACACTGAGGAAAACTGGATCAAGTGGCTTGCTCAAGATTACAGAGTTTGAAAACACAGGGGAGAAGGAAACACAGCTCCTGGATACTAGAGGTTCTTTTCTCCCCTTGTAGATTCCTCATTCAGTTTGCTGAGGGGCATGGTACTGGTGATGAATCAGTAATCATAATCAAATTAAAAAAAAAAAAAAAGATTACAGAGTGTACATATCTGAGGCTGTATTTGAACTCAGTTCTTCCAAAGGCCAACCATGGTGTTCTATCCACTGGGCCACCTAGCTATGCCTAAAAAGCTTTTAGTAAATGATTACTGAATTATTGATTGATTCTGAAATAAAAAGGATAGAAATTGTGAAACTTATTGATTCAGGCTGTAAAATTTTAATACTAAGCAAAACCTTACAAAACAATACACAATAGCTAGAATTTTACACCAAAAGGTTGTTATCTTTCATGTTCTTCTAGGCCATAAATCTCCATACTAAAAATCCAAACAACAACAAAAAAAAAACTTATTGGGAATGGGAATAGGAAAATTGGTGACTCAAATGAATAAAATTTAAGAGTTGATGAGGTCACTTTTTAAAAATTCTGTAGAAACAATAGTACTTAGTTCAAATATACTCAGACAATAGTCCCTCTGCTGCCATGTCTTAATAAGAGAAGGAATGTTCCTAGCCAAGGAGTACTTTGTTGACATTCCATTCCACTTGGTAACAGTATTAAGCTATCTAGCCTGTCATTGCTTCAAGAGATGAAATCTCATTTACTATAAACCAGGGTAGGGGCATTTTTGATAAGGCAATTTCTTTGGTATTCTTCCATCTAGTAAACATTAAAGCACAAACTCCTATATCTCTATCACATGTAGGAACATGTTACAGGGACATGTAATAATGATGAGATATTGTTCATGACATAATTCAGTGGATTTATTAACTAGTCCTTGGCTATAATATACATGCGACCATTTAAATTTCATTTTCTTCATGGGGAAAAAAGGATGAACTCAAAATAACAATTGAGAGGTTTCTGGATAAGGCTGTTTTTCATCTTCACAGTAGAACAAAAATAGCCTTTACTTCTCTCTCACCCTAAATATCCATCTTTGGAAACTGGTCATATCCCTTTTATTTCAGCTTTTTTTTCCATTTTTAGCAAAGAATAAAATATTCCATTTTGTGAAGTAGGAGGAGAGTGCATTTACATAAGCCTGAAGTGTGGGATCTGAATTGCTTACAACCTCATAACCCTGGGCACATAAATTCAGAGTATTTTTGAAGCTTTTTTTTTCTTTTAAGCAATTTCTTAATACCCTAAATCAATTTGTATGTGTCATAAACACAGAAATCCAGAAACAAATGTTAATGGTTTTTAATCCACAGACAAAAGAAGGATCATCAACCCTGGCTCTATTTGGTAAATCTGCTGAGCATCCCTGTTCTGTAAAGCAACAAGACAAAGGGATTTGCTTATGGTGTTAATCACCATCTCTTCATAGACTTCCCACTATCTTCACACAGACTCATTATACAAAAGCTCCAAGCACAGTGGATTTTATAAAAGCCTAATCATACTATCTCCAAAAATAAAGTTTATTCCTGTTTATTTATTAATCCTAAGAATACAAATTTAAAAATAATTCTTCACACTACTTGATTACAAGAAATGGAGGAATACTTGAGATTGTAGTCTCCCAGAAAGATGCCGGAATAATCTATTAACTCTTGGATCCCATCTGCCCACCCACACTTCCTCTCGTCAAAACTCCCAACTATTCTGTTTTCCTGATATTCAGTGAAATCATGGGAGTTGGGGGTGGGGAGTAAACAAATGAGGAAATTGTGAAAGAAGGAAGAGATTTAGGAGGGCAGACTCAATGTCCTTTGGCTATGCTTGGTAATATTGTTTTAGCCAAAGGATTTGAGACACTGAGCCTAGGAAGGAATAAACAAGTCCAAGAGTGTTACAATCCAGACCAGTGACTCACAAAGCATCCATACAAGATGGAGTGAGAAGAAGCCAGCATTCTAGTCATCAGAAAACAGTGAGCATGGATACATGAAGCTTGGAGATTATTCCTCATTCATTCTTTCAAGAAACATTCATTAAGTACTTTAAGATTTACTAAACACTTGTATTCTTATTCTGAGGCAGATATATATGAAATTTCCCATCTCTAAACCTGGAAAAATTTGTATGAACTGATGCAAAGTGAAATGAACAGAACCAGAAGAACATTGTACACAATAACAGCAATAATGTACAATAATGTATCAACTGTGAATGATTTAACTAAAAATTTTCAACAACCAGGAGAACTCCAAGGAATTCATGATAAAAAGGCCATCCTACCACAAAAGAAACTGATGGTATTTGAATGCAGATTGAAACATTCATTTTTCACTTTATTTCCTCTATTAATTTTTTTCAGTGTAAGTGATATATGTCTTCTTTCACAGCATGATGAACATGGAAATGTATTTTATAATAACACATGTACAACCTTTCTCATAATATCTGCTGCCTTGGGAGAGGATTTGAAAGGAGGGAGAGAGCATGGATTGCAAAATATAAAATAATTATTAAAAACTATCAATGTGTAAGCTAGAAAAAAATCTTCCTATTTAGTGACTATCAAATTCATGAATTCATAAGGACTTTTTCCTTCAAATTTCCTCCTTTTCACCAAGAAATGACTAGACATTAAGAATAAATTATTAGAAAAAAACAAACAAAATCAAATAACATTCTTTCCCTCAATCAGTTTCCATTATATTAAGGAACATGATATGAACTAGATAAGCTAATGCAAGTTACATACAAATTGTAAACAATTACCCAAAAAGTATAATTTAGATATAGGCTTAGTATAACAAGTGTCACTAGAGCTGAGTCTCTGAAGTGACAGAAGTGAGGAAGAAAATTTGAGTTACCAAAGATAGTGGTGAAAATATAGTGTGAAAAAATGTAGATGGAAATATATTTTGCATAACTGTATATACATAACCTATATTAAATTGCTTGCCTTTTCAAGCAGAAGGCAATAAAAGAATTTGGAACTCAATTTTTTTAAATGTTTTAAATTGCCTTTACATGTAATTACAAAAAATATTAAGTATGGAAAATAACAAGTTGTAGATGTGGGAAATGGAAGGTTAGATGCCATGAACAGAGATTGGCGAGTAGGCCAGTGAGCCTTCAATATAAAGTGTGTAAATAGAAGTAATACATGAAAGGACTAGAAATATAGGGTAGGGTTATGTTGTGTAGGCTTTTAAATGCGAAACACTTAAGACCAACACTGTCACTTATAAAGTAATCAGATTTCTTACATACTCATTGAACTCCATGCCAAAAAAAAGGAATTTGTACCAGTCACCCTCTTCACCCTTTCCACCAAAATGATTTAAAGGAAAAAATCCACTTGGAGTCATGAAACTGAGAGTTGTGGGAGGGGAATTTCTTGATATTATTGTCACAGAATTGTTGGGATACACAAACGCTTAGTACATCATAAAAGTTATATCAAGTTGAACTACTTAATTTATTGCCTCTCAAAATTTAAATTCATTGACATTCCACTTTTAGTTATGATGGTCATGTATTCAATGCAGTCTGGACATAAGAACACTTTACTTTAAATATTTAGGAATACATCTTCTCATTCTTGTTTTTCTGAGATATCTGGAGTTAATTTTTTTGTTTGTTTGTTTTTGTTTTTTTACGCATGGCAGCAAGGTGGCTCAATAGATAAAGATCCAAGGCTGAAAATGGGAAGTCCCGAGTTCAAATTTAGTCTCAAACACTTCCTAGCTGTGTGATCTTAAGCAAGTTACTTAAGCCTAATAGCCTAGCCTTTACTGCTCTTCTTTCTTAGAAGCAATATTCAGTATCAATTCTAAGATATAGACTAAGGACTGTAATGCAAGAATGCACCAGAGGCTTTTGCTCTTGCAGGAGTCAACTGTAAACAGCCCTGGCAGTTAAGTCTTAGAATCTTGACAGAAAGTCAGTTGGAGTCTGAGGCTTGAAGAGAGCTGACTTTCCAACTTAGGCTCTGCTTTTGGTTTTCAGCTTGGCCTTGGCCTGTGCTTTTGTCTCTGGACAATTTGAACCTAGCTGATTTCTCTAGACCTCTCTATGACCTCTCCATATTATACCCCTGTTATCTTTCCTGAATTTCCCTTTGGGCTCTGGGAGGAAGGGTGGTTTTGGTTTTGGTTTAGATTTTGTGGGTTTGGTTTTCTGTAGGCAAGTAGAACATCCTTAAATCAAGCTATCCCTTATTTTACTGATCTAGTAAATATTTTACTTTAAGGCAACCAAATCTTCTTGACTGGGAAAGCAGGCTCTCTCTCAGTCTAACCCTCCTGTGACCCTTCCCCCACTGGCAGTTTTCTCCCTAGCAGCTATTACAAAACCCTAAGCCCCTCTCTCCTTCTGATTTAATCCTGAAATTAATAAATCCCCTTTTGTTAACTATTCAAACCCTCTGGTGAATCATTATATCAAAGTCTGAGGCAAGGGCTGAAGGGGGGAAGGAGTTATTTTCTTTTATTTATTGAGGGTACTGCAGGCATCCATCTTGGCAGGAAGTCTTACTGGAGACTTCCTCCTGCCATCAGTTTCACTGACAGGGAGGAGCCCTTCGACTCCTCCCTCAAGGGACTTTAGAAACTAACAAGAGAAGCCCTCAAGGCAGATTTAAACATTTCTGACTGGCCCAACTCCTTTTTGTTTATAGAGATATCTTTCCTTGCCTTGAAGGGTTCAGCCTATCTCCCCCAGTACCCTCAGTCTCTAGCCTCAGTGTCAAGCCTGTTCCAGCTACCCTACTGTATACTCCCATCTATTCCCTTACCATCCAATATACTACCTCATTCATTCCTTCCCTACATTTAGCCATCCCCTTCATTCCTCTTCCTAAACCTAGCTCACCTTTATCCCTCCTATTTAACCTAAAGATTAAAGATTTACTTCATTTCTCCATAACAGGAGTCAAACTAGCTATCTGAAGAAGGAGGGTGGGAAAAGAGTTGAGGAATCAGAGGAGGACTTAGTGGATCAGCAGACTCATTAGTATAATGTCCATTCTCAAATAGATCCATCCAAGAATGGTTTATTAAACTGACATGTCTTTGGGATTCCTAGTTATCTCAATAGTTCAGCAACTTCAGACCATACTCCACTGATAGACATCAGAATTTCAATATGCTAAATTGTCTTTCAGAATTATCGAAATTAAGAACATTATCACCTTCTCGCAAACAGATTTATGAATCCCTATACATACATAACAACTTATAAAATCTTACGGCATAATAGCTGCAAAAAATGAACATTGTACAATAACCTACTTTATTTCCTTCAACTGAATTTATATAAATAAACATGAATTATGTTTAGATAAGGTTAATGAATGTTTGTTGGGTTGAACTAAGAGATTTCTTCCTCCTATAAAGATTGAGTTTGGATTAGGGAACTCAAAAGATCAGGCATGCTATTAACAAAGCATTAGACAAAACAAAGTAAGAAATAAATTCTGTTTTAACAATTGCTATGATTCTTCTTTCAGTCTGAAAAAGCTCTTCATCGAAGTCTTTGAGAAAAGTAACAAAATTTGATGGAAAATAGAACTGCTTCCCAATAGCAGTTATCAAGGTTATTATTGACACATTTTAAAAATATGAATCAGTGCTTTGTAATATATTCCGATTAGAAGCATGGTAAAAGTCAGGGAGGTGATTTTCATGCCGTAATTATTATCTGACTACAGTGGTTGGTTGCTATTGTAAGGTAATGAAGCATTCTTTAGAGGTAGTGATTTTAACAGCAGGGGTTCTGTACTCACTTCTAGCACTTTTAACTAGACCATACTGAATCTCATGAAATTGCTACTTAATTGCACATGAATAGGTATTACAAATAGCTGAAAACAGCTATTATTGTTGATTCCTTCATTATATGCTGATGGCGTTCAAAAGATGGCTGCTATCTCAGGACAATGGGGGTAGGAGGGATGGGTGTTATATTCAGTTGTTATTGACTTTTTATGGCTGAGAATACAAATGGTAGCAATGAATTCTTTGGGGCATGGAGAATTCCACCTTAATTTTCTGGGAGATGAAAGACACATTTTCTTACAGTAAGACAGGAATTGATTGGCATATCAAGTCACTACTCCAGCTGGTCAGTAGCAATGACCATGCAAAGCAAACATATATATAATAGATAGATAGGTATAGATATAGATATAGATGAAAGGGATCAGAAGAATTAAAATAAAGATACAGATAGCTAATATAAGATTCATCAGAGGTTCATAGAATTAGAGCTGGAAGATACTGTGGGTGTTATGAAACCCTAATCAAGGCATTTCACAGATTAGAAAACTAAGATCCAGTGAGGAAATTGAATTTTGAATTGACTGCTAGGTAGTAATTGGTAGACAGAATTTGAATACAGGTCCCCAGCATAAAAATCCAGCAGTAACTATTTTCTTTCATTTTTAACCCTGCTTTCAGGATGTTTAATATTTGTTTTTTTATAATGTTGGATATAAATGATTAGAATCTGTCCACCAAATGCATGAAAAGATACTGAAAACATCAGAGAAAATAAACATCATATTTTAACTTTAATTTTTTTTCCGATGATAAATTCACAGTACATGTAGCTATAAGTCAATCACTGTGATATGCAATCTCAGGGACCTTAGAGATAGATTTGATAATGGGGAGAAATCCTACTAAAGATCACTGCTATTGTTGCTCATTTCCCAGTTTACTTTCCCTTTTATCATCACAACCACTGAAAGTTAAAGACATAACTAAACTAATTTCTCCTTTAAGTCAAAAATGTCACTTAAGTGTCAATGCAATCATAGAAGAACAACAGGAGAACCATCCTCCCTACTCTAATACCATCTGCCTCAATAAGTCTTAGAACTAAAATAAAGACATCTAAGGCTCCAATATGTGCTTTGAGCTCTCATGGAGATGGAGTGTTAATATCCACAAGTGCTAACCCACTGAGATGGTCCAGCTCACACTTTTAACATCTTGGTAACACATTCACCATATTAAAATCAATGTGGTTTCCTGATGTTAACCAAGGAACTCTTTTTTTTTTTAATCTTCTTCAGAGATGAGGCAAGGTTTGAACTCCCTTTGAAGTCCAGGACATCTTATGGTCAGATCTTCTCTATAGGACATAAAATAAGACAAGCAAGAATATTTATGAAAAATGGCATTTGAAAATTTTCATTAGAAAAAAGCAGTATTATACTGTGAACCATTTAGATATTACTGAATAGAGCTTTGTCTATCACAGCAATAAATAAAGTATTATATGATTTTTTTCAAAATATATACTAGCTTTTGTGGAAGAAGATTATTCCTGCTGATTCCATCATAGTAGGCTATACTTGAAAGAATTTTTTTTCCTTCATAAATACTGGGAAATAGATTGATTCTGATTTTCTATAATGTTTTAGTAGAAGTACATATTATGTATTATTTATGAAAGCATAGATATATGCATGTATGCATTGCATGTGTATATATATGAGAAAGGTTTTAATTTTGTATTTGTTTTTAGGATAAAATAAATTATTGAAAAGAAAGGGAAGAACCTATACCAAATAGATTTTTGGATGAGGGAGGAAGGTAAAAATTGGGAGATAAGGCAAGTGTTGGAGAAGTAGGTAACCATTGGGAGAAGGAAGATTTTTCCTTTGGGAGAATGGAGTTTGCTTAGGGCCTGTTACTCTTCCTGACACCCTTGGGACTTAGGAAGAGACAGAGAGAGAGAGAGAGAGAGAGAGAGAGAGAGAGACAGAGAGAGAGACAGAGAGAGAGACAGACAGAGAGAGAGACAGACAGAGAGAGAGACAGAGAGACAGAGAGAAATTTATATATATATATATATATATATATATATTACATGTATTAACTGACTGTGGCTAAGTATATCTGCCTTGTTGCTTAGTCATTTTCATTCGTGTCCAAATCTTCATGACTCTTCTTTTGTTACAGAAATATTAGTTTGCTATTTTCTTCTCCAATTCATTTTAGAGATGAAGAAACTAAGGCAAACATGGTTAAATTACTTGACTAAGATCACACAGCTAGTAACCTTCAGGGACTGGATTTGAACTCAGATCTTTCTGACTTTGGTTCTGGCATTCTATCCATTTTACTACCCAGATGCTCAACTATATTCATACTTTTTATGGAAATTAACCACATAGTACCATATGAATATCAGTTATGTCCTTTAGTACTACGATCTGTCTCACCAAATGAGGCAACTGAACAGATAAGTAAATAAACACGATGATGCCTATTTCAACTTTAAAACTGGGAAAACTGCTTTTAACCCAGACCACAGATGTACAAGATAATTTCTGCTTTATTTATTTAAACAGTCTAGGAAGAAGCTGAACATAATGAATGTGGTGATCCAACTTGCTGACATAACAGAAAGTCTTTTGTTCAACCTGGCAAAAGATAATAAAATAAACTTAACAAATAAATTAAATGGGAGTCACGGACCTCAAGGTAAGAACATGGCATCTACACTTTCAAACATCGCCTGGCTGGTGTATGTACACACAGCCTGAAGCTCTAAGTAAAGTCAGACTCTGATGTACAAAAACATACATCTTGGAATGAAACTACAATGGATACCTAACTATAGAACAATTCACAGTAATGAATATGTATTGATACACATACTCTGAGGGGAAATAATATAAATAGGGTTTATGGGGAAAGAAGAAATAGAATAAAGAGGTGTTCTCAGAAGTATTAAGCAAAAATGTGTATATACATATGAATATAGATTGTACGAAAACTATATGTTGCATATAAATGTGTATATATTTAAATGTGACATATATTTAAAAAAGAGACTGCAACAAATGTACCAGGATCATAAGGATGGTGTTCTATTAAGAAAATAATAAACAAAATGAATTACATTAAATAGGCATTAATATATTATATTAAGAGATAAAAAATATAGAAATAACCTGGGGGGAGATTTCATTCATGATCCCAATATGTTTTTCATTTTAAATTTTTTTGAAACTCCATTTCTTTATCAAATATAAGCTACTGGAAAGAAATGGCCATTTTTAATTTGAGTTTTTCTTTGGAACTAAAATAACACATTAAAATATTAAATTAATCTCATTCTGTAACATTGTTCTTTTTTTTTTCTTTTCTGACAATATTACTAAGAGATCAACAATGGAATATACCTAATAAATTCAAGGATCATTTCTTCTTTCCTTTATAAAAGTGAGAGGTTTGAAAGCATGAGTATTACATATTTCAGACATGGTCAATTTGTTGGTTTGTTTTGCATGACAATCAATTTACCAAAAAAAATGGAACAATGCCACACACACATACTTATACATGCCCCTGAAAAAATTCACACGTGTGAATAGATACCCACAATCATAAATATTTCTATAATCATAATAGAAAAATAATATATTAATTGCTGAGTTGCACTAATATAGTAAAAATATAAATGCTTCCTGAATTACTCTTAATAAAGTAATCATTTTAAGAATTAGGTAAAACATTTAAAAATAAGTTTGGACAATTATATATATATGTACATATATAATGATAAAACAAAAAATAAAATAAGAAGAATATTTGGAAATACCAGATTTTTTTTCTACAAAGAAGTAAATAGCATTATTTTATTTTCTCCATAAAAATAGATAAGCTGATCACTGGAATCTTACTGGCACAGATAAGATTTAGAAATAAAATTTAGTTTGTTCCAATGCAAGATTACATGAATCATAATATATGGTATTAGCTTTTGTCCCCAGATGAAAATACCCTCCAAATCATAGAGGGTGGGGAGAAATTATTAATAGATATCAAGGAATATAATTTAATTCTATGGATAACATAAATCTGAACATAGAATTCTTCCTCCACTCCCACTGAGCATCCCTAGCCCTAGCCTGCTCAGTATGCCACATAGAAAACACCATCTAATTCATTGACTTATGACAATTTCTAGCTATAGGACCTCTCATTGTGACCAGACCCAAAACACTTTGCTAATCCCCAAAATGATGCCAAATGCCGAGACACTGATTCTGTTCAGGCATTCAGGGAAAAAAAGAAAGCGTCTAGAGTTACCAGTCTTAGGGAGACTTTGGAAGGTTGAGACACACGTGGTATATGAAGCCATGGGAAACAGACAAAATAGCATCAGGCCTGGGGGAAAGAGAATTATAAACAACAACAGTGGAAGTATTTATTTTTTTTAATCTAATTTTTAATACTTTTATCCAGAGGTTGCACTCTTCTGTCTATGCCTCAGTAACCTTATTAAGAATAAGAAAATCCCCTTAAGTGATCACTTTTATGTTATTTGACACAACAAAAAAAGCTATTAATTAAATGTGCTCAGAGACTGGAAAATGGCTGTACAAATTATGTTATATAAATGTAATAGTGAATTCCTGCAAATTAAGGAATGGTTGTTATGAGAAATTTAGGAATCAGAAGTATTATATGAACTGATGCAGTCTGAAGAAAGAAGGCCCAAAATAATGATCTACACAGTGAACAAAATAATATTTAAAAAGTTAACATGGAATGGTAATAAAATTGGGATTGAATACAGATGTCAATAATAGTTATCAGGTTGGTTTTATGTGTTTATGTGTGTATCTGTGTGTGTGTTTCCCTCCAGATAGGACCTATGGTTTATTCTAGGGAACTTCTGAGGAAACTTCTGCTTATCAGTGCATGTTGGCAACTGTTATATAAAGTGTAGATTTACTTAGAGGCCTGAGAATTGCTTCCACTCAGATAATCAGCTTGTGTCAGAGGCAAGACCAAAATCATTGAAAGGACAGACATTTCTTTTTGATGACAAACATTCTTTCCAAAGTCACCTCATTTCCAAAGACTCTGTTTCTGTTGATGACACTTCCATCCTGCTAATGGCTGTAACATCTAGTTTTTCAAATTGAGTCTTATCCTCCATTCATCATTTTCTCTCCCTCTACATATCCAACCAGCTGCCAGATCTAATAGTTTTTATCTCCACGACATCTCTCACATCTATCCCTTCAGAATGGTATGATGAATCACCACTGCTTTTCACTTAAATTATTGAAATATTTATCTAATTGGTTGTGTTTCCAAGATCTTTACTGTAATTCTTCTGCCAAAAGTTGTCAAAGTGATTTTCTTAAAGTACACATCAATGCTATCATTTCTGTATTCACTAAACTGCAGTGGTTTCCTATTACTTCTAAGGAAAACTTTCCATTTTCCTGTTTGGCAATTAAAGCCCTTTGCAAACTGGTTCAGCCTACTTTTCCAGTCAGGTTACATGTCATTCTACTTTATGTACATGTGCTTCATTCTAAAGGATTCTTTCAAGGTTCTTTATACATGACCTCCCATCACCCAATTTTGCAACTCTTTTGAAGTTTCATTGTATTGTATCCTAATCATTGTATTCTTCAGATTAGGAATAATGTCCCCCACAGACGGATAGAACATTTCAGGGGGCCACATCTGGCCTGTGGGACATAGTTTGCCCATCACTGCCCTAGACAGCTTTCTACTCCTTTGCCTACACTGTATCTTCCTCCAGGGCAGGATTTTTTTCACCCTTTTTCTTTGCAGACATATGTAACTTGGTGCTTAATAAATGCTTGCTAATTGATTGATTGACAACCAATAAATACTTTTTTTGGAAAGAAAATACTTTGTAAGCAGTCTTGATTATTTCTTCAGTAACACATATTGGGGGAAAATAAAATACATCAATATTTTAAAGTCGGTTGTTTTCAACTTATTATTTCTTTGCCATCTACACATCAGCAGTGAATGAATAACCCTAGTGACTGAGACTAGAAAGTAGAGGAAATATGCATTTAATCTGCTTTGTATTATACATAATTAAATTATACAAATTATATGTTCAAGGACCAAAGGCAGACTTGTCATAGTGATTAGATAAGTGTGCATAACATGTATTAGCCTTTTCCTTGTGTGTGTATGCACAGACACACACACACACACACACATTTGATCACATTTTTAACTGAATCACTGCAGCCAAATTCTGGCTAGAATAAAAAGGTAAAGAGAATAAAGAAATCTTTCCAAAGCTCAAAGCCAATTACTGTATGTCAATATCCTTCTTCTCTAGAGTTCTTTCAGGTTATTTTTTAAAAATCTGTCATCCTTTGATTTGGTTATTATTTCTTTCAAGTCCTATACACATTTGTTCCTTTTCATGCAATGCTTTCTCCCCTGGCAAAAGACAGATTGTGCTTAAGTAGTTGTTACTTTACTGGTAACTAAAAAATCAATTAAATATTGCTTTCTGTTCAGATATTGTCCACCTCCATTGATGTAAGAGGACAAATCTGTTCACTTCTCGCTATATTTGTCTTGGAAACCCACTTGCCTCTCTTCCAGCCTCACCTCATTGCCTGGCAGGCTCTGCTACAACAAAGAAAGAAAATTCATTTTGCATCTGAGAACTGCCTTATTCATAGATTATTTTCAAAATAACCAAATACACAAAAGCAAACCTTGAAATTATCTCTGAATATGTTGTATTCTTTGCTTTTGAAAGTTTGCAAAATACTTCTCTCAAAACAAAATATGAAAAAGATAGTAAAATTATTATTGTTATTGTTATTATTTTAAGTACTTTATTGACGAGGCAATTAACACTCAAATTGGAGATGAAAATACCTTTACAGGTCATTAATCCAGACACCTCATTATTCAGCTGAAGAAACTGGATTGAGAGGACAACAGATTAATAACCAGAAAGAATTTTGGACAACACTGATCATTAGGAATGATAACTCATTTTACAAGTGAGGATACTGAGGCCCATTGTGATGAAGTAACTTGCCCCAAGTTACTTAGATAGTAAACAACAGAACCAAGATTTGAAACCAGTTTTTCTAATATGAAAGCCAGTGTCTCTTCCTCTTTCCCATACTACTTTGGTAATCATCTTCCAAATCCAGTTATTTTTACCACTCTCTCCCATGCCCAGAATGCTCTTCCCCACCATCTTTAACTTCTGATTTCCTTGAATTCCTTCATATATCAGCTAAAGTTTTATTTTCTGCAAAAAGCCTTTACCAAAATTCCACAATCTTAAATTATTTTCCTCAGAAATTAACCCCAAATGAAAATGTATTTATCCTACATATACATATTCATCTTTTCTAAACATAGTTATATGCATGATATCTGCCCCATTAGACTGTGAGCTCCTTGAGGGAAAGAAATATTTTTTCACCTTTCCTTATATTTCTAGCAGTTAGGACAGTGTCTGACACATAGTGAGTACCTTATAAATGCTAGTTGACTTACCCATAGGGATAAGGCCTAGATTCATGATGGTGAGCCTATGACATGTGTGCCAAAGATGGCATGCAGAGAGACCTCTCTGTAGGCATACACAACATCTCTGGCAGAGTTAGTTACCAGAAAAGCTTGGACAGAGCTGCTCCCTTCTCCCTCTCCACCTCTCCTCCCCACCCCTCTGTGTTTACTCCCTCCCCTGGGTGAAGAGCTCAGGCCACTACCCTCCCCTTCTCCCTCCCCTGTCTAGCCTAGGGACCCAGAGTCCCTCCTTCCTTGGAAGAGGAGGTTGAGGGGGAGATTCGGCCCTCAGGCCTTCCAGGAGGAGCTGGTTGAGCCCCTGCCACTCTCATGTGTAGCTGCCCTGGGTAATATGAAGGAAAGAAACAGTGGAAAAGGCTCAAGTCAAACACCTTGACCTCATCTGACTTCCAAGTCTGCAAAGCCTCCCCTGCCACCTCCCTGGGACTGCTCCTTTGCTTTCAAGATCTGAACCTCCCTGGAGGAAGTCCCAAGTCCCAGGGAGGGCCCCACTGGTGCACCAAGAACTCCTCCCTCCTGGGGGGCCATCAAGATCTGCCTTCAGGGAATCCCACTCTTTTAGTTTTAGCAAGAATTTTACCAAGTTACATGTGCTAGCTCACTGAAGGGAAGGAAACTTAAAGACTCCACCTGCTCCAAGACTGGAAGGAGCACAAAGTCCCCTGGCAATGGCACCCTCACCTAGAAGACTTCAGTTCAGGTGGACTGAATCTGCAGCCAGACTAGATTCATTGGTAAAGCACTTATTACAAGCCCAGACTTTTGAATTGAACCCAAATCAGGATTTGCTTCCCCAAAAGATGATTTTGTTTTTTTCTTTAAATGGAAAGTTCATCTTTTTTTTCTAAAACACTGTTCTAAGCTGCTTCTCCTCCCACCAATTGAATAGTGGCAAGACTTGCTGGCCCATGAATCTCTCCCAGCTGGATTTTCCTGAAGAGAGCTGCCTAAGGTGGTCAACAACATGCTGAAAAGTAGATCCTTCTCCATACAGGATCCATTGTCTGGGGTGGGGGAGGTGAACACTCAGTCTGGGATGGGGCAGGGCATGGCATGTTGTCTCTAAAAGGTTCCCCAGCACTGGGATAGATCAATGATTTCATCAGGATTGGGAAAGTCCAAGTGAGGAAACTCCCTCCACCAAAACAGGTCAGAAACTTTTCTGAAATCTCTAGTCTGAGAATTGTCTATAGCAGAAGTATCAAACACAAGGCTTACAGGCTGTATGTGGACCACAGTACTCCCTAGAGTGACCCAAATGAAATTAAAATTTAATTGGGAAATATTTAGCAAAATAAAAATGCAATAAAACACAAATAACATTGATGTGGTTTTCTAAGTTAATATGAGGCCTGCACGGATCTTTATGTATGGTCCTCATTTCTAATTGAGTTTGACAACATTAGCATAAAAGAGATTGTTTTACTTTATCAGAGTCACACAACCAATACAGGTCAAAGATGAAACTTGAACTCAAGTCTTCCAGCTTTTGAGATTAGTACTTTAATTACTATCTCATGCTATCTCTGACTTACCCAGAAAAGTGTTGAAAGAGAATTGATGGAGTAACAAGTCTTGTGTTCAAGTCAAAAATTCCCAGTCATTAAGTGTTTTTGAAGGTCAGTTTACTTATTTGTTTTTTTGTTTGTTTTTAACTGTTTCCCAATCATAAGTAGATACAATTTTTAACAATAATTTATTTCCTGACTTGTGAACCACAGTCTCTCTCTCTATCCCTCTCATTCCCCTTCCTTGAGATGGCAGGCAATAGATGTAGGTGATGCATGCACTATTCTGAAATATACATTTCCATATTTGTCATGTTGTGAAAGAAGACACACATCACTCATATAATGGGAAAAAACCCATGAAGGAAAGTTGACTTACTTGTTAAAGAAAAAAGAAAATACTTGGAAGAGTCTCTTAGAAGTTTTCTTCAAGCTCTGATTCCTGTGATCTTGAATATTAGAGATGGGAACCAAACCTAGATCGGGTCCATAATAAGTGTTTCATAAATGATTGTTGACTAATCTCTTCATATCATTGATTTTTCCATTTTTACCATGAAATAATGCCCTTTGCTTAAAATAATTTCATTTTCTAATTGGTCTTGCAAAATTATTACCCATAGGAGGACCTGGAGTAGAAAGTAGAATAGGGGTAAGATTAAGAGTAATTTATACTTTTAAGTATCATGGGTATCCATGGCAAGTGAATCTATATTTCATACTATGCTGCTGAATAGCTATTAGTAAATGGATGATTCTTACCAGAAATATTGACCTAATATAATAAAGGCTATTGCTAATCTATAGTGCTTACAGAGGTCCAATGTAATTTGTTCCTTCTTTTCTTGATGACTAAGGATCTCACAATACCTCCGAACCATTCTGAATACGGTAACATTGTACAGGCTCTGAATTAAGTAAGTGTAGGTGCTACGAACAGTATTTTATCAACTTTTGAAAATAATTTTTGTTTTTTGTTTTTGAGGAAAAGGGGGAACAATATCATTTGTTCTAGATGCAGTATGCTGGCAAAGGCAAAAGGCATTGAATGTTGAGTCACATCGACTTAGTTTAAATCCTGGTTTTGATAATTCCTTGTTGTGTGGTCCATGGAAAGTCAATTTTCTGGTCTGGGCCTCAGTTTCCTCATTTATAGAATGACTGTCTTTGATTAGATGATTTCAAAGGCCCCTTCAGTTTTAGATCAATGACACTATAATTCTTGATCATGAAAAGAAAATGCAGAAAAACAAATGAGAATTCCTGTCAATTTGTTTCTAGGTAATTGTAGTTCTAATGTTTTCCTCCTCTCTCTCTATTTAGGGTGAAAGAAAATAGCAAAAACAGGCATGATTTTTAAAAATTTCATTCAACATTAGTTTATTATTAAAGTTAAAGATGAGACCAATTATTTTGAAGTTTCTGGCATGAGTCAATCTTTAACCATGCCAGACAATTCTTTCCTATATGTCCATATATGTATACATATTGGATTGATAGGAATTCTGAACATATACTGCCATCTTACTGGGAAGTGATTTTTTTTAACCAAAAAAATAAATCCCCTCTGGTTGTTTCTACCACAGCTGTCACTTGGTTTTCAAAAAGCCAATTAGAAACACAAAAATATGGGATGAAGCCAAGTAAATAGTTCTTGATAACTACATGTGTCCTGTGGATTTCATAGGAATATGATTCTATAATCACATTCTTATTATCACTATTATTATTATTATTATTATTA
Source organism: Gracilinanus agilis (assembly GCF_016433145.1). Taxonomy (NCBI): domain Eukaryota; kingdom Metazoa; phylum Chordata; class Mammalia; order Didelphimorphia; family Didelphidae; genus Gracilinanus; species Gracilinanus agilis. The sequence continues at coordinate 42,014,156 of NC_058130.1, read as the reverse complement.
TTATTTAAGTAGCACTTTTAGCAATTGAACATTATTTAAATCCTGCTGACAGTTCTTGTGTGTCAAGCATTTCTTATGGAAGATTGTCATTTCACCATTTTACAACTTTAAAAATAAAGATTGTTGAAGTGTTAGTTTCTCAAATCCATTTTTATAATGTTGAGAGTCTATAAAATCATGGAAATTAGATAAGTCATTCATTGTGTAAGTAGGTTAGAATCCAGACAGTTTAATTTACAGGATTTATCATTATTCTTTTATTTTGTATGCATTTCGGTTGTTATTGTAGTTGTATGTAGTCATAATCATATGTGGTTGTTTCTGTAAGCTTTTGCTATTGTCATAGCTGTTTGTGGTTGTACATTTGCTTATAATTTTGGTGGTGGTTATTTTTATTCCCCCTTCCCCATTTATAGCACATTCTGAAATGAATATTTCTATTTCAAGGTTTTATAAAATTTTACTTATATTACAAATTCTAAATTTTGAGAAGTGCAGTCTAAAAAGTGAACTGGGAAATAATGCTCTCCTGACATGATATAGGGCATGTCCAATGTACTGAAAATAGCACAAAGGAAATCATCTAAAGCTCATTGACATTACTGACATTCTGATAAAATATAAACCAAATGTTACACAAAATTGCTAGAATAATACAAGTGGAAAACAACAACACTATGATTACTTAAAATTGCTTTTCAAGAAGTTTTACATTTATTCACTATGTAAAATTTTACAGTGTTTAATTTTTAACATGCGCCTAATTATTCTGTTCTAATGACCTTACTCTAGACCTTCCAACTATGATGCTGAAAGTCCTATCAGATAAACGAAAGAACATGTGTTATTTTCCATTTATTTATGCAGGCATGTAATTACTAAGAGAAAAAGTAGCTAATCTAAATTAAATCATTTTTGGAATATGATAATTTTATTCATCACTGCCAGTTTAATCTCCTTTTACTAAGTATAATTTAAGTTCTTTGATAGTAGGAACCATTTCATAACTCTCCATAGTTTCTAGAACATGGTTATTATCTTTTAAACTCATAGTGGACCAAAACGACATTCCTACTGATGGTTTTTAACTCTCATATAAATTGGATTAAAGTGAGGCAGAGCTATACAAAGTTGTCTGTCTCACTCTAACAGAATCATTGATTTCCAGTGCTAAGACAAAAGTCAGGGTGATTTATGATGATTTAGGATTAGACTCTGAAGTCTAATCAAGCTCCAAGATGATTGTTGAGATATATATATATATATATATATACATATATATATATATATATCTTCTCTATATCTGTATTTTATATCTCTATCAACAATCATTTAATGTGTCTGATGTATGTCAGTGACGTGCAAAGCACTTTGGACCTAAAAACAAAAATGTTCATCATTGACTATGAAGAATTTACAAATTAGTTGGGAAGATTAAATTAGACAGATAGATAGATAGATAGATAGATAGATAGATAGATAGATAGATAGATAGATATACAGACAAATATGTTTTAAGGTGATTTTTTGTGGGATACCATTATTCTAATACTTGATAATTGAGTATTGATTAGTTGTTTGGATTAAATGAGAATAAATAGTGAATGATAACATGAAATTTTTAAACCTGGAAGATTTGGAGGACAGTATTACTCCTGACATAAAATCAGGGAGTTCAGAAGCAGAGGGGGTTTTGGAAGAAAGACAATGATTTTTGAAATAACTAAAGGAAATCCCATTCCAAATATCCATTTGACAATATGTCATGAAGCACTATAACAGAAGAAAGGCCAGGACTATAAATTAATATTAAGAAGGCATCTACATAAATATATTTGATTTAAAATTAAGGGTGTTGAGATCACAAAGAGTAAAGATAGAGAAAAAGGAAAAAAAAGAGAAAGAAAACTTGGAGCCACAGGGTAATATACTTATATCTATATAAATTTCTGTTATGGAAAACCACTAAAGAAATATTATATGTACATATATGAAGATACAACCAAACTGGTAGTAGTAGAAGAGATTGAAAATTATACTATCACTTTTCATTGGCTTATAAGGTGATTAAATATATAAGTCCTGTTTCTCTCCATATTTGAAATGAAGCTAAATCAAATGTTTCTACTTTATTCAACCTTTTTCAATATTGAAATGGTATTTGAAAAAAAAAAGTATTTATCCTCAATCTTTATTATAGGCCTAAGAGAAATTTAAAAATGAAGTAATACATTATTTTAAACAACTATCCCAAATTAAGTGACTCAAGTTTTTATTCCTTTTCAGTAAATGAAAATGGGATGTGGTTTTTAACAAGCACTTATTTCTCTTCAAAGTGCCACATAAACATTAATCTCTATGACTCCCTTGTGAGTGGGGTATCAGCAGGATCTTTTGCAAGTAGAAAAGCAAGATTAAGTAAGAAAAAGCCAATGAATTATAAAATATTCAAAAGGCATGTAGTAGAACCAGGAACAAGAAACAAAAAAGGAGGCTTGAGGAATTCAATTAAAAAAAAACAAAACAGGTGGCTTTTCATCTTTGATGGAACATTTTTTGAATTTTTCTGCACAGCACCCTTTACTCCCTGCCTCTCCATCCATTGTTACTGTATTGTCTTCCAAATTACCTCGTATTTGACTAATTTATATATATGTATAAATACATATATATATATATTTATCTGTGTTCTATTTATGCTGTATGTATTATTTACTATCTCTCCCCAAAGAAGATAATCTCCTTGAAGAAATTGTTTCATTTATTGTAATTGTATATACAGGGCCTAACATCTAGTAGTCTGGCAGATTGTAGGCACTTAATAAATACCAAATGATTTGTTGGTTTATATAGATCTCAAGTGTAGGGTTATAAAAATTACATTTAAAAAGGAAAGCTTAGGCTTCTAAGAGGAGTATATGATTCAGGAATGCCTCCAAGGAGGGTGGTCAGACTTGGTCGAATCCCAGTGGGAAATTAATGGAATGCCAGGTAAGAAAATAACAAGGAAGCAATCAAATGTCTTAAAGGTTCTACAAGTAGAGTTAAAGCTCAGGCACATGCAGTGAAATCAAGCCTAGATAACTTTGAAAAGGAAAAAAAAAAGGCAGTCACAAATCCAAAGTAATAAATAATAATAGTAATAAGTGGAATTCATGTAGCACTTTAGTATTTATTAAGCATTTTATAGATAGTATCTTATTTCATCCCAAAATTCTGATACAGGTCCTATAGACAGTATCATCACAAGGAATTCTTGAGTCTAGGGCAAATTCACTCATGAATGGAGCAATGATATAGGGAAGAGAGGGGTAGATGACTACAGTAGTCCATAGCTCAGTCCAAAAGATATGAGATAAATCAACCATAAAAATCTAAAAATTGTTTTATAAATTTTGATACTTGCTTTAGGTCAGGAAAATGAATGAATAAAATTAATAGTGGAAAAATTAGGTCAAAATACTGATGTTCACAGATGATATAAAAATATATCTAGAAAAGCCAATATTTTCAACCAAACAATTAAAAGGGATAATGAATTCATCAACATCATAGAATACAAAATTAAGCAAAAAATGTGATTTGCTTTTTTATTTATTCACAATAGAGATCAAGAAACAAAATAACCATCAAGGACAAGACTCCTTTGTAAAACAAATAATTTAGATAAATAGCTTGCAATTAACCTATCAAGTACTATCCATGGTCCATGTGTGAGGACAATGTTATAACCATCATGTTTGAAATAAAGAAAGTCATATAAATGAAGGGACTCAATATTTGTGGTTGGGTCAGACTAATATAATAAAAGTCATATTTCCAAACTTAATTTACATATTAATTCCATACAAATTAAAATGTCAAGTGTTTTCATTATAGAAATAAATAAGAACATAAATTTATATTAACAAAATATAATCAAGAATGCTGAGAAACACATTGGAGAATTAAGTTGATTATCAGTCTTTATATGTGACAGAAATTATAAAAAATTATCTGACAGGGGAAAATAATACATCAATACAATATTATCAACAAAAGACATCAATATGTTATCAGCAAAATATATATAAAATATCATGGATAAATTTTATAAAATAAAGCACAACATAATGAATCAACATATTAATTATGCATCATCAGATTGTATTGTATATATACATATGTGAATCTATAAATGATATAAATATAGGTAATTGTTGCAAATGTAGAGATAGCAATAGAAATAAATAGTAGAGATATGTATTATATCACACATATATAAATATGAAATAAATTCTCTTTAAAATATGGTAGGAAATATTTTGATTAACATTTTAATCCATGAAACTAAACTGAATAATGCATTCAAACATTAAAAATAAAGATTATAAAAGGAAGAAAATAGAATGAACTTAGTTGTAGATGAGAGAAATATATGATCTTTAATAAAAATAATTACATTATGCTTATATGCATTTTAAAATTCTACACATTAAAACCAAAGTAATTCAAAGGGCAAAAAGATGAAATAGAATGAGAAATATTTATGGCAAATATGACAGATTAAAAACTTGACATTTTATAGTAATTATGGAAAATTTAAAACTGACAAATTTCACTACCAATAGATAATGGGTAGTTTTAATATGTGCAATTTTGTAAAGAAGAAATAAAATTATTAATAAACACATGGAATAAACGTATAACTTTACTATTAATCAACAAATGCAAAATAAAATCAGCTATGTGTTATGATATCATTATCATAAAGTTGGTAATTTTCCTTAAAAAAAAATCAATGAAAATATGCTTAAGAGGTTAGGAAAAAAAGCAGGCACAGTCTTATTCAGTTGATAGAATTGCAAACCAGAGAATTTTGGTGTAGTACAAGATGACATTATATAGCAATAGTTAGAAAATTATTCATTCTATGTGAAGCAATAATTTATTTGTTTGGGACATGCCTGAAAGTACTATTTTTAAAAAGTATTCCGCAAAAGAATTATTCCTTCAAAGACATTCATGACAGCCTTATTTAGTACTAAAAACAAAAACAAAAACAAAAATGAACTGAAAACAAATGTCTAACAATAGTAGAAAAACTGAAGAAGCTTTGGCACATGAATGTGATAGAATACTGAAATGCAATTAAGGCTGGCAAGTATGAGTCATACAGAGAAATATGAAAAGATCTTTATGGGGAAAATGGAAAAAAATACTCTAAGAAGTAGAGAGTAATTGATAATTAAGACAAGTGTTAGTGTCAAGGAACTGATAAATAAAATTGATGAAGATAGAGTTCAGAACACAGATCAGTGGTATTTTTTAAAGATAATAAAACACTTTTTTAAAGAGACCATATTTCTTGACACCCTCTCTGAGCCTGGATACATTTCCACACACACACACACACACACACACACACACACACACACACACACACACACACTATATAACATACAAGCCCAGGAGGGAAAGCTGATATACTCTCTTGCTTTCCACTTAGCACAGTGCTTAACACTTACTAAATGCATAATAAATTTTTGCTGACTGACTTTCAGATCTTCTTTTGACCATCATAACACTGTAACCACCTCTCTTCCTTTAAAGTTATTCCTAGACACTATACACAAAGACTGATACACTATTGTACAATTGAATGTAATGGACTTCTCTACTAGCAGCAATGAAATGATTCAGGACAATTCTGAGGGACTTATGAGAAAGAACACTACCCACATTCAGAGAAAGAACTGTGGGAGCAGAAACAAATGTGTGGTCACATGGGTTGATGGGGATACGATTGGGGATGTAGACTAAATGATCACTCTAGTGCAAAAATAAATAATATGGAAATAGATCTTGATCAATGACACATGTAAAACCCAGTGGAATTGCACAGGGGGAAGGAGGGAATAGAGGGAAAGAACATGAATCTTGTAATCATGGAAAATATTCTTAATTAATTAATTAGATTTTTCAGAGCTAAAAAAAAAGTTACTCTAGGGTCTAGATTCTTGTTGCTGGCATCTATAGACTTGATTTGATGGCCAACTCCCTTTTCTTTAGAAAGTTCCCTAATTGGTTCAAAATCTTTTTTTTTTTCCTTCCCTAAGCATTTACCCTCCAAACATTTAAGTTTCCCATGTTTTGGAATTATAAAATTTCTTTCACCTCAGGCTGCAGTCTACATTAACCCAAAAATGTTTACTACTAAGACACTCTTTCCTAAAACACTCTTGTCCCAACTGAATTTGCCCCAGGCTTCAGAATTCCTAAGATCAGTTCTTCAGTGTGCAATGATAAAGGATATGTTTGGGGATTCCTCTTCTAGAGAGCATATCTATTTACATGTATGAGGCTATTAAACTATAATAAATTAAGAAGAATAGAGCTGAAAGAGATCAGGATAAATCATCTAGTCTAGCCCTGTGCTTTGATCTAATTATGCCTCAGTTAGGTAGTTCAGTATTTATATCCAATTTTCTGCTCACCAAGCCCACTGTAACATGGATCATTTGGAAGGATTTTATTTACTAAGAGACTTTCCTAAAACCAGTCATTTCCCCTGCACCCATTCCATGGGACACAGTAACTTACTAGGCTGGGTTGTCAAATTTCAGCAAATAGTCCCCAAAGCAAAGAGTTAATGAAGGCTTCCTCCATGGAAAATATTTGCTTATTTTCTCTTACTACATTGTCATTTAGAAAAGCGTCAATTTCAGCAAGATGCCTGACTTGCTATTCCTGCTTTGACATGTTTCAGAACCTAACATAAGGTTTAAAAGGTAAAACAAAGATGTGTTATGTAATGAATTCATCTAATTAATGTGTTATTGTTTTCATCAACAACCAGCTTTTGTGGGCAGGCATGTGAACCTGTTTTAAAAAAAAAAAAATCAGTCTCTGATGAGAAGCAGCATGATGTAGAAGAGAAAAGAAAATTGGATTTGGAAAAAGAACACCTGTATGAGAATCAGGGTTGTGTAAAAACTTCTTACTCATACAAAATTGGGCAATCATTAAAATGGTACTAATAATAACAAAAATAATAGTCTTTATATAACCCTTTAAGGATTGCAAAGCATTTCAGATATGCAAACTCATTTGATCCTATGTGGGAAGGAAGTGCTATTATTATCATCACCATTTGATAGATAAGAAAACTGATGCAGAAGAAAAGAGCCTTGACCACCAGTCACAAGGTTAAAAGCATCTAAGGTAGGATTCAAGCTCCCATCTTCCTGGTGCCAAGAAGGCACAGTGAATTGAATGCTAAACCTAAAGTCAGGAAGAGCTGAGTTTAAAACCAACCATATAGCTTTAACAGTTGTGTAACCTTGGTAAGACAAATCATTCAAACTCTGTCTGCCTCTGTTTTCTCACTTGTAAAATTGCAATAATAATAGTATCTATCTTCCAGCGTTATTATGAGGACAAAATGGGATAATACTTGTAAAGTAGATAGTAGACACTTAGTAAGTGATTATTTTCTTCAGCTGCCATCCCTCAGCTCCAGTTTCTTCCTTTATAAAAAGAGGGATTGCCCTGAATGATCTCTAAGTTCCCTTCCATCTCTTAATCCAGTGGTTTCCAAACTTTTTTGGCCTACTGCCCCCTTTCCAGAAAAAAATATCACTTAGCTCCCTGGAAATTATTTTTTTTAATTTTAATAGCAATTAATAAGAAAGATAAATGCACCTGTGGCCATCACCACTCTCCTAGATTGCAGCAGCACCCATCAGGGGGCAGTAGTGCCCACTTTGGGAATCACTGTTATTTAATCAATGATCTTATGTCTATATTTATGTATGTACAGAATTATTTAAATTTACCTTCAAAGAATTAGGAGGGCTAAGAGATCCAGTCTCCTCCTTTTATAGACAAGGAAACTGAGGCATAAAGAACAGAAATCATTTGGCCAAGTTACCACCAAGTGGCAGAAATGAGACAAGAAAAAGTTGTCTTTTTTTAGCATATTCTTTCCTTTAAGTCATTTCTATTTTGGTATTAAACAAGCACAGTTCTTGTGCTGTCCATAGGCATGAGGAAAATATCTTAGAACACTTAAATAGGATTAATGATGCCTATACACACTATTCCATTAACTTCTGCTTTCTTTTGAACTCACCCAGACCAGGTCCTCAAAGCCTAAATGTGCCTTCTAATGAGTTTCATTACTTTACTTAATGTATTTATTAGGAATCTATGTAATATAACAAATGTAATTTAAACAGCCCCCCTTCAAATTCCTACTTGTTATTCCATTGCATTTGACTTTCTGATGATTAGAAAATGCACATGTCTTTGGAAGAATATAAGTTCAGATGAAATTTAAAAAGAGAGTAATGGGAATTTTATGAAAAGTCACAAGTTCATTTCATTATTTATAGTTTCATTATTGTAGAGGCCCCCTGGCTGGTTCATTTCCCATGAAACCTTCCCAATTTTCTGCCAAAATTGATTAAATAAATCACTGAGTAAAAGTGAGTTTGTCAGATCTACCATGATAATATTCAAAACCAACTTGCAGATTTTAACACTTGACCACACACACTTCTTATTAGATACTTTCTCTTTCCTTGGCTTCCATGATATTACTCTTTCTGGGCTCTTCTTTCTGATTGCTTGTTATCTGTCTCCTTTCTTGCTTTGTCATCAATTTTCTTCTTTCTAAAGATAGAAGTATCTTGTGACTCGATCTTGACCCTTTTCTTCCATTTCCCTTTCTTCTTCTTCTCTATCTCTATTAACTCTGAATAATTTTATCCACTCTTTTGATTTTATTTATCATCTCAATTTCTATTAGATCTACATATCTACTTTAAATTTCCCCTAGTCCCTAATTCCACAACCCAAGCCATCAGATAATATCCAATCATTTTCTCCAACTGAAGGTGATGAAAATGGAATTTACTTTTTCTCCCTCTACCAACAAATGTACAAACAACAACCAAACAAGCGTAAAATCTTGTTCTTCTTTCAAAGATCCCATTTTCTTTGAAATTTAGAATTCTTTAGGTCTCCAAGATTCACACCTGAGGCATGATTACAACTTTTGCCCTTTTCTTCACCTTCTCTCAATAATCAAATATTCATCAAGTTTTGACACAATGCCTACTGCCACAATGCCTATTACATGGATACTCCTTTTTTTTTAACCTTTACTTTCCATCTTAGAATCAATACTGTGTATTGGTTCCAAGGCACATAAGTGGCAAGGGCTAGGCAATTGGGATTAAGTGCCTTTCTCAGGCCTTACCCAGGTATAAAGTGACTGAGGCCAGATTTGATCTCAGAACGTCCCATCTCTAGGTCTGGATCTCTATCCTCTGAGCCACTTAGCTGTCCCCTCCTTGGATACCTTTTTTTCCCACTCTCAGGTTCTTTACACTAGTTCAGGTCTTGATCAATTGTATTGTAATATCCTCCTAATCAGTCTCTGATTCCAGCCTCTCTATTTCAATATTAACCTTCTGGAAGTGTAGATCTGATTATTTTATCTTCTTGCTCAACAACTTTCAAAGGTTTTCAAGGGCCTTTTGGATACAATACAAATCCCTAAACCTGTCATTTAAAACTCATCTGAATCTGGCTCCAGCCTAACTTTTCAGGCCCTTAGACCCCACCTCTCTCACCCCTGATCTGGACTTAGTGTTCCAGATACACTCTTTTACCTTCTGTTCCTGAAAATCATCATTCTCTATCCCATTCCAAAGCTTTTACAAAATCTGTTGCTTTCTCAAAACTTAAATGCTCTCCCTCCTCACCCATGCCTCTTTTGTTTAATTACGCTGTTTAACAATTTGACAGATACTTAGCAAAACTCTATGGTCCACCAGGTGAGAACATCTTTAAGAATCTGCTCCTCTATAAGAAATCTGGCTTCATACTATCTTATATATGACCTACAATTCAAAAAAATTAACTACAATTAAAAAAAATTAACAAAAAACTTAATTCAAAAAATTCTCTCCAAAAAAATTTGGAGAAAAAAAAGGATCTTTCCTTTTTTGGAAGATTCCATTTCTGATTAGAAGAAATACTCTTCAGATAAAAGGCATTCACATGTGGCATCTCTTAAGGAGAAAAGAAACAAACAAATCATCTTCTATACGAAGTATTAGTCAAATAACAATTCTTTTAAGTGATTCATCTGTACCTAAGGTCAACTAGAGATCAGTTTATGCTTCTCTCATTGTGTTCTGGGCTATGCTATCTTGTGCCTCCATTGTGTTTGTTCAGCTTCCCTCTGGAGTCTCTCAATCATCTTAGCTTTCCCACTCTCTAAAAGCAGCAACCATCAATTTCCATGCTCATCGTACAGGAGCTAATGTTTACATTTTCAAAGGGAATTCACTGGATTATATGGAATATTCAAGAAATGCCATGAACAAAAAACTGATTACTATGGAATCCAAATGGAAAATTACTTTGATAGTGCCTTTTTGATGTATGGTAGAGCTCTGAGTGATTATAGCCAGAAAAAATGATCTAGCCCTCATCTCTAGCCTTCCTTGTTTTTAATTATAGCAACTCATAAATCTAAGGAGAATTTAACTGAACACGAAGGATAGAAAGATATCAGTTAATGAAAGTAGCTTCAATAAAATAAAATATAGAAAATGAAAAATTACTAAGCAATTCCTAATATTAAATGAAGATATTCCTTCCTATTTAGTTAATTTTATGATACAGTGCCCTACTTTTGGAACTTGGAACTTTCAGAACCTTTTAATGCACCTTTCCTTTGAAAAGTCACAAGTGATGATTTTAAAGTAACCTAGGTTTCCCAACATTCAAAAGATGATCAGAAAGTCAGGAAAAACAAGTGTTTGAGTCAAATAATTCTCATCTCCAATCCTATGGATGACCAACATGGAGATGGTTTTCAAATTTGTCCTTTTACTTGGACTATCTATTCAATTAAGCAAATATTTTATTTATTCTTTTGGATTGTAATTTCCTCGAAGATAAAGATCATCTCTGATTCTTTGTATTCCCAGTACCCAGACAAATATTAGTACCTCAAAGAAACCTTCTTAATTGATTGTTTGATCTAGGCATTAGTGAGGACACAAAGACAAAATTAAAAAAATTAAAAAATAAAAAAAATTTGCCCTCAGAAAGCTTAATTCTACACCAATATGCATATATTCAATGCCTACTATGTGCCAGGCACTGTGCTAGGTATTATGGATGCAAATAAATAAATACAAGGAAGACAAGAACATGTTTTAGAATGTAGAGAAGTAATATAAGAATAATATATACAAAAAATACAGGGAAGTTCAATATTATTCATTTAGAAAAGAAGTATACTCAGAATACTTGCAATTGCTTTTTGCAGAAAATAGTGATTAAGCTGTTACTTTTCAGAAGAAAGGTTACTGTAAGAAGCAGAGGTGAGGAAATAATAAATTTCAAGGTGGGGAGATGACTGGTGTAAAGGCAGAAAAATTAGAGTGTTGTGTATGAGTAAAAAAGGAGGTCAGTTTCGTTGTATCACTGAGCGTAGGGTGAAGAGAAATTTTTGGTGAAGCTGGAAAAATAAGTAGGAGCCAGATTGTGAGATTGGTCCACAGGTTATGGGGTCAAGTTTACTTTAGAAGCAAAGAAAAGATATTTAAATATTATTTAGGAGTCAGTGGGGAGACACTAAAGATATGTGCTTAAGGGTAATCACCTGGGCAACTGTGTATGGAGTGAACTAAAGTGGGAAGATGTATGAGGCAGGGGGACCAATCAGGAAGCTGTTGGAATGATCCAGGAAGTTGCCAGCTAAGTAAATACATAGAAGTAGTCAAATCCAAAATATATTTTAAAAGTAGAAACAGTAAGATATGACAGTTATTTTGGATACCCAGGATGAGAGAGAGCTAGGAGTTAAAAATGAGTTTACTAATCTGGTAAAAAGGTTAGATAATGATGTTTCCTTCAACAGAAAAAAACAAAGTTTTCTATAAGGGAGTATTTGGAGGAAAGGCAGTGAGTTCACTTTGGAACATCTTGATCTTTGAGGTGTCTCCAGTATATCCATTTCAAATGTGGTGATGTGGACCTGAAGCTCAGGGAACAGAATGCTGCTGAATACATAGATTTTCCCTTCACTTTAAAGCATCCTCTCCCTGGACCTAAATTTCCTTATCTATAGAAATGAAAGATTTGGTTTAAACAATCATTAAGGTTTCTTTCAGTAAAGACATCATGTTGTTTTGAGGAGTCCAAGATATAAAATCTGTTTTCTTGTCGGAGATGTATATTCCATCATTCCATGTCCACTGGTCTTTCATTTAATAACCAAAATGTGCCTCTACTAAAAAAATACTTCCAAGGTTACATTATTTTGGGAAAGTGACAGTAAGTTGCTATGGGATACATTTCCTCTCATTCCTTTTTTGGATCATTTTAATGCCAGGAAAACAAAGTAGGAAACAGGTTAATTTTATGCCCGTCAGGAAACCTGGTAACAGGTGTTGCCATATGTTACGACACATTCTTCTGGCCATGGGTCATTGCCTCCAAAGGATCTAATGAATGGCTTGTGGTATTGTGACACAATGAAAGATCCCCTGGGATCTTATGCAAGATCTCCTGACAGGTATAAAATTAACTCATGTCACCACAGTAGTTCCCAAACATGACAGCTCCCAGGTCTGTTAGCACTTAGTGCCATTGTGATTGTGTGGAGAATTAGTTGATCTGGTAACTGATTTTGACAAAATCTGTCATAGGTTGCAAAGAAAAATAGCACTGGAATGACCATGAGAGGTTATGATACATAGAATGTAAGAAGGCAATATTTTAATAATATGAAAAGTTTAACTCTGCCAGTGCTACTTATGTTTTCATTCCTATATACATAAACAGATAGATAGATAGATAGATAGATAGATAGATAGATAGATAGATAGATAGATAGATAGATAGATAGATAGATAGATAGATAGATGATTGGTAGAGGGTCAATACGGTCAGATTAGCATTTTGGAAAGAAATATTTGACACCTGAACAGAGGATAGATTTGAGTGGGGGAAGACATGTGGCAAACAGATCAATCATAACATTTCTCTAATAGTTTAAATTCAGATTTCTAAAAGCCTCCATCAGGGTGGTTTCCACCGTCATAAAGGCAGGTATGTATGTGAAATATAATACAAAACTAGGAAACAGTAGACATTCACAAATTATTAGATATAATTCATGAGAGAAAATGAGGAGTTGTGAATGACACATAGGTGGTAAGCCTACATGACTGGAATGATGGAGATACCCTTGGTAGTAAATAGGGGAGATTTGGGGGGATAAGATGAGTTCAACTTTGGTCATGTTGAGTTTTAGAGTCTACGGGACTACACAATAGCAGCCATGTTGTAAAGATAATCAACTACAAAAGATTTAGTAGCTCTATCAATACACCACTCTTCCAAAGGACTGAGAATGAAAAATGCTGTCCCACTCCAGATTCAAAACTTAGATTAAGAGAGTTTACTGAAATAGAGTTTATTCTTTCTTTTTATTATTTTTTCTCTGAATATGGCTAATGTGAAAGTATAATTTACAAGATTTATATAATAGGTAATATATTTCTTGCCTTCTTAATGGCTGGGAGAGATGGAGAGAGAAAGAGAGAGATCATTTGAAGCTGAAAGAAGATTTAAGAGTCGATGGAGCATTCAATTCAAGATGTCGGAGATGAGAGAGTAAAGGTTATGAGTGGAGGCACATTAGAAATGGCCAAGTAGATACATGAGTCATCTGCATTGAGATGATTATTGAACCTCTAGGAAATCATGAGAACATCAAGTGGAATAAATTAGAGAGAGAAAAGAAGGCTCAGAACAAAGTATTAGAGGACTGATAAGATTAGTAGACATGAAGATCTTGCAATGTAAGTAGAAGAGTGGTCAGGCAGATGAGAGAAGGAGAGAGCAAAGTCACAATAACCTGGAGAAAAGAGAGTATCAAGAAAAAGAGGACTATTGATAGGGTCAAAGGCAAAAAGAAAGGAGAAAAACTGATTTAGCTATTAAGAGATCATGAATAACTTTAGGGAGGGCAGCTTCATTTAAATAAGATTAGAAAACAGTGCAGAAATAAGAAGAGGATTTTTAAAAAAGAAAGTAGACACGGCCTTGGAGAATTTAACCATAACTTAGAGAATGAATAAAGAATAACTAGCAGAGATGTTTGAGGACTGGGGAGGCATGGGCATGTTTAAAGGAAGTAGAGAAGTAGCCACAGACAGGGAGCAATAAAAGATTAGTAGGAATGTAGAGATGAGAGAAGGGGAGAGGGATGCTAGAGAAGACAGGATGGAATGAGATAATTTTTTCAAGGAGAGGGGTTTGATGTGGTTAAAAAGAGCCATCATATAATGTGAGACAAGGGCGGGGGATTGGGGAGCTAGGGATAGAAGGCATTAAATAATTATAAGAAAAGAGGAGAGAAGAAGAAACTTTCTGCAAATAGCCTCAATTTTTTAAAATTAAAATATGATGAAACATTGTCAGGTGAGGGTTTGGGAGGGAGGGAGTTTTAAGGAAAGGTTAAAAGTTTGAGAAAAGCATCAATGATAGAGAATCATTAAGGAGGGGTAAAAAGTTTGTCTTGCCACATAGAGATTCTAGTCTAGATTCTGCAGTATAAACTTGTAGCAGAACAGATCAGCAAGATGTGTGATTTTTTTTCTCTAGTTTTAGCCAACAAAACAGGTTTTGTCTTGAAGAAAAGGATGAAAATCACAGAAAGGTCCTATAAATTTTCCTAGAAAAATTCCTAACCATCACTTATTCAAAAGTGGAAAAATCAGCCTCAGCATAAAGTGGGTCCTTCATGCCTAGAAATTTTCAGGCAGAAATTAGATAACTCTTTGCTGGGCATGTCTTAGAAAGAAGATTCTCATGTGGACCCATGTTGGAATAAATAGACTTAATAGTTACTGGCAACTCTGAAATTCTGTGATTCTCTAAACCCCATTTAGACTGAGAAACATCTTTTGAAAAAGTTATATGCATTTTCAATTTCAACAAATGAAAATTTCTCATTTGAGAACAGTAGCAACTTTATTATTCAGCATTCTTACAAGAACATAAACAACTTAGACCACTCAAAAACAGCAAGAAACAACAATGCCTCTCTAAGTGCCCACTGTTCTGTGCCCATGACATCATATAGACTAACTGCCAGCTTTTTCTGCAGTGGAGAAATAAATATTTCACTACAGATGGCAATTTGTAGTCTTTCCAGATGGCGATTCAATCACTTACAACACATTCTCTTCAATTTACAAATGAGCCAAGCAGAGTTTAAAGGGCAGCAGGTACCTTTCTCACCAAGTCTGCCCCCTCCCTCTTCCCACTCCACTAATCAGTTTTGTTTCATGATGCAAAGAAATAAAAATAGAAATGTATTTTTGCTCTGAGCCAAAAGATACTATAAAATGGAGATGAGGAGGGGGAAGGGATAACATCATAGTAGCATAGATTTTAGAGACTATCTAGAAAAAACTCTCCCTTTAAATATGAAGAAACAGAATTTTGGCTAATGTAGGCAACTTGCCAAAGGTTGTATATGTCTGCCATATTTGTATGCAATGACTGGGTTTTGATACCCATTCTAGCATGAATCACTCTCAACTACAAGGAGATAATAGAGAGATGCCCTTCTCATCTCACAAAGACCAAATGAAATTTTAGCACAGTGTCAGGCACATTGCAGGCATTTAATGAATGTTCCTTTCCCACTCACACTGGGTCAATACCTTATTTCAGACCATCATGGGCTATCATAATGATCTACCAATTGTCTTTTTGCTTCCAGGCTTCCCATTTTCCAATTGCTCTTCCAATGAGATGACAAAATAATCTTCTTAAAGTGTAAGTATGAACCTCTCACTCATGGATTCTTTATTGTCATGAGTACGAAATAGAATTTTCTTCAACCTATTACTTAAAACTCTGCATAATATAACTCCAGACTGACATTTACAATGGGATTTTTTTTATTTTTTAAATTTCCTTTTCTATATTTTTTGGAATTATTTGGGTCTCAGCATCATTCCTCCTACAACTTTTGGTTAATTAAAAGCCTGTCTTCTGCTTATATTAACCATTCCTGAACAAAATCTGTCCGAAGGGATGTGGAAATTTATTTAAGACCTTAGAGGTTTCTTAGATAAAGATTTGAAGGAAGGTTACATGTCCCTGACTTTATCAACATGTAATTCTTACCTGCCCCATTAACCTATTTGTGAACTCCATAAATAGAGTTTAAGCTGTTATCTAACTAGGTTTAACCTATAGTACGTTTTAACTAGGTTTGTTTATGTATGAGATTATGGCTTTAATTAAGTTTGTCTGGGTTTTATAATACTGAAGGAAGTAGGGGTTTTGGATCTTTCTTTTCTTTAACTTTTATGGGCTAAGAACAATCCATCACTCTGATGTAATTTTGTCTATAAAAGGCCTTGTTAGAATTTTACTAATTATTCACTTTTTAAAATTTTGTCTGAGATCTGAATCTATTTTTTTAAACACTTACTTTATTAGTTCTAAGGCAGAAGAGCAGTAAGGGCTAGGCAATGGGGGTTAAATGACTTGCCCAGGACCACACAGCTAGGAACCTGTGTCTGAGACCAGATGTGAAGCCAGGACCTCCTGTCTTGAGGCAGGGTTCTTTTGCACTGAGCCACCCCATTGCCCTGATCTGAATCTATTCTTAAGTATAATAATAAACCTGGATTTTTCTTACCTCCATAATTTCTGCATGTGGGTAGAAAACTTTACCATATGAACTCAGAAATTACATTTCTCTAATTATAATTTCCAGATATCCTAGTGTTATCTCTCCATTCCAGGTAAGTGTGACATTCTCTCTCCCATCTCCATGACTTTGTACAACTTAACCTTCCTGCACCACCCCCCTCCAAAGCCACAAGGCCCTCTTTACTTGGTTCTCTTAGATTTCCTGCTTCCTTCAAGAATTCTTCAGGTGACATGTCCTAAATGAAACCTTACCTGATCCAAGCCCCACCTTTATCTTTCTTCCAAAACTCCCTGGTATTTCCTTATCTGTTTATATTTTGTAACATCCCAGATGAAAGCAAACTCCTTAAATATAGGAAATGTTTTAGGTTGTTTCTTTACTTTGTACATATGCCAAGTGTCTAACACAATGGCTTAAGTGATTAATAACTGCATGTGGAACTACATTCTATGGACTTTTATGGAAAAGAAGAAATATCATTATTTATTAAAGCTTTCAACACGTATGACGCAAATATTATCAGTGTAGACTGAAAGCAAGATAGAATCTCCTGTGTAGCTAGTGTAACTCATTTTACAGATGAGGAAACTGAGATATGGAGAGATTAAAAGATTTGCCTATGTTTCCAAAAGGTATAAATGGTAGTCAGGCATGCCCTGGGTTTGTAACCCAAAGAGATAAGGACAACTGTACAAAAACATTTATAGCTGTCTTTTTTGTGGTGACAAAAAATTGGAATATGAGTGAGGGTGTCCCTAAATTGGGGAATGGCTGAACAAATTGTGGTATCTGGTGGTGGTAGAACACAATTGTGCTGAAAGGAATGATAAACTGCTTTTATTTCTATATGAAATGGAAATGCCTCCATGAACCAATGCAGAGTGAAATGAGCAGAACCAGGAGAACTCTGAACACAGAGACTGATACACTGTGGCACGATCAAATGTAATAGAATCTGCTACTAACAGCAATGCAATGACCAGGACAACCCTGAGAGACTTATGAAAAAGAATGCTATCCACAATGAGAGAAAGAACTGTGGGAACAGAAACACAGAAGTCAAACATATGATTTATCGCTTGTTTATATGGGTATATGATTGAGGGGTTTGGTTTTAAAAGATTACTCCATTACAAATATGAATAATATGGAAATAAGTGTTGAGCAATAATACATGCATAATCCAGTAGAATTTCTCGTCAGCTCTAGGAGTGGAGAATGAAGATGGGGGTAGAGAAATTCAACCATGGAATCATGGCAAAATATTCTTAATTAATTAATTAATTTTTAAAAGAAAAATAAATGGCAGTCAGGATTTTAACCCTCTCACTACAAAATTTCATATGTGGGCATATCTGTATGATGTATGATGTATGTATAAATGCATATATAAGTAAAATCACAAACACTATATGTGCATATATACATTATCTATGTTTGAATAAAATAACATTTTAATGAAAATATAGGTAGTACTCAGAGTATATTAGGCTCCTAGCATTTTCCAGATTCATGGGTGGATACCTCATATCTATATTCAATTAATTGGTATAGTCCACAAAGGCAAGGATTAGATATCTTATTTTTTATCTTCCCCTTAATGCCCTGGTGGAGGGCTTAGTGTTTCTCCTGAGAAACCCAAGGGAAGGTAGACAGCTGTGAGTAAAAGAGGCAGCTTTAGAGCAAAGACTAACTTCTTAATTACCCATGGGGTTATAAAAGATCCTCCAAATGTTGCCAATCACTGTAGTTTTCTTTGCGGGGTGAAATATTTCTACTGGGTAACTTTGTGATTGAGTAGTGATTTAAGTGGAAAAATAAAAGTCTAGTACCTAGTTTGCCAGACTAATAATGGTTTGAAGTTTTTTTAAGGTTTTTTTTTTAATATATTGAGAAGTGTTATGTAACTAGGTGGCACAGTAGATAGAATACCAGCCTAGAGTCAGGATAACCCATCTTCCTGAGTTCAAATCTGGCTTCATATTTAATAAATGTATAACTCTGGACAAATTACTCAATCTTTTTTGCCTCAACTCCTCATCTGTAAAATGAACTAGAAAAAGAAATGGCAAAACACTACAGTATCTTTTCCAAGAAAAACCCAAACTAGACTAGAAAGACTGAAACCACTGAACAACAAAAGAGAAGTTGTTTAGCAAGCATAGCTTATAGTATGTATATTAAACAAAAAGGAAGAAACCCATTAGTTTGAGAATTCCATTTCATATCCAAATTGATTAAAAGATCTTAGAAGCATCAACTGATCTTTTTGATGCCAGTTTCCTCATCTCAAAAATCAGATGATAACTATTTCATAGAGTTGTTATGAAGAATAAATGAAGTTATCGATACATACATATGTTATTGTTTTTATTTGTTTTTCATTTCTATCCAACTCTTTGTTATCCCATTTGGGTGTTTCTTGTCAAAGTTACTGGTGTGGTTTGCCATTTCCTTCTCTAGTTGGCTATCTTCCTTTCTTAATTCATTTTACAAATGAGGAAATTGAGGCAAAGAGGGTTAAGTGACTAAGTTAGGGTCAAAGAGCTAGTAAGTATCAACAGTCAGATTTAAATTCAGGAAGATAATTTTTTTTCCTGAATCCAGGGCTGATATTCTACTAGTTTGGCATCTAAAGGCCACCAGTATCTATTATATGTCAGTAATATCCTGTCATGCATTTGTTTAGAATCAAATATTTTTGCTTGTAAAAGACAATAGTCATCTAACCCAACATCTCCATTTTTCAGAAGAGGAAACCAAGGTTTAGAAGAGAAAAATGATATATAAAAAGTCACACAAGTATTCAGTGGCTTTAGATACTCTCTAAAGAACACATTCAACTGGATATTCCAGGAGTGACACAATCAACATTTTCAAAACCAAAGTTATTATATTTTTCTCTGTAATCTATTCCTTTTGCAATTCCCTTAAACCTATTGCTTCAGTACCTTCTCTACCATTTGAGTCAACATCTTCATCTTCATGTTTAAATCTTGGTATGATCATTCTTCTTTGACAGCAAATTAATTGTGAAATACTATAAATTCTCTCAGCTTTATCTTCTGAATGTCTTTTCTCTGTGATCTGGCCATTACCCCTACTCCCTTGCAGACCCCTTTACCATAGATGGCACTGTCTTTCTAAAACATTTCCCTACCTCTTCATTTCTATTCAGATTATTTCTTTGTTCAAACCATTTCTTTTTGTTAACATTCTTTTTTTTAAATTTTTGAATTCAAAATTATCTTCTTCTCTCCCACTCTTCCTCCTCTAGCCCTTCCCTGAGATGGCAAGCAACCTCATATAGATTTTACTTGTGCAGGCATTGAAATGCTCAAATGATTTCAGTGGTTACTTAGTGAGCAAAGAAAGACTAGAAGAAAGAATTAACATCATATAGAAATATGGTATATTTCCCAAAAAAAAGGATAATTATAAGTATAAAGATTAAGGGGCAGCTGGGTAGCTCAGTGGAGTGAGAGTCAGGCCTAGAGACAGGAGGTCCTAGGTTCAAACCCAGCCTCAGCCACTTCCCAGCTGTGTGACCCTGGGCAAGTCACTTGACCCCCATTGCCCACCCTTACCAATCTTCCACCTATGAGACAATACACCGAAGTACAAGGGTTTAAAAAAAAAAAGATTAAAGCTGTGATTGCATCAACATAGGGAATTCTCAAATGTGGAAAGTATCTCCTCCATTGAAGGTTAACAACTTCCTTGTAATTAGTAGTTTTAGGAGGTTGCTTAAAATCTAGAGTGTTTAGCAATAAAAGGGCCAGAATATAACAATACTTCAAAGGACTAAGCTGCATCGGCCATTGTAGATTCTTAATACTCAAAGAAAATAAATATAATAGGAAGAAAATTTTTATTTTAAAATGTATTTTTGCATCAGCTGACACACCTGTATCTTCCTAAAAATGATTTGTCAATTCTTGTAAAACAAATGTGTCAGAGATGGGAAAAGAGATCAAAAACAGAAAAGTCCCTTACCATAAATAGAAAAGAAAAAAAAAAAAGAAAAATTACAAAAGCACTTTCCGTAGCAGTTAAAAGCTAAAAATAAGAAAAGTGTCCATTGATTGAAGAATGACTGAACAAAACAGCTATGAATGTAATAGAGCATTATATTGCAAGGAATTAGGACTCTGCAGAATCCATAGAAATATGGGAAGAAAGAGTAAAGACATCAAAACCAGAGCAATATAATCATATTATAATGACATGATCAATTCTGGATTCACTTGAATAATTATTCAATCAGTAAAGATTTTCAAGTGGCTTCTTATATCAGGCACTGGGTTATATTCTGGGGAAAGAAAGAGAGAAGTGAGAAAGCTACTACTTAAATGATTTTTTATACTACAGACTTTTAAAATGTACACCCTTTCTGTTAAGAAATTGTGAACCCTTACTGTTAAATGTCATATATTCTGTTAGTGGTTTGATAACAGACATTTTTATGAAGTGTGTATAAGTGGTTGTGTTTAGGGGAAGTCGTGAGGCTGGCCTTACTGAGAAGTGACTATTGAATGAATGTATCTTTTTTTTTAAGATGCATGACATTCAGTTTTATATATGCAATTATTTCCTATCCTCTTAGATTGACGAATCTTTTCAAGAAAAAGGAAGAAGGTATCTGAATTTACTTCTTTAAGTGAGAAGTTTACATTGATAGGACTAATGGAAAAACAATAAAAATCTAGTAGTTCTGGCCTCTGGGAATAAAAAAAAGCAATGTTTTAAAGAAACTCAATATACACAGAGAATGATGGAAATGTCTAAGTAATAGTGTTATAATTATGTCAAAGCATTTAAAGAGCCTCAGTTTGGGGGAATATGGCAACCAAATTAAACAATTTTGTTTTTAAATTTTCAAGTTTACCCAAATGTTCCAAATGTTCCAAAGGCACAAAGGATTTTTTAGGCTATAAGGATACCATTTTTTGAACTGTTATATGATCAATGGTACCTTATATTATCAAGCGTTAAGCAGATTTAAACGTCTTTAATTTACTCTTAGCGAGTAGTTTATGCTCAGTTGGTTAGGACAGGGGGTGGTAATTTCTGATAGAAATACCTCTAATTTCATAGATGAAAATTCTGAGTGACATGGTGCCAAAAATGGGGAGTGGGGGTAGGAAGGGGAGAGAAATCATTAAAATGTATTCCTGGCACACCAAACCTTAATTAGACTAGAATGAATACATGAAGACTTGGCATGCCATTATTGAAAAGTTGCCAACCCCTGGGTTAGAAGATGATCTTAATGAAGCCATAGTTGTGGGTTTTCTACGTCTGCATGGCTTTGTTCTCTTCTATGATCACAAAATGCAACTCTAACTTAATAGTGTTAACCTGTCACCTGGCTTAGCATCTAGGTTATTAATGTATGTTATGAGCAAAAGGGAGAGAAGAGCAAAGGGAAGAAGAGCTAGGTCTTATGAATCTGTTACTAATGTCATTGATATACATGCATAATTTATAGTACATACAATATTGTTGATGGATCATTAGTGAAATTTTATCATTAGTTTAACTTATAAGAAACTACTTCACTACAAAACCTGGAAAATGATATTAGAGGACAATATCATTGGAGGTCTTAAAGAAAGAACTAACAATTAGAAAACATAATTCCTGGACATGTGTAAGACCAGGGACAGATTTGCCTATATTACTATG
Organism: Gracilinanus agilis; assembly: GCF_016433145.1. Classification (NCBI taxonomy): domain Eukaryota; kingdom Metazoa; phylum Chordata; class Mammalia; order Didelphimorphia; family Didelphidae; genus Gracilinanus; species Gracilinanus agilis. The sequence goes on along the minus strand of NC_058130.1, from coordinate 41,991,718 downwards.
AATATATTACCTTCAGAAAATTTATATAAGGGAATAAGAATGGAAGGGAAGGTATGGAAAAATTGTGATCTGATAAATAGAGAGACCCATTCTGATGTGATTAATGGTCCTAAAAGTATTTGAGGTATCTAGGAAGATCTAATGTTATATTAATTGACAAGTAGTATTATCATGGCTTTTTTAAAGTGTTAAAAATTTCCCCAACATTTCTTTCACTTAAAAAGTCTTGTATTAACACATGGGTTGATGCGCACATGATTGGGGATATACACTTGAAACGACCCCACCAATGTAACTATCAATAATATGGAAATAAGTCTTGATTGATGACACATGTTAAAACCAGTGGAAATGTGCATTGGAAATGGGGGGGGGTGAAGGGGAAAGTAAAAACATGAATCATTTAACCATGGAAAATTTTTCTGAGAAAAAAATATTTAAATTTACAAAAAAAAAAGTTTTGTCTTTGTAGATACTGTTGAATATTGCTTTACCATGCCTATCATTTGGAAAAATAAATGATCTTTTTCTGCCTAATTATGATGAAATATTGTATTAAAGAAAATTCCTAATGCTTGTGATTTCAGAGACAGTATATATCACAACAGTACTTTACCAAAGGGTGATTCTTTTCTTGAATAAATCTGCCAAATGAGATTGTTACCAAAGCATAGTCCCTGATTAAGAAATCAGAAAATCTTTCCACAATAGTAATTCACATACAGCATTTATATTAAGTCAAAGGACACAAATTCTCCACCAGTCAAACAATTCTCACTCACACATTCATCAGCTCTTGCTTTGATTTTCTGATTCCTTTCTCTAAAGCTCTACAGATCCTCAGCTTGTCAGCTAACCAAATCCCAGATTTCCTTTGATATGTACACTTAGCATGAATATATCAGCCTCATTAGCTACACATCACTGACTCCCGATTCATGTTGATGCTCTAAGGGGAAAAAAAATCACATTTCCTTGTTTCAAAATTCTTTACAGATTCTCTCCATGCTCACAGAGCACTCCACTCTCTTTTCACAGTTCCTGTTCTTTCTTTGTCATAGACATTCCTTACTGCCTTTCCATAAAACCTGGTCTTAAGAGCACTTTGTGACATTGGAAAGAAGCTTCGCTAATATTCTCACCCCATCAACCTTTCACAGCAGTTCAAATAGAGAAAATACCATTTTAAATTAAATTCCAGTCAGTTTCTCTGTTCGTTTTGGGATTTGTTAGGATTTAGAAATAAGCTTTGTACTATGGAAGTATGCTAGAAATGACATTTGAAGGGAGTTTCATAAAATGGAACAAAGATAGGCATTAATACTTTTGGAAATAAGTGACAATTACCAATCTTACCTTAAGGACAAAATATCCATTTTAGCTATAATAAAAGATTTAGCCAAGATAGACTAACAATACCATAACTGGTTTGCCTTTGTTTGTTAATACTTTATTGCCCTAAATATAAGGTTTTTATACTTCATTCTTTTAAAATGATATATCCTGGCTTATCAAAGGGTCATGAATATAGTATGAGGAAGCATCAACTAGTCTAACCCTCTCTTCCCCATGTTATAGAGAAAACTGAGAAGGAAAGTGACTTCCCCAAGGTCACACTAACATTTAAAGTAAGCATTGATTGAATTGTATTGATAATTTTGCTTCCATTTATAATGATAAAATAATGTTCTAGATATTTGAGAAATATGGGTTAAGCTGGATTAAATAGTACAACTGTCATTATACATAAGTAGAATGCCTCTGATATATTGAGAATGCATGAAAGAAAATTACCAAGTAATAGAACAATCATGAAAAACATGGATAAAGGACCACAGTTAAAGGCTAAAAAAACCTTGAAACTCATCCCACATCTGACAATAGGCAAGTTATTTACTCACTCAGTACATTAATCCACTTTTTAAAACTAAGTTACAGATGAGTTGCTCATCAGCTTCAGTAGAGTGAGTGAGTGGGCACAGCTGGTAATTCCCACATAAATGACTTAATGAAATCACTATTCCCAACTAAGAGACAAAGGCAGAGACAGAGAGACACACAGAGAGAAATTATAATGTGCAGATATCAAGATATAAGATTTAGAATTTAGGAACATATTTGGGTGTCTTATCCTATGCCTATGATCTATTGCTATTGCAAAAAACAAAAAAAATTATCAGGCTGACAACTGGTTGACTTTCTTGTCTTTCTAAGTTTAAACCATAACAAGTAAACACCTCCCTTAGGTCATAAGGAAATAATTGTTAAGGTTTAAAATGATCAACCTCCCACTCTCATATAATTGAGTGAAAAAGTAGGAAGGGAACCTGAAAAATCTTTCTTGGTCTCCTTCTTCCAATAAAACAAGCACATTTGAGCTAAGAATAAACAGGAACCATAGTAATAGTAATGAAATAATCCTAGAAGTATAGCTGTAGAGCATGAAAGAACCTTAAGAGACAATTAAAATATACCCTCTCATATTACAAATGAAGAAACTGATGTTCAGTATGAATAAATGACTTCACCAAGTTCACACATGTAGTATCTGAAGTGTGATTGAAACACAATTGTTCCTGACTCTTCCTAGCACTGTATCTATGCCACCATGCTGGGCAACGATGATCAAGCTTGCCAAAAAACAAAACACTAGATTGATGAGAGATGTTCTTGTTTAATCATTTATTATTATTTATATTATTATATATTACATATTATTTTGTTATTTATATAATTATTGTTACCAATAAATTATATTAAAATCATCTTACTTCATCATGGAAATGCCATTCTTTGGCAGATACCTGGCAAAGAGCTGATATAGCATTAAAAGAATGTATTGTGATAATTATTAAATATCATGTTAATAAACAAAAATAATTTGCTTCTAATTATTTATTTGGAAAGTATGTAAAATGCCTCTACTTGAATTCATATCTTATTATGTGTGTGTTTTCAAATCAACACTTTTAGGGAGGAAAAAATGTATAGGGCAATGTAATTTAAGACCTTACATTACTATTGAATTGTATATATAACATTTTAATGGAGTAAATCCATCAGTATGTGCCCTCCTTGGCTCAGAGAATACCCAAGATACATTATTTTAGACTTGGCTACATGTGACCCGTTGCGAAGATTAATGAGATATCATTTGTAATGGTTTAATTGTTCAGAAGAAGAAGTGACATTGAATATGTGTGTATATATGTGTGTGTTTGTTTGTTTTTCAGTTTCCTACATACACTTGGAAATCTTTTGGTGATGTTTCAGTTCCTAAAATACAAAATCTGTATCAAAATTCAGTATCAATTCTAACTTTTCAAAGTGCTTTCTGCCATTCTAATTCCTTGATGCAAGGGTGTTAAACGGAAGAACTATTAAGCCAGTCTCAACAGAGAAAATGAAAATACCTCTCAAAAGGGAAATTGAATATCAATAGATCTCTAAATATTATACAATAATAAGGAAAATGAAAGATCATATTTTCCTATACTAGTAGTATATTGCTAAATCACGTTCTTGTAGCGAACAAGAGGATAAAGTCAGTACCTGGCAGGAGGTTACCAAGATAAATTTCAATGTGTGTGTCAGCACCATGGCACTTGTAATGTAGAACATGGCAGGATGGAATTCCTGCAAAATACAGGGTCAAGCCTCACCCAGAATTCCAGGGGACCCTCCCTAAAGAACTTTGGGTGAGAGGGCAGTTGGTACACCCTTCAAAAAACATCTCCAGCTTTCCAATAAGGGGACCTGGGTTCAAGGTCTGCTTTTGTCACTTCTTACCTATATGATCTGGGAAAGTTGCATAACCTTTTTCTCATTTTTAAAAACAAGGCATGGAACTAGCTAGTCTTAAAACGGGTCCCCTCCATAACTGAACCTAAAATCTTATGATTGATGAACACAGATTTCCACAGGAGCCTGAAGTCACACATATTCTAACACTGCTGAGGTGTAATCCCTTCATTAGTGTAATCCTCAGCAACATCTTTTACTAAACTATTTTTTAAATCTATCTTTAGTACATGAATCAGGTTAATGTTCTTTAGCAACAAAAATATGTCTAATATCACTCAGGCATGTTGGCCAAATCCATTCTAAAAGTTTGGGGACTTGGAAGTGATCTCACAGAATAATCACTCCAACGCTGCCAAGAGCAACAGACTTTTTCATGAATGCGCTGTAATTTTCACAAATAAAGATGCAAAACCCCAAAATGATCACCTGGGGTGGGCACACTGGTGCCATGGAAGACATGGAAAACTCTGCACATCCAAGGAGAAGGTTGTAAGATAGCAATTGCAATAATCTTCAAATTATGACAGGTGGGAAGATTCAACGATGGTCTTGTACAGAGTGCCCTCAGAATTAGCGCATAGATCTTTGTCAACTCTCTAAATCCTCCTCCTAATTGATGTATAAGACAGCTGGGGCCTTTATTCCCTCACACCAGAACATCTAGTCAAGGCAAGCAAAGGCCGTGGGCTTTATGGGGTGGCTTTATATCTGTCAAATGCATATGAACTGTTTCTCATGTCATGATGCCAGAAGACTAACACTTAGTGTTTAGTGTGAGCAGGCTAGGCAGCTTTACAAGAATGGGCCACTTTTAGCACGAGTAGGAACGTTTCATGTTTGGGGTCTCAGGAAGGACTAGGTGGTAGGTAAAGTGTAATATAGCCTACTCCATGCAAATCCCCAAACTAGGATTTGTTGTACTCATGCAAATGGTTATCATTAATTCTATCGATTCATTGAGAATTGAAAGCTCACTAAGAGCTGATGTTGGTGTATAATAATACCAATGTGACACAATAAAAATAGAAAAATACACAACCAACAAAATCAGAAGGTCAAAGTCTAATTCCCACTTCTAATAATTCTTAGTTATCTGGTAAGACTGAGCATGTAGACAGTGTAGAACATAGAGTCCATGAAGATCTACATTTAAATCCTACTTCATGCCCTAATTAACTGTGTGACCTTAGCAAGTCATTGGATTTATCTGTGTTTTAGTTTCCCTATATGCACACTGGGAATAATGGAATAATAACAGAATCTCCCTCACAGGGATGTTATGAGACAAAAAAAAAATAGCACTAGCTAAATGCTATCAATCAATACTTGTATGCATACATATCATTGTATCACATTTATCTATATCAATATAGTTATAAATATATTTTAATGTGTAGGTATATGGGTAAAGATCATATATATAATATCCATTATATATTCATTTATAAATTATATGTATGCAGATGCGTACATAAAATTAAAATTCCAGACAGTTTTCTTATCTGTAAAGTAGAGATAATGATTTTTACATTACTTCCTTCACATAGAGAGCTGGTATCATAATAGCTATAGCACTCAACCTGAATTCAAATCTGACTTCAGATGCATACAATATAAGCTGTGTGATCCTAGGCAAGTCATGTGATCTGTCTCAATTTCTGTAACCTCCCAGGGCTTTTGTGGGGTAAAATAACTATTATTCTTTGAAAGTCTTAATGCTCTACAGATATTCTAGCTTTTGCTATTATTATTATTATCATCATAATCATTACCATTTTTGAAAAATGATTATCATTATGGGATCAATGTTTTCAACACTAATATGGACAGTTGAGTGGTGCTATGGTTAGAGCACCAGGCCTGGAACCAAGAAGACCTGAGTTCAAATTTGACCACAGTTATTAATTGTGTGCACTAGGCAATTCACTTAACCCTGTTTTCCTCAATTTCTTCATCTGTAAAATTAACTGGATAAAAGGAAATGGCAAACCACTCCAGTATCTTTTCAAAGAAAATCCCAAATGAGACCACAAAGAGTCAGATAACTGAAATGACTGAACAATAACAGTAATGTGAATTTGAACTGTAAAACTTGTTAAGAATGAGCAATGTTCAACACTATTTGATGTTTAAAAGTAAAATATGTAGACAATATTATGTATGAACTAGCAAGGAATAATATATAGTGGTATATCCCCAAATGCCAATAACAACATTACAGTAATATTATAGACTTACAAGGTAAGGGTTAAGAAAATGCCATTCCCTTATGATTAAAATTCAAGCCTGACTATTTTGAGTAAGTTGCCTTTTCAAAGGTAGTCAGAGAGAATAGTGTTTTTCCTTTAACTTTCAGATATTTGAAAGTTGCCCAGAGAGAAGATCGAATCAATACCTATAATGGTCTGTCATCATCATTGCAACCAATATCTCTCCACATTAGTCTCAGCTTATTCTGTGGTTGGATGTGATCACCACATAGCTTATCTCCTAGAAGGCAAACCTTCCACACATACCTTAGTCCAGGAACTATTTGCAGTCACCAGGAATTAAAGAGTTCCCATTCCATGATATAAATGTATTTCACTATTAAATAAAAGCAGAAAAGGAAGCTAGCTGGCAGAGGTACATTTCATTACCTCTTTTTTTCTGGGGCACTATAATCAAACATCAAAAGCAAAGACTGAAGAAAATGGAACAAAATAGCTAGCCCAACATATTGGTTGAAGAAGGAATGTTTACCCTGTATGGTCAATTTCCAAATCCCTAAATACTCCAAAAATTATGTAAGAAGCCCATTAAAAAAGTCTATTGGTCTCTAGTTACCAAAATGATCAATTTCTGGTATAATTCTAAATAATTTATTAATAAGTGTTCCTTATTAAGAGCCAGAGCAGACAGGATCACAAATTGAAAGCTAGAAGTGTGTTTAGTCAGCATTTAGTTCAGCTTTCTCACTAAGCAGGTGAAGAGATATTCATATTAAATGACAAATAGAGGATTTCAAATCCTCTGGGTCAAATGTTTTCTTTCCTAAGTAATTCAAATTTTGAATACCAAAGCACTAAATGAGAGAGAATACCCAGAATCCTACCCAACACATAGCTCTGATTGATTAAAGACATATGAGACCCAATTCTCCATTATTTGTACACCCAATGTTCATTTTGAGTTGTAAATAAACTTATCTATCCTTGGTAAATAAACCCCATGGTTCCAAGAGAAATTAGTAAGAATATTCAGGTGTCCAATAGAACATTTTCTAGCTTATATGTGGGGAATAATGAAGCAGATAATTAAAAAATACTCCAAAACAATAGAATCCTACTCAAATCAAAGCATGATCACTAAGCCTGTGGGTCACATAATGAGTTAGAAAATCAAAAATTAACATTATCTATTTTATTGACTTTCATTTATTTTGTTAATTATTTCTCAATTACATGTTTATTTGGGACTCACTGTACTCTGAGATGCTGCAGATATGTTTGACACCTGTGCTCCAAAGTATACTCCGTGCTATATGACATATGTAAAAGCACCAAGACACCAATGTTATATATGTAAAGGATCAACAACGATATTAACCTATAATTTAAAATCTGTAACAAACACCTAACACAATCAAAACATCAGAACGATTCTGAATTCCTCAAGTCAGTCAACAAGTCAGGCAACAAGTATAATTGTCTTTACTTTGGGCAAGACTCATTTGAGTTACAATTCCTACTTGCTCTTGGCTTTAACAAAATCTTTTTTAAGAAGCAAAAATACCTAGTTTTATTTTTAAAGTTTGGGATCAGGGTCCTAAATATATTGAGATCTGAAGTCCTAGGTTCAAATCTAGCCTCAGATACTTCCCAATTGTGTGTTCCTGGGCAAGTCACTTAATCCCTATTGCCTTGCCCTTACCACTCTTCTGCCTTAGAACCAATACACAATATTTATTCTAAGATGGAATGTAAGGGTTTTATTAAATATTATAAATATACATTTTTTTCAGATCTATTCATTATCTGATACCCTCTTTTCTCCTAGATGCTACACCTCCTAACTACATCAGAAATTCCCAGTAGTCTAGACTCAATAGAGTCACACTTTTACTTATTTCCCCATTGTTGTTTTGGGTTCATAAGGTCAATTAGGTAGGTTTATTAAAATTGCCCATGGCTATTTCCATAGCTTTCAGGGTAAAAAGCCTGTTACTGTATATTCAGGAGGGGAAAAGTCTTACAGAGAGAAAATATTTTACTACTTTCCCATCATCTTTTCATTAAGCAGAAATAAAAAATTGAGAATTTTTTATTTAAATATTTTAGCTGAAATTACATAAATATTATATATACATATATATATACATTCACACACACACACATACACACACACACACAAAGATTCCCCAGGGACAAGCATGCTGAAAAAAGACAAAACTTGCACATGGTCATCTTTCACTATACTGACCTGTTGAAAAAGACATAAACAAATTAAATTCCCAACTATTCATATGGTAACAAATTTAGTAGCCTTTTGATGAAATCCATAAAAATAAATTAAATTAATTTCATCATTAATTGAATTTGACTCTAGTGAGCTTTCCAGGACAAGAATACAGAAAATTACCTTAGCAAAGAGAGGAATTTAGCAAGAAATAAAAATCAATTCTGGTAAGGTAACATGAGCCCATGAATACAAAGAAAAGCAACTTTTCACATGATCTTTTGACTTGACCAGTAGAAGACCAGTCAAAATTTTTTCTCTTTTTTGTGAGTTTCTTTGATCTTCATCACTATTTCTAGTTAGAATGAACTCTTCCCATCCTGAAATTCCCACAGCTCAGTGCTTTGTCACTTTCTGGTGCATAGATCTCTTGAAAATCATCAAAGAAATGCATTAACCAGAATTTTTTTAATGTCTGCTTAAAAATAAGGGTCATTTGGCAAGAATCAGAGAAGAAGCAGATTTGGAAATGACTGTCATAAAAACAAAAAGCCTCAAAAAATTAAAGAAAAAAATAGAAATGTAAGTGTGTAAAAGAACATGACTGATAAGCAAGGAGACATAGCTGAAAGACTGTGGATTCCATATCCTCAGAAAGAGAAAATTAGGAAGTCTTCTACCCTTAGTACTTTGGGTAAAACCTCTGGTTAATTGATAAGAATTCATGGACAAGAGTACATATTGATTGATATTACAATTCTAGAAGTGTTGAAATATTATTCAGTAGGGGGTAGCTGGGTAGCTCAGTGGATTGAGAGTCAGGCCTAGAGACGGGCGGTCCTAGGTTCAAATCCGGCCTCAGACATTTCCCAGCTGTGTGACCCTAGGCAAGTCACTTGACCCCCATTGCCCACCCTTACCAATCTTCCACCTATGAGCCAATACACAGAAGTTAAGGGTTTAAAAAAAGAAATATTATTTATTAGAGGAAATGGTCATATTCATCAGTTCACAATCCCTTCTAAATCTATTTTTGTTTAGTTATTTTCAGTTTTAATTTTTTTTAATTTTAGTTATTTATTTAGTTATTTTTATGTCTGGCTCTTCATGATCCCTTTGGGGATTTTTTGGCAAAGATACTACAGCAGTTTTCCATTTCCTTCTCCAGGTCATTCTGCAGATGAGGAAACTGAGGCAAACAAGGTGAAATGATTTGCCCAGGGTTACAATGCATGTAAGTGTCTGAGGCTAGATTTGAACTCAGATGATGTTCATGACTTTTCATGCCTTTCATCACCAACTAAGCAAGTAATTTACTTCTAGCATGGGCTCCAAATTTATGCTTACTTGCTAAATTCATTTATATATATATATACATTAATTCCTTAAAATGAAACCACTTTAAGAACAATAGTATATATCTAAAATATAGCCATAGAAAGAAATTATGAAAAGCATGAGACTGCTTTATTTATCTCAGAAGATACAATTAAATGTTTTCTATACATAAGGGATGATATGGATCAAAAGGACATAGCTCATATGTTCCTGGCCCTTGGGAATTTTATGTCCATTTTGAAGAACCAAGCACATAGCCATGAAATACTCAAGTAGAGATGCATGGCAGTGCATAAGGAAGTGCTTAGAATGCATGATATGAACAAGGTCCATCAGTTCTGGGGTAGGGCAAAGTGAAAGATCATGATGTCAGAATTATTCATACTCATTAAAAACTCTCTATATAAGATTTGGTGGGGTGGGCAATGGAATTCATCATGCATGCTGCTAAAGCACTTAACTGCAGAGCAATAATGGTACTTCACGTCAGAGTAACTTCCAGATGACAAATTAACATTCCCTGGCCCCTTTATAATTTTCAAATGGCATCTTAATACAAAACCAGTAATAACTTGGATTAAGCTAAGGTCAGAAATATGAAAGTCATTTTATAAATGCAAGTAATCCCAACAAGTCAATTGTCACCAAAAGCCGTATCCTCTCAGTCCATCAATACCACCATGGGGATGAGGGTAAATTAGTTCTTTCAGATCAGTAATAGACTTCTTAATGAATTACCTTCACTATCTCAGGGAAATAGACAAGAAAGGGATCAATGCCACATCCAAAAGGAAATATTTCTAACAAGAGTGTTGGTTTATATCCTGGGGTTATATAGATCCTAGTTATGTGAGACTTATTCAAAAGGAAATAAACTTTTACCCATGTTTCCCCATTCATTGAAGCCAACAGTTTTGAAGTCTCTATCATAAGCCTAGCACTGAGCCAGATGCTCTATTCTATGTCTGACTATTTTGACACTATCCTAATGGGTCAGAGTATATCTAAAATTTGAAATTGAATTCAAAAGAATTAGAAGGCTCAAATTTAGCTAGACAGGAATGATTCAGAAAAAAATGGTAGAAAGTTTGTAATATATTTTAAGATCAAAATAAGTAAATGATGTGCTATGGTGGTCAAGAAATGCTAATGCCCTCATCATAGGCTGTATTGAGAAGTTTAATGTCCACTGCTAGGAAAATGATGTTTCTCCTGATCCTTGTCCTGGTCAGTCTCTAAAGATTCTATTTTTTAAAATTCTTAATATCATTAGAGGTAATATTGAATAGAACACTGGACATGTATTCAAGAAGAATTGAATACTTACTAATTGTTTTACCCTGGGTAAGCAACTTAACTTAACTTTTGCCTCCACAATTTCCTTCATTGTAAAATCAGGATAATACTAGTCTATTCTGTCTCAGAGGGGTATTGTTGTGAGGATCAAATGAGGTAATATTTTCTAAAGCTCTTTGCAAATAAAATTTTTTGCAAAAAAAATAAATAGGCATTGTTGTCATTATTACTATTTTATTATTACTAGAGTCAGATTTCTTAGCCAAAAGGAAAACTTCCAAATAGTAATATTACCCCAGAAGTAGAGCAGAGTATTGCGAAATGTAATAGGAACTTCCTAGTAAGAGATTTGAAGAAATGATAGGATATAAACTTATTGATTCATATTTTATAAAGGTTCTTTATGGGCATTGAAATAAAGAATCATAAAGACAACTGAAGCAGGCACTGTAGAACGCTTAGGATATTGAAGAAGCCCACCCACTCTATCCTGGGCCATCACCAATAATTTTGACTATTACTAAGCCATTGGACTTCAAGAACTCTGGAAGAGAAAATGAGGCTGATGACTTTGTGCAGCTCTGCCTCATGTAAATCCAATTTACAAATAAGTCAAGATATCCCCCTGTCACATCACTGGTCTACTTCATAAATAACAAAGCAATAAAAGGCACTAAGGTACAAGTTGAGCCTATTCAGTTAAATTTCAATTCAATAATTTTTTTACTGAAACCTACTATGTGTCAGACACATTTCTGAGTGCTAAGAATTTAAATAAGAAAGATAAACTCTGGCCTCCAGGAACTTATAAGCTAATGGGAGAAGGGAGATGGGGCAGGAGAGATTCTTTTTCAGGCAAAAGCTACCATGTAAGTAGAAGAAAGGAGATGTGTTCTGGAAAGGAGATGTGCTCTGGGGAAACTAGATCATTTGAAGGGTCTTGAACAGAAAGGACTTGAAGTTCCAGAGTATCATAGGATACACACAAGTGGATGTATACCTATACATCTATATCTATATCTATATCTATAGACATCTAGGCAGCATAATAGAGTTATGAAGACTTAAATCCAAATTCTGCCTTAGATATTTGCTTTTCATTTAAGGCAAGTATCCACATTGAAAAAATGGCAATACTAGCAGCAGGCTCACAGGGTTGTCGGAGGGTTGAATGAATGAAGTGCTTTGTAAGCCATTAATTGCTTCATAAGTAATCATTATTATTATTACTTTTAAAAATCATTATTCAGAAATAAATGACAGTTATAAAGATAAACAACTGCAAAGAACTCTGAGTTATGAATGAAAAGACAGAAGTTCTTTTCCCAGATTTACCATCAACAAGCTGAATGACCTTGAGAAAAATCAATGCTTTTTGTGCCCCACTACAAAATCAGGAAATTAGATGAAAGAATTTTAAAAGCCTCTTTCTTGAAACTAATTTAGTTCTGAATATAACTCTTTTCTATAGCTTCATGAGAATGATTTTATTCTGAGTAATTTTAGTAGAAAATTATACTTCCTTATACATACTTTAGGTAGGATTGAATCCTATGAAATGGTAAACAGAAAAGGGCAAGACAAAATACCACTCTAGAAGATCAGTATTCATTAAGAAATGATGGGATTATTCTAACGTGTCATTCAACTTATTTCTATTTACTTCTGAAATAATAAAAAATTATAAAATAAAAATTGTCACCATTAATTCAAGAGGCAATAAGCTGGCTAGACAGGTTTGTTTGTCAGACAATCAAACATAAAGATAATTTCCAACAATCTGAGTGCTGCAAAGCTGCTGACGCCTCATGGAAAAGTCTATAAGAAATAATTTCATTGAAAAGCTATTTTTGTTACTATAATCATATTTCTTTATATCAGTGCCCTTCCATAATATTATGTTAGTACAGAACTTTATAGGAAAAGAAATATTCTAATTTCCAGGATGACTGTTTATGTCTTCTCTTCCTAGACTGATCTCCATTCCCAACATTCAATATTTCATTTTTTATATTAGCATCTCCAATACATTTTCACAGCTTAAACCAGAGTGGTATCCATTGGATTATACTCCAATGACTTTCCTGAGTGTTATCTGGTCAAGCAGAGCTGTTAGCAAATAGGTGCCTCTGGTTATTGCAAAGATGTGTTGGTAAGGTAAAAGAGGATAGAGTAGTTTATCAGGGCAAGAAGCCAAAATATTTAAAATTTTCATTATGCTTTAAAGTTTCCCCCAGGCATTTATCTCATTTGTACCTTCAAATAAATGAGTGAGGCACTACAAATGTTATCAGCCATATTTTAAAGAGAGAAAATGGAGCATAGATGAAATCGACTCATTTTTATAGACAATTTCTGAGATAGAGATCTCATATCTAAAATATATAGAAATTTTTGTCAAATTTAAAGGAATATCAGTCATTCCCCAATTGATAAGTGGTCAAAAGATATAAACAAGTAATTTTTGGATGAAGAAATCAAAGCTACGTACAACTAATTTTTTTAAGGTCCCAAATCGTAATTGGCAAGAGAAATCTAAATGAAACAACTCTGAAATATCATCTCACAACTATCAGATTGACTAAAAAGATGAAAGGACAAAATGACAAGTGTCAGGAGTGTAGGAAAATGGGGACACTAATACACTGTTGGTAGAAATGTGAACTGATTCAATCATTTTGGAGAGCAATCTGAAATTATGCCCAAATAGTCATAAAACTGTATATACACCCCTGGATGCAGCAATACCTCTATGAGTTTTATTTTCTAAGATGATCATGGAAAAAAGAAAAGATTTTATTTATTCTAAAATACTCATAGTAGCTCTCTTTGTTGTAGAAAAGAACTGGAAACTGAGTTGATGCCCATCAATTTGGGAATGGCTAAACAAGTTGTGTCATATGATTGCTATGGAATAATAAACACTACATTGTAAGAAAAGACAGACGGTTAATTTAAAATAAAATAAAATTGAAGATTGAAATGAGCAAAATCAAGAGAACATTATGTATAATAACTGAAACATTGTTTATAAAATAATTTGTGTATGTCCACTTACACAGAAAGAACTGATAAATAGAAACAGGCATAAAATTATCTTTTGGTCAAAAGATGCCTTTTCTCATGTAGGGAAGCGAGTATAAACACAGAAATTTCTCCAAAAATTTGTTTTATTGCAAACAATTGAGGCAGAGATCCAAGCCAATAAGTATTTATTAAAGGGACCGTACCCCCTTCAACAAGTATTATCCCATACCTTCCTCATGGTCTGAGACCGCTTTTTGCTTCAGGGTACAGTATTTATAACCTTTAATTCCAAAATGGTAATCTATAAGTACAAGATTTTCTACAATGGGATAGCAGAAAATATAAATTCTCATCAAAGGGTCAAAATCAGGCAGAACTATGCATGATTGTTATCTCTGGCAACAAGGCAGGATCAAGAGGGTCAAGACATATAATAAAAAGCTCTTATCCAAAGATCTGAGAAGGTCTACTCTTGGCCAATCAGGGGAAAGGCCTAGGGACCAAGGGACTCCCAAAATAACCAGGGACTTTATATGGTGCCTTATGACATCACTCTCTTGAAGAATATAAATGATTAAACTTGAGAACAGGGATGAACAGGCCTAAGTTGGAGACCATTTATTTAAGTTCTATAGTCTAACAAAAAAAAATCTACTCAGCTATTTAACCCAATTTAATTACTCCTAATTACATTATGCATTAGAATTAGTTGATTATCCTTAATTGACTAAATGTATATTAATGTCTGTAAATACAAAGGAAATAATCAGTACCCCTTTGGAATCACATTAAACTAGATAATACTGATTGAAAATTAACATGGGGAGAAAATCATTGATGTAGGTCGGGCAGGTGTCAATTCAAATAGAATAAGGACCAATTTATTTCTCACAGGAGGGAGGGAGTTACCTGAAAATTTTAATTCACAAACAAAATTAAATAAATTTAAATTTAAAAGAAAAGAAATTAAATGCATTATTCAGTTACAAAGCTAATAAGAATTTGAAGAAATATTTGAAACAAGTTCTTTAATCCTCTACCAGTGCTGTACATTTAATATAACACACACACACATGCACACACATACACATGCACACACACGCGCACACACACACACACACACACACACACATACACATACACTTTATTGATACCAGTCAATATCATAGGACAAATAACTTAGAGCTTGAAGGAACTTTAGTTATCTAGTCAAACCATCTTATTTTACAGATAAGGAAATTGAGGCACAAAGAGCTGACATGACTTGTCTAAAGTCAAAAAGGTAGGTAAGTGTTAAATACTCTGCTTTGGTAGAGTGCCACAATAAGGTTAGCCTGTAAACAACTGGCCAAAATTGGAGAAGGTGGAAATGTGCACCATCCCCTTAATTCAATCTGACAAATATTTATGAAACATCTATTACCACAGAGTCTCCAGCAAATTATAAATCACTTTGAATGATACCAAACTTTGCCAAGAAAAAAAAGCCAGTCTTCTTATTACCAATATTCTAGTGGTTCTTTATTATGACTGTGAGTCATGACAAATTATAGCATATGAAGAATTCAAAATTAACTATCAACCAAAATGCAATTAAGAGGTATGTGGTGTGTGTAAGTAGGCTGCAATGTACAACAAATAAAGATATTGCATGAAAAACTGACTAAAGGAGTATTTCAGGGAAATGTTTGATCAAAAATAGGATGAACTGGTCATTTGAAAAGAGCAAGAGATAACCACATAGGACGTTCTTATTCAATGAGTGGAGGGTTATTGTTTTTTTTTTAAAGATGATTAACCAAAGAATAATCCTATATTTTCCACTGCATCTTCATAATGCCAGGAGAAAATAAAGAAGAAGCAAATAAACTTTCTTCCCTAACTTATGGGAGAACATAGATAGAGTTTTCATCTTAATAAACAATTGATTAGCTGTGAGTTGGATATAGGAGTTAAAATTCATAATTCTTGAGATCATAGTTCCTGGTAAAATGAGGAGTGGGAAGTATATTATATGTACACAGACAAGCAAATGCACCATAATTTGATGAACACTCACAATGGGAGATACCAAGGAAAGGAAAATCATGGTTGAGGTAATAGGTCTTCAAAAAAGATAAGGAAGCTGAGAGGTAGTGAGAAAAAGGAGTACATTCCAGGTATGCTGGGGATACATACAGCTTATACAAATGTAAGAAGGCAAAACATGGAATGCTGAAGTTTTGTGAATAGCTAGTAGGTATAATTCAATTGGAACTTGAATAATATAAAGGGAGGAAATATAAGGCAGTAAAGATAGTTTAGATAAATGACTATCACTGACAGAGCATATTTCAAATTGCATTACAAATATTATCTCATTTATCCTCAGCATGAGATGGACACTATCATTATCCTCACTTTGGAGTTGGGGAAAATTGAGGCTGAGAGGCATTAAGTAAATTACTCAGGTTCACAAAGCTAGAAAGTTAATAAGGCAAGATTTAAATTCAGTCCTTCCTGACTTCAAGTCCAATATTTTATTCACTGTGCTATTCTGTTGTGCTTAAGCTGAGTAATTTTTATTTTATCTTAGATGGAATAAAAGGAACTTTCTAGGCAGGTAGTACCTGGACAGTTGTGTATCATATCTTCACAAATATATAGAGGATAATATAATACATGCTACTGAGTCAATTGCTTATTATTTTGATACCTTTCTCAATCAATACATGCATATATATGGAGAAAAATATTATGGAAATTTTATTTTTTTAGCTTAGGGATCTTTAAATTTTTTGTTTGGTTTATTTGTATTGATTAGAGAGGGTTCTAGAACTGTGATTTCATCTATGTGAGGAAAAACTTTGTGGAAACTCCTTCATTAAGGAAAATCTAGAAATTGTCACCCATGCTTAAGTTATTAAGATCACACTTGATTTGATCACCTCTGAATCCAAGTACTCAATGGGAGACTTGGTCCAGATTCTTTTGGATACTGAAGAAGACAAGTTAACTAGTTCCACAAGATGACCCGAATTTTGCCCTTCACCAGTGTCCACTTTTAAAATAAATGTATTGTAGTCCAGAATGATTAAAATTGTACAAAATGATGCAAACTGTAAAATAATATGGCATCTATCTTAGGTCCTCCAATTTGAATGCATCTTCCAAGGCTTGTTTTTCAGGAGCATGATGCACTACTTTCTATAGTAATATGTGGGTAGTTCTTTTTATGAGTGTAGCTCTTAAATTTGGAAACAATGTACCCATGTCTATGTACAATTGAGAAATGTAGAAAAATCGTCACCTGTGCTTATGTTATTAAAAGTCTTAATTGTCTGAGGCACTAACAAATTAAGGAATTGGCTCATTATCATACAGCTAATATATGGCAGAAGCGAGACTTGAATTAGTCCTTCCTGATTCAGGTTGGTCTTTTGTTCAGTAAATTACATCTCTCAATGTAAAAGTGTGTGTTAGGAGGAAAGGGTTCTCTTTTCAAGTTCCAACTAAAATCTCATTTTTACAAGAACAATTTCCCAGTCTCCATTAATTCATTTCTTTATTCTCTTGACTATTTCCAATTTATCCTTTATATAGCATGTCTGTACAAGGTTGTCTGCATATTATCTTGCCCCATTAGTCTATATGGTCCTTGAGAGCAAAGACCTTTTTTTTTCCTTTTTGTTGTATCCACAACACTTAGTACAATACAATGTTTAGCACATAGTAGGCTCTTAATATTAATGCATTATCTGACTGTCAATTTAAATACAAAACTACTGTATTATCTAACCAAAAAATTATTTGATGCTAAATAAATAAGTACCATTCCCATTGCCTTGAGTTTCTAAGCACATGCTTCATGGCTGGTGCCCGCCCACCGCCCTATGTCCTAAAATTGACTGAATTCTAGGAATGAAGTTGAATGTGCCATAATTTGAAATCAATGTGGCATGAATCATATCCCTTAAAATGTCTAAGAAGCATTTTTATAATCACATCTGCTGTTCCTCATTCCTATTATAGCTCTCACACAGGCTTTTACTCATAGCAGCTGCAATTCAAATCTTTTCAATTGGTAAGCGAAAAAACATCGTTATCATATACAATTGACTAACTACTTAGTGTAGAGAATTAAACATTTTCTTTTCTCATAAAACAACTGAAGTTTATGACTAGTTATATAATCTGTAGGCTGCAAAATGATTTGCAGTATCCAGGGACTATAAGAATACAAAATCCCATTCAGAATATTTTTATTTTGGCTTTAAAAAAAGAAAGAAAAATTTTCCTAGTCACATTTAATAGTAATTGATCCCGAAAAATAAATAAGCTGGAGTTAGACTAAGTTGGGTCAGGAAGAAAGCAGGATAAAGAGAAATGGAAATTTGATCTGATAATGTCTCTTCAGGCACTTATATTGTTTTTTATGGAAAGTTGAAGGATTCAATTATATTTAATAGTTCATACATGTTGGGAGGGACATCTATGTAGTACAGTGGAAAGAACTCACAAGAGCAAGAATTTAAATATCATTTCTTTCTTTTACTAGCAGAATGACCTCCATTAAGTCTCAATTTCCTCACCTTAAGAAAGGAACAATAATATGTATTCTCAAAGTTCTTGTGAGAATCCAATAAAAGTGGAATGCATTACAAAATATGACAATGAAAGCATGCTATTTCTTCTGTTAAATTTTAAAGTGATGGAGTATTTTGTACTGAGAGTGAAAAGAGTACTAGAAATTGATGTCAAAGGTCATGAATTTTATTCCTGCTTCTATTACTACCTACCATGGGTAAGTCACTTAATCTCTTTGAGTCTCAGTTACCTTAAATTTAAAGGGAGAGTATTGGACCAGTAGAGCTCAAAAGTCCCCTCCATCTCTAAAACTTGAGATTAAAAGATCATAAGTTTAGAGCTGGAATCCCTCCTTAGATCTTATTCAGTTCTGTCAAATGTCCTTATTTTACCAAAGATACATAGAAAGATATAGAGATAGAGATAGATAGATAGATAGATAGATAGATAGATAGATAGATAGATAGATAGATAGATAGATATAGATCTATAAAGACAGATAGCCTAAGTTATTTCCCTAAGGGTCGCACTTTTGGTAGATGGATAGGATTCAAACCCAAATATTTGTGAATCCAGGAGCAGTGCCATCTCCATTAAATAATACTATGAATCAACTATAGAATGATTGAACAAGTTGTGGTATATGATTATAATGGAACATGTTTGTACCATAAGAAATGACAAAGATCATTACAAAAAAACCTAGAAAGATATATATGAAGTGATGGAAAATAAAGAGAGCAGAACCAGGAGAATGTTGTACAGAGTACCAATAAAAATATATAATGATCAAATGTGAATGAATGAACTATTGTCAGCAATTCAAGGATCTAGGACAACTCCAAGGGACTCATAAAAACAAAAAGATATCCACCACCATCAAAGGAACAGAGTCCAAATATAGATTGAATCATACCATTCTTCCCTTTATTTCCCCCCACAAATTTTTCTTTAGTGTAAGTAATGAGGATCTTCTTTCACAACATGATAAAAATGGAAGTCTGTATTGTATAATAACACAAGTTTCAAGCTATATCATATTACCTGCCATCTTGGAGAGAGAATAAAATTGGGGTGGGGAAAGAATATGGATTGCAAACTATCAGTAAAGTCATTAAAATTTAAGGTAATCTAAATTAATGTAAAACAAAATTTTAAAAAAGAGAGGGTCAGTGCTCGAGGAGGGAGCATCTTTCTGCACAAAGGCTACACATAATTGATCAATCTTCTATTGATAGATCAAATGCCTCTATTGGTACACAATGTTATTCTTGGGGTGGGGACGAATGAAATGATGAACCTTTTGGGGGTAGAATAGAATGAAAAATCATTAGGAAGTAAAATGTTTTGTTTTCTAAATCTTTTGTTAAAAAAATCTTTAAATAATAATGATAAAATTGGGAAGTTTTGAGCTGAGAGCAAGGTAAGTTGTAGGACAGGTGCTGATATAGACTAGATAGGAATTTGCTCCCTAAATGAGTCAAATCAAAGTAAGTTCACTCTATAAAGCTTCTTCCTTAATAAAATGATGATGTTTAAAAATATTTAGAAAGTGAAAAAGTCTACATTTCATATTTTTTCATTAATTCCAATTTGTCATTCTCACATTAAAAAATGAGTTTTATTTACCCTGTATATAATTATACATTCATCTTTTAGACAGAATATTTGCATTCATAAAGAAATTAATGAAAGAGAAAATATTTTATAGAATGTGATAGAGCCATAAACACAGATCAGTACAAAGCTTCATTCACTGAGATAAGTCAATAAAATCACATCTCCACTGGACCAGTACTAAATCACAGCAGGGGTCATCTGAATGGACAGAAGTAATAGAACCATTTTGTTTGTTCCCTTCCTTCCCTTCCTCTTCCTGGTAGCTGGATCACATCCCATGAAGTGCATTGAAGAAATCCACTAGACCAGAAGTCAGTATATTTTCATTAGTTAGCTGTATAACCCCATTAGTTTCCAGGTTTCTTCATCAGTAAAATAGATATAATAGCGCCTGTCTACCTCTATCCCTCACAAGATTGTCAGTATCAAATAATAAAAATGAGATTATATTGAAAATTACTATGAGCTCTAAATAAGGGATTTTTTCTGGTAGGTGCAAAGATTTAAAATTTTGAACATTTTTTTATAATTTTCCCATAGTCAAAGTTTGAAAATTTTAATTTTGACACTACTTTTTAAAGACTTAATTAGACAGTTTAAGGTAGGAAGAGCTGCTAAAGTGATTTTCTTGAAGCACGGGTTTGATCATATCACTCTGTGACTAAAGGATTTCGAAGTGTTGTCCAAGTATCCTTGGAAGTCCAATAAATAACTTTATGTGCTTTGCAAGGTCAAAACTATTTTCATAATAATATTGATATGTTTTCATTTCTAATAGAGTAAATATCAATAGGCATAATAGATAAAAAGCACTTGGGAGCTCAATAATTTTGAAGGGAATACATTTTCAAATGTCTATCTTCAATAAATTCAAATAACTATTTATGTCTAGATGCAAAAATACACTCTCCTGATAATTAAAACACTTTAGAACTTAACCCTAACCTACCTTTCCACTTAATCATGAATTTCTACCTTTCACACATGCTAGAATGCAGTTAAAGTGTACTCTATACTTTTATATTTTATCTCCAGTACCTGCAACTGCTTTGAACACGTAGTAGATAATTAAAAAATTATTTTCTTTTATAATATAGATTTATATGTATTTTCTTTTATAATATTTGATGGACTATCTTCAGAAAGTCACAAAATTCCTCTGTGAGCATTAGTTCTCCTTTCTGTGAGTTAGGAGAGAAATTTTCTCACTACTTCAAAAAGATGTGAAAAAAATAACTTTAAATATTAACATTCTATGTAAATATGTGTTATCAACATCATCATTGTTTTTCTTAAAGCAAGTTGGAGGGGAAAAAGTGATGCAGTCAAATGCAGCAACAAATCTGTTTGATGAATACAACCTTTTAAAGATTCCAAACTTGTTATTTGAACTTTCATGATTCTTTCAAGTAAAGGAGAGGGGGGAGATATATCCATGTACAAGCATGAATATATTTCCCCCTTATAGTTATAAAAAACACATACATATATGCAAAAATATGCACACATATGTATTTGTATATGAGTGTACATATGTACATGCCCACATGCACAAAACAATCCACCAGAATGGTAGATAACCATGCTATAGTTCTAGCAAAATACATTAACAAAAGTGCTAAATTTGGAATGAGAGGATATGAATTTGAATCCTTACAAAATTACTACACTTTTGTGACCTTGAGAAATTTACCTTGTTTCTCTAGATTTCAGTTCCTTCATTTATAAAATTGAAGGGTTAAATTAAATTAATTAATAATAATTATAACAAGACAATTTACAGTAAATTAAATAAAATCTTCCTCCCTCCCTCCTTTCCTTTCTTTCCCCCTTCTTTCCTCCATTTTCATATCCTACAAAACTTAGATATCATTAAGCTTACTTAAATATCCTTAGTTAAATTAATTAGTCATGCATAAGATATGTGGCTCAAAGAAATGATATGAATGGAACACAGTCTCATAGTTGTTGAAGACATCACCAAAACTGAAACCCAAATGTTTATACTGCAAATCCAAAATCCTTTCTGCTACATAATATTTCAATACAACTTTAACTTGAGGGCACCTTAGTTTAGGATAGTTTTCAATCAATATGTACTTTCCTCATATTAATTCCCATTCTATTATCATCTATTTAACCAATTATCAAGAAATTGAAAACTACTTTTATGCAATCTTTTCTTTACACTTGGTATTTTCCCTTATATTCATGTTTTAACTGTTTTTTAATTTCATCTATCTCCATTTCCTCTACTATTAGAAGAGAGGAATTCAACAGTCAACAAATGAAAACATCAAAATGCAAACTTTCCAAGTTATTTCATATCACTGACACTGTCATATACAACTAACATGGACACACCTCTCTTCTTCATCTCCCACCTCTATTTTTTATTCTCCTTGTCTCCCCTATCTGCAAAAGACTGTTTCCATAGTTCTGCCACCTAGAATACTTAGCTTTCTTCTAGACTCAGATTTATGTATCACCTCTTATGGGAAGCCTTTCATAATTCACCTTAGCTATTAGTGTCTCCTCTGTCCTTTTATATTCTATTTATTTTTCTCAACTTGATCTCCCCTACACTCTGTAGAATAGAAGCTCTAGGAGGGAATGGGCTGTTTTTTTGTTTGTTTGTTTTTTATCTTCTTCATACTCTCATAGTTTTCTAAGGCATTTTGATGTTAAATAACTTGCCCTAGGCCACAAAGACAATATGTATGATAGACCACTTAACAGGTCTTCCCAGTTTCATGACCAGGAATGTCTCTAACAGCTATGTAAACATTGTGTATCTAAATAATCCTCTAATATCACTACTAGATCAGTATCTCAAAGAATGTGTAAAAGTGAAATTTGGGAAATGCCATCTAAAAGTGTATATATTTCTATGGACATGGAAAATGTATCAAACTACATTTTCCGTGATCCAATATGGTCCAACTGGTTTTCGTTTCCGGGTTTTGGGGCATGGGGAGGCCTACGTCTTAACGCAGGGAAGAGTTTATAATCTCCTGGGTTAGGAGGGAGCTCTCTCTTGGCCAGCAGACTCAAGACAGGAAACAGGAGACAGTAATGGCGAGGGCGGCAGTTTTGAATGCTTACAAGCGCGTGGTCTAATGACTATCTATCAGCATGGCTTTAATTAAAATACTAATAATTATTATTATATCAGCCTTTATTATTTTTCATATTTATAAATGGGATAAGGATATGTTTGTACGAAAATATTTATATCTGCTCTTTTTGTGGTGGCAAAGGACTGGAAACTAAAGGGATTTCCTAAATCGGGGAATGGCTAAACAAATTGGGGTATATGATGGTGATGGAATACTATCACGCTATAAGGAATGATGAACAAGATTTCAGGAAGTGCTAGAAAGACCTAACTGAACTGATACAGAGTGAAATAAGAAGAACCAGGAGAACATTATACACAGTTACTGAAATATTGTGCAAAGATCAAATATGATAAACTTTGCTACTAACAATAATACAATGATCCAAGACAATTTTGAGGAACATATTAAAAAGAATGCAATCCACCTCTTGAGAAAGAACTGTTAGAGTAGGAATTCAGATAAAACCTTATGAATTGTCACTTGTTTATTTGGGTATATATTTTGGGGTTTTGTTCTTTTTAAGATCATTTACTTAAAAAAATGAATAATATGGACATATGTTTTGTGTGATAGTACATGTATAACCCAGGTTGCATTGCTTGGCATCTTCAGGAGGGGGAGGGAAGTAGTGAAGGAGACAATATGGATCATATAACTTCAGAAAACATGTGAAAATTTGTTATTAGAGCAAAAATTATAAACAAAATAAAATAATTCTCTAAAACTTTAAGTTGCAAAGAACCTACATTGCTAAAAGTTAACATAAACCTGGAAATTCTTAGTATAAATGAAATAACATCCAAATGTTGTCCCTATGTCTTTTGCTAATTTTTGCATCCCTAGTGGCTATGACTTTGCTTTTCCCAAAGTAGTGAGTAAATAACTCTTCCCCGGGTTGCACTGACACAAATATCAAAACCAATTAATTTAAAGTATGTTTTTTATCCCATTTAATGTCATTACATGGTCCAATAACTGACCACTATTTCTGTGGGAAGAAAATTTGACTTTTAAGAACAAGGCAGGTATATCCTAAAATAAGAAACTTTATTTCTACTTGTGTGACAATCTAAGGTTCTGGCTCCACTCTTTATTTCCTCTGTTGTTTTGCCTTCAATTGAAGTCTATACATTGCTGCACACAGAAATATGACAATCAAAAACTAAGTTAGTGATAGTAGAGACAGATAATTCAAACTTCAAACAAGAGAAATAGAGTTTTCTTCATCGATGAAATAAAATCCACATCATGAAGATGAAAAGGCAGTTTCCTATAAGAATATTTTCACTCTATAAACTTTCTTTTAATATTTTATAGATTTGCTTTTGCATCACATTCATTTTTTAATGCAACCTTCACCCAGAAACCAAAGCCTTAAAGCAAAGATCAAAAATAAAAAGAAAGATAAAGAGCAAAACTAATCAATATATTGACTGAATAAGTCTGCATATGCAATCTTGCTTACCCACAATCCCCTATTTCCACAAAGTTAAGGAAATATGCCTTATATTTTCTAGAGAGAAAATCTTTTAAATTTAAGGGGAAGGAAAATTTTCTCATGTCATAGAAAAATATTCTGGTGACATCTTGATTTTGTACATTGAAATGGATTTGGTATCATTAATTACTATGATGGTGGTTAGTCACAACTGCATTTCCAAACAAGTAACTCAAAATCAGAGACACTATTCCTAATATCTTACAATTATGCATGTTACTTTTTAAAAAAAATTCATTCTAATTAAATTAATGAAAATTAATTTACAAATAAAGTCTGCCAAATGCAAATCCTAATGGATTTCCCAAGCCCCTGAGTAGATAGATGAGATGCCGTTAATGAAAAAACAAACTATTTAAGATTTCTAAAAAGAATACACCCTCCAAAAAGCATAATGAAGGAAAACTTTGTAGTAAGACTGATAACTGGAGTATACTACAGTAAAAAAAAAAAATTGGCAGAGCAATATGCTTTCCTGAGAAAATACTTTATTTAGATTTATACTCTCCATACAAAATATTCTTATTCCCTTTTCATCTGCATATAACAGGCAAGCACATAATTTAGAAATGCAACCTTTTTTAGACTTAAGGCACAACAATAATTTCCAGGGAAAAGTGCCTTGTCTTGCCTCCTCTTATAAGAAAAAGCAGGAATGTGAAATTTCACCCTGAATGGTATTGATGTCACTAAAAAAGACAAGTTAAGGATTATCTTTCAGATCTGTGATCCATGGTGATCTCATCTGTCATTTAAAGATGGTGCATTATTACTGTTGTAATGAGTTAAGAACAGAGAAAATAATTATCATTCAAATTACACTTCACAGATTTCCTGAGACTCTCTGCATTCCCATATTCACTATGCTAAATGAACTTTCAGAAGCCTTACCTCAAGGCAGCTAGAATGTTAGCCAAGAAACAAAAGCAGTTCTGTAGCCTCTCATCTCGTCCTGATTCTTCTCTGGTGAAAACTCAACTCTGCCTATTTGCTTAAAAGATTAAGCAAATTTGGCTCTACTTGTAATTGATAAGAAATCACAATCATCTTTAACTTATACAGCAATTTTTAATTTTATAAATTCATTAATATATCTGGGCTTTGTCAGTTTATTAAATGTCTAATATTTGTAAGAGAGTAGCTAGGTAGCACAGTTAAAAGACTGCCAGGACTCAAAACAGGAAGATTCATTTGGTCTCAGACCAGCTATGTGTCTCTGGGCAGGTCACTTAGCCATTGAAACAACTCTGAGATGGTATCTCATACTTATCAGATTGGCTAAAATGACCAAAAAGGAAAATGGTAAATGTTGGAGTTTATGTAGGAAAATTGGGACGTTGGTAGACTGTTGGTGTTGTGGTGAGGGGTTGTCCACCATTTAGGGAATGGATGAACAAATTGTAATACTATTGCACCATAAGAAACAATGAATAGGTTGAATTCTGAAAAACGTGAAAAAAACTTTTATGAACTGATACAAAGTTAAATGAGCAGAACCATGAGAATAGTGTGCAGTAACAGAAATATTATAAGATGATCAACTGTGAGGGACTAAACCATTATTAACAAAGCAAATGTCCAAGATAACCATAAAGGTCATTCACAGGCAAAGAATGAACTGATAGAGCCTGAGGCATATCAAAGCATGTCATTTTCCACTATACATCCTTCATGAAATTTCTATTTAATGTGTAATATGTGACATGAGCAATCTGGAAATATATATTACATGAGAGTACAGATACAACCCATTCACTACTTTGAAGGCTAGGGGGAAGGGAAAAAATCTGAATTCTAAAATTTCAAAAATAATTGTTGAAAATTGTTTCTACATGTAACTAATTTTTTAATAGGAAAAAAGTCAATTAACTCTGTTTGCCTTAGTTACAGGTGAATTTCCTCATCTGTAAAATGAGCTGTAGAAAAAAAAATAGGCAAACCATTCCAATATCTTTGCAAGAAAATTCCAAGACATTATACTAGGTTTTGAATAACAGTCTTATGAGGTAGTCAGCATTATTTATTACTATTATTATTTTATGAAGAGACAAATAGCTAAGTGCATTGCCCAGGGTCACACAGCTAGTTTCTGAGCTAGATTTGAACTCAGAAAGAGGAGTCTTCCTGACTCATTGTCTGGCACACTATCTATTGTATCATCTAGCTGCCCATATAAGTGATTTTTAAGTGTAATTATTATACAAAAATACAAAGTAATAGCAGAGCAAAGGAGTAGTATATTATACACTGGGAATAAAAGGATACCCTCTTTAAGAAGGTGGCATTTAACCCTTGCCTTTTAGAAATTCTGGGGGGTCCAAGAAATAGAAAAGATCATTTCAGGCACAAGGAAGAGCCTGAAGAAAGGTAAGGAGGTGGGAGAAAGAATATTTTTTTTTTATGAGAAACAGTAAACAGGTTAGTTTGGTTAGATTATAGAATATATATGATGGAGGTGGGAGGGAGTAATGCATATTCAGTTTAATCTGTTTGGAAAATGGGAGTGGAATCAGACTATGAAAGTCTTTAAAGGAAAAACAAGGATATTATGTGCAGAATTCCTTTGAAGCTATGTATGCATTAGGGAGGTAGCAGGGAAGAGGGGTCATTAGTCTTTTCCCATTAGTTTAATAACATGCGAGTTGATCTAATTTTATAATAACTGTTACTTTGGAAAACAAAAAGTGACAAAGAGGGTATGGCATGACAGAAATGTTTCACAATGAGAAAAAACCTGACAGTGAAAAGGCTGTAGTTGCCTAGGGCAACATGAAGTAGCAAGCAGAGAGGTAAAATGTGATGGAGCCCTCAGTAAGAATTCCAAGGAGCACAGACAAGGGTACTGAGCCTGGAATGGCAGACCTCAGAGGATGAGCAAGTGGTAAGAGAGAGTTGGGTGTTTTATATGGTCACAAAGCAGGACATGCTGATTGAGGAAGGAGTAGGGAAAAACACTTTGATAATTTCTCCCAAGATTAGCACTGAGAATGAAATAAAGGGTTGAATCTCCACTGTCTGTCAACCCCTAAAATTATTTACACTGTCAGGCAACATCCTACTGAAATGACAGTCCTGGCAGATGCTCTGGAAAAAAAAATATTGAGCTGATAGGTTTTCACCAACCAGGAAGCCAATCTATTTTGATATCTTTTTATTTCATATATTAAAATTTTATAGATTAACACTGACATGAAAGATAAGGCACTGATTCCAGGGAGCTTCCTATAATATGTCAAAAAATCGTCCTCCCTCCCACGCCTGGCAAAAAAGCAAATACTTCTTCATTTTCCTTGAACAAAAGAAATAAAATATTACCCCTTACTTTTTCACTTCTACTAAAACAATGTTGCTTCTCTCAAATACCCTCCCCACCTGCTAAACTGTACTTGTCCCCTTCTTTGAAATTTAATTAACATTTCACTTCAACTAGAAAACCTTCATTGTTAATATTCATCTTACTTTGATCATTCCTTTACAATATTCTTCGTCTCCAAAGGAATGATATATCCATTTCTTGATTTTTGAATCTTCTAAGTTCTTTTATAGTGGGATCTGCAATTTTGTATGTAATTTAGAGCTCCTACATTGCCTCCACAATGATCACAGCAATATGTGGGGCCCATGGACTTCTCTAGAACAGTATAATAGATAGGTGATTGGCCAAATTCCTTGTTTCTTTTTGTCTCTTCCTTGAGTCATGAAACCACTGAAAGACTGCAATATTTCAATGAATATTGGTATAATAAATTAATGAGTAAATGGCCAAATGAAGATGTTATCACTTTCCCTGTCTCTATTCATTCCACATTAAAAAAGATCAGAATTTAGGTGAAGAAAGCCAATGTGTTATAACCATTCTGGAGAGCAATACAAAATCATGTCTAAAGGTGTGCATACCCTTCAAATACCACTAATATAGCTATATTCCAAAGAGATTAATGACAAGGGCAAAGAACTACCTGAACAAAAATATTTGTTGCAGCTCTCCTTGTGGAGGCAAAGAACTGGAAACTTAAGGGATATCCACCAATTGGGAAACAGCTGAACAAGTTGTCGTTGTGGGTTAAAATGGAATTCTGTTGTATCATAAGAAATGATAAATAAGATATTCACCAAAAAAGCTGGAAAGACATATGAAGTGATGAAAAGTGAAATGAGCAGAACAAGGAGAATATTGCACAAAATAAAAACAATAATGTATGATGATTAACTTGGATGACTAATATTAACAAAGCAAGGATCCAGGAAAACGCCAAGAGCCCCCCCCCCAAAAAAAAAAGATATTCACCACCATAGAAGGAACTGACAATATGAATGCAAATTGAAATGCACTATTCTTTACTTCCCCCATGAATTTTTCTCTAGCATAAGCATTGTGTATCTTCTTCCATAACATGATGAACTTGGAAATATGTATTGTATGATAATATATGCACAACCTATATCATTGTCTGCTTTCTTGGGGAGGGAGAAAAGTGGAAAGGAAATAAAAATCATGGGTTGCAAAAATGTCACAAAGCAAATATTTTAAAATTTGTATTTGCATATAAAACAAAATAAAATCTATCACTCAAAAATAAAATGCCAAAGAGTCTACCAGCAATGTCTACCACTATGACAGCCTTGGGAATTGGTACTGGAAATATTACTTTCTAAATTCCAAAGAGAGGCAGAGACTTTACTTTTGAATACTTTGGCCACTTATGGTATATAGCATTTACACTACCAACTCCATAAATAGTGGTCCATTTAAAAGCTTCCATTAGGGGACAGCTGGGTAGCTCAGTGGATTGAGAGCCAGGCCTAGAGATGGGAAGTCCTAGTTCAAGTTCAGCCTCAGACACTTTCCAGCTGTGTGACCCTGGGCAAGTCACTTGACCCCCACTGCCAACCCTTACCACTCTTCCACCTAGGAGCCAATACACAGAAGTTAAGGGTTTAAAAAAATTAAAAAAAAAAAAAGAAAAAAACACTATATTGATTGATAGGATCTATTCTTAAATAGACTATACCCTGCTCATGTACATTTATTCCAATGCCAAATATGTCTAAAAGACTAATTTACATAGACCTCCCACAAGATAAACACTGAAAAAAGGTCAAACAAAGAGGTATAAAAACAATCAAGGTTTCTCTAAATAACTTTAATAGCAATAGTGAGACAAGGGAGACATTGTCACAATACCATCCTGCATGATGTATTTGCATCAAAGAAGGTGCTATGCTCTGTGAGTGAAGCAGAATTTCAGTAGCACAAAATGAATACTAGATGCACAAATTTGGAGACATCACTATCCCAAAAATTCATAAAGGCTATTTGTGCCCACACTGTGGTCATACTGGTTATATAGGTTTGATAAGCAGAGATACTTTACAAGACCATGATATTATGATGTCATTTTGGTCTTCTTCAGTTATGAAGAACAACACCTTTAATGCGAGGTGGCTAACATAAATTTTTTGCTTCTATAATTTCTAACAGTCACAAAAAGACAGTTAAAAATCTTAGAATCTTCAGAAAGTCAGTTAGGACTTGAAACTATAAATAGAGGTGAAGTTCCAACTGATGGGGCTTTTGGGCTTTCGCTGTGGCTGGAGGCTTTTGCTTTGGCTTATCCTGTTGGCTTTGGCCTAATTGCTTCAGCCTTGGCCAGTGCTTATTTTGTCTTGGGGAAATTTGGACCTATCTCATTTCTGTGGACCTCTCCCTGATCTCCCATATCCATCCCTCCCCTTCCTTGAATTTCCTTTGGGTCCTGGGTGGAAGGGAGGGCTTGGTGATTAGACATTGTGGGTTTAGTTTCGATAGGCTAGTAGAGTATCCTCAAATAAGTCACCCCTAGTTTTAAATGATTTGATAAAGACTTTACTTAAAAGGCAGTCAAATCTTCCTGACTGGGAGAGCCAGACTCTCTCTGTCTAAACCTCTCCAAGACCCATCCCCCACCCTCACTCCTCTCCTTAGCAGTAGTTAGAAAACCCTGAACCCCTCTCCCCTTCTGACTGACCCTGGTATTAATAAATCCCCTTGTTACCTATTCAAACCCTGTGGTGAATTATTGTGTCAAAATTTAAGACAAGGTTTCAAGAGGAAGGAATCATTTTTCTTTTATTTCTTGAAAAAACTGGGGGCATCCATCTTGGCAGAAAGTACCCACCCTAACCTTCCTCCAGCCATTAGTTGGACTGGCAGGGAGGGGTCGTCTTGACTACTCCCTGAAGAGACTTTGAAACTAATAAGAGAAACCCTCCAGTCAAACCTAAACATTTCTTACTGGCCCTACTTTCTTCCCTGTATCCTCTGTCTCAAGCTTCTGGGAATAAACCTGTTTGAGCTGCCCTCTCCTACATACCCCATTTCCTTTATCTTCTATATACCTTCCCATACCTTCATTCCTCCTTCATTCACCTTATATATCCCCTTTATCCTTCCTCACATCCAAATGGCATTCAATGACCCACTCAGATTACCTTATTTACATCTTGATAACACACCCAACCAACCCACCAACCACATTTGTAAAAATAATTTGCTTTCCCTCATAGCAAGATTCAGCTTTTAAAGAAGACCCAACACATTCAGATTCAGTATTCACACTTATTTTTTTCCCTTTCTGTCAGAACATCATTTACAATGCCAGCCATGCTTTCCCATGACACTGGTGAGGACTGCATGACATAGGAAATGTCAGCTACAAATTTTTTGTAGTAGAGGGATCTGGATTCAAAACTTTACTGTGAGCTTATCACTCATTTTCTTTAATCCTCAATTTCCAAATCTGTATGGAGATAATAATAAGAATCATGAAGTCATATTCATATAGCACTTTAAGACTTGCAAACTATTTCATAAATACAACACCCATCTCCCAGGGGTGAGGCTCAAAGGAAATAAGATCTATATAGTGCTTTACAAACTTTAAAAACACAACCTTTGTGGCAATTATTTTTATTCTACTGAATTTTCTATATCAAAAGCTACTGAGCTCTTTTTTTAACTAAGGACAGGTGGGATGGATGCTATAATGCCTTATGCTACTAATGAATGGTAAATTGATTTTACTTACTAATTGTGCTTATGAGTGGGAATGCAGTTACAACGTTCAGAATTCCTCCTATTTTGGGGGTCATGGAGTACTGAAAGTTCTCATGCTCTAATAAATCCATGAGAAATTCCAATAACTGGAAATTCATTTAGAGTAAAGGAACCTAAATGCCTTTAGAGTTCTTTACAAATTGGCCGCCACTTATCTTTCCAGCCTCATTTCACATCCCTTCCTGCACTCATTGGTCCAGACAAATTGGTTTTCCTGCTGATCCTCCTAGGTGGCACTCCATCTTCCATTTCCCTGACTTTGCACAGAGTATCCTACATATTTGGAATAGAATCCTTCCTCACTGCTACCTCATATAATTCCTCCTCACTGCCTTCAAATTTCAGCTAAAGCATCACTTTCTACATGAAGTCTTTCCTGACCTTCAAAATGACTAATACCCTCTCTCCCTAATGCCCTTATATTATTTGTGTATTTAGTCTATATATTCTTATTTGTTAACATATATTCTTTGATTAAAGGTCAATTCAAGAGAGAAGAAGTAATATAGCAACAAAGACATGATAACCACTTAAAAAATGCTTGTTCATTGACTGAACCCTTATTTGGAGATAAAGACATATCCCATAGGAATAGTATATTTTGTTGTCTCTTTTTTATGCCTTAATATAAATAACTTTGTTAGGATCAGCCTCAGAAACTTGGAATTTTTAATATAGTGGGCAGTAGAAAAGCAAAGGGAGAAGGTAAAGAGATGATGAAGAAGAAGATACATCTCCTCTTACATTAGATAAAATCTAATTCCTACTTTTACATTATCATTCTCTATTAATTTTAGATCTTCTTTATCCATGTTATTTATATATATTTTTTCCAATTCTTAGATTATTAGTACATTTCTAACTTGGCCCCAATAGTGGATGAAGTATAGAACTATAAGGGAAATAAACAAAGTATAGAAAAATGAGTATTTCCTACTTACACGATTATTCTGATGTTGAAGCTTATGAGTCATGTAATAAAAGACTTGATTTAATATTTCTAAAATAATCATAGAAACACAGAACTTGAGATCTTGACAAATCTTTTAGTCAGGACTGCTAGGTGGCTCAGTGAATCTGGATACAGAAGATTCTGGGCTCACATCTGACCTCAGACACTTCCTAGCTGTGTGACTCTGGACAAGCCATTTAACCCAATTACCTAACCCCTTCCACTCTTTTGCCTTGGAACCAGTACTTAGTATCAATTCTAAGTCAGAAGGTATATGTTCATTTTTTAAATTCAGATCCTTTGGTTCAACCTCCTTCATTCTAGTGATGAGGAAATTAAAGGTCAGGGAAGTTGTCTGACTCCTCTGAGGTCACAGATGTAATAAATGGCAAAGATGGGATTCAATCTTAGAGTCTGTGGTTTCAACCAAGCTTTCTCCAGAGTAATTTATCTGAAATTATAGACACACAGTCAGGGACAAATCTAGGCCATATAAAAATCTACTTATCACCGCGCGCGCGCGTGTGTGTGTGTGTGTGTGTGTGTGTGTGTGTGTGTGTGTGTGCGCGCGTATGTAAAGGGAGGAAGGAAGGAAATAAGGAAGGAAGGAGAAAGGGAGGAAGGAAGGAAGGAAGGTGTATAGGTAGAAGAGGAAAAGAAAAAAGAATAGGGGAGGGAACAGAACAGAGAAGGAGAAATGAAGGGATTTTTCCCTTTCCTTATGAGCACTGTATAATGCTGCTCAGAAAAAGTATGTTGCTTATTGTATCATTAGATTTGGAAGGGACCTCATTTTAAAAATGAGAGCTGTATCTAAGAAAGTGTAAATGACATGTCCAGAGATAAATATCAGAGGCAGGCTTGGAATCCAAATAATTTTGTCTCTAAGTCTCAAATCTCATATGCTACATACATTTTATGAACTTTTCTCTATCAAATGTACTATCAGATAAGGGTACATATGTATTTATGTATACACATATGTAAGATATATTATCTGTATGATATGTGTGTGCATATTAGCTCTTAATTTTATTTTCTTCCTCTTTGTAGTACATAGATATAAATAATTATGATTTTCAGATTTCTCATTTAGCTTTGATGTGCTTCTTTTCCTTTGCCTCTTTCATTGCTGGTAATATGTATAAAGAAACTGATCTTTGATGTTCATATATAAAGCTTCCACCACAGGATAATTTAAGATAGGCTCTATTAGACTTTGATTTGAGGCTCTGATTTACTCTATAATTTAATGTTTGATCACTTACTAGACTGAAAGTCATCTGGCAGTTCAATTTTTCCAGATCTGCACTATGTATATCATGCTTCATTGGTTTGCATTTTTTCTACAAATGTGAATGTATGTGTGCAATGAATTTCTGCCTGGATTGTACTCTCCTCCTCCTAAGGAGTAAGGAAGAGGAAGAAAAAAATTACCTACAATAACTAAAAGATGAAACAACCAACCATTCCCTGCTCCCCAAGAAATCAAAGAAAGTCTATCAACAACTATTTGCATCCTTTTCTCTCTCTTTTTTTTTTAATGGAACCAACAATCTATTATTTCTTCCAGTTTGTAACCCTGGAAGACACACACACATCTTCTTTTGTGTCTTACCATCCTCAATTTCTTCAGGTTCTCTTCAAATGGAATGCTCTCAAGTCTCCTCACCTCATCTGGACATATTCCATTATGATATATAAATTTGGACTACTTGAGTATTCTAACATATTCCTGTAACCTACTTATCCCCCAAAATTCAATTACTGAGGAAAGGGAAATGTTATTTAATGTTTTATGAAGCTTTCCCTGAACATGGATTTCTTGGTATAATTCTGCTGAGAATGTCTTTATTTCTACTATTGGATTTATTGCTAGAGATCCATATGTCTGGGTGATCATGAACTTTTTCACTTCACTAGAAAGTCTAACTTAATGCCAAAATAAGAAAAAAAAATATTCACTTCAAAATTCCTCACTATTTTTCCAGCTATTTTCTTCACTATGAATTCATATTTACCATCACCATCAAAAGTTCCTCCACCTCTTTTGAGAAAATAGATTTATTAAATTATTTTCCCCATATATAAGAATAATAAAATTAAAGATTAAAGAAGTTCAAGATCAAAAAGCTACTTTATAAAGGAAAGATAAATACAGTATTAAATTATCCCTTCCAAACTTCCCTATTACTTTCAAGGATACAATCATCCTCCCAGTTACTCAGGCCTCCAACTTTAGAATAATATTCAACTCCATACTTTATTTTACTTCCCATATCCAATTAGTCACAGTTTTAGCATTTCTAACTTTTAATCATCTCACAAATGCCTCATTCTTTTCTTTGACATTGCTACCACCCCTAACACAGGCTCTTATCTCTTAATGTCTACCCTTTTATAATAACTTGCTCATTGGTCTCCCTGCCACAAATCTCATGTCTGACTCCTTGTGATCCCATTTGGGTTTTTTTTTTTGTTGTTGTTGTTGTTTTGTTTTGTTTTTGAAGATACTGGAGTGGTTTGCCATTTTCTTCTCCATCTCATTTTACAAATGAGGAAATTGAGGCAAACAGAATTAAATGATTTTCTCAAAGTCACATATCTAATAAGTGTCTCAGGCAAGATTCGCACTCAGGAAAAAAAATAACAGTAAGTGCTTAAAAATGTTTGTTGATGTGTTATTTGGAATTTTGGGGGGTTCCAGTTAGAGGTATTTTGGGGCTCATTTGAGGTTTTAAATGACAAATTTCCTTTGGACCTCCAGGAAGTGATGAAAGATGCTATCCTTCAAGTATGATGGTAACTTCCTGTTGAGGCAGTTCGCACTTTGAACTTGGTGCTGAAGGATCTCTGCTGAGACCTCAGGTGGCTTCCCCTCTGAACTGTCATGTGGGTAAGTTAGGCTGACTTCCTTTTGCCTACCTTGGCATTTCTAGAGTCTCTATCTCAAGGAGGCTTCTTTTCCTCTCTAATTGCTAAGGCCTTGTCACTAGTAGCCTAGTTTAATTAATCTCTTAACTCTCACCCAGTCTGCACCTCTGCTAGTCTGGACCAGAGTATTTCTCTCTCTCTTTCCCTACCTTCAACCTTCCTAATTATAAATAAATTACCATAAAAGCCATTGACTTGGGTGTATTTTTAATTATGGAATCAATCTAAATCTGATTGATTCCTGGTGACCACACCTTAAATATATAATTTCCCTTCTTACATTGACTTAACTTGACTCATCAATTCAATTAAAAACTCAGTTCAATGTAACCATGTTAAAAACGAATATCAATAAATGTTTAAAAAAAAACTCAGTTCAATAAATGCTTATCAAGCACCTACTACACCAGTCATCAGTTGAAAACATAGAGAAGATACTTCTATTCCAAGCAAAAAATAGTCAAAAGAGGAATATTTCCACATTCCACAAAGAAATTATGCTTTTTTGTTATGCCTCCTAATCTTGACACTTCTCAGAAGTGACTACCAATCAACAATTACACACTTATTTATTTATTTGATGCAACATATTGGCCTAGTTTGGCTTCCATATTGAATTTCGCCTATATTTTATTATCTTTGAGTTCAAAATGTTTTTTAAATGTAATTTCAGGCAAAGTCCTTTTCACGCAACTGAAAAATCCTGATTTTGGCATCTTGCTGTCTGAATTATGAATTAAAACTGGCAACAATCCAAAAAAAAAAAGCAGGCAAAAGTATGATACAGGGAATAAAGTGACTGCCTGGTGAAAAAATGCAAGAGTTTTCAAAATGCCTAGCCTGAGTAAACAACAATAAAGGAGCTTGATAACAGCCCATGAATATTTTAAAAGCATAAACATCAAATATGAAAAAGAATTATTAATTGTGGAGAGGGGCATAGAGCTGGAAATAATATACAGAAATCACAGGTAGGGAAAAGGGATAAACAAAATTATCATTATGAAATATGTATAACATGAAATATTTATATGACATATTCTAGCATCTGATGGAATCTTCTAACAAATTGGGACTGGGTCATCATGAGAAAAAGTGAAAACCTAGACTTAATTATTGAATAGAAAGGCTAGTTTTCTTTTACAATTTAGTTTTAATGGTTTGCATATGTTATTTCTTGGGGTGAGATTTTAATTTTATATAATGTTCTTTCATTACAGTCCATCTATTATTTTTCTAAATGGTTTAGAAGCTAATTATCCTCAAAAATAAGATGCCTTCTCTAATACTAGGCATCGTTTCTCTCTACCTGATAAAATTCCTTTGGAAAATAGCCAGTATCTTGACCAAAACTTTACAGGTTAGCCAACGTATCCATTAATCTAAGGAATCCAGCTGTACTTTTCTGGAATACTAAAGCAGTTTGGGCTGAATTAAATGCAAGTACTACACTCCATTTGCCTTGTAGTTCATGTATCACCCAGATTTACAGTATATGTAGCTTTCCCTATGTCATTGGAAGCCTACTATAATCAATAAATGGAGCTGTACATTATAATGCAACCCATCAATCCATCAATGCACCTGTCCCCTGAAGATACTCTTCCGTCACGCTCAGTAGGTATAAGGAAGTTGTTCAGCGTGATTTCCTATCACTGTCATGAATTTATTTATTTTTTCTTTGCAGTATCTTTTCTCCTTGCCTTAGCTGAAAGAATGAAATAAAAGTCTATCCATCTACACACAAATTTTTGTATATACATGTATATATGTGAATGCATATATGTAAGCATACCACTGTTTAATACACCGGTACAAAGTTATAATTAACATAATATACAGAAATAGTCACTAAAAATGTTGAAGTAAAGTTAGTTATTGAAAAAATATGAAAAGGTATTCATGAATTTAAATGTAATCAGAATCTTAGGGATTATTCATCATGCTAAAAAAAGGATTTCATTGTAACACTGTAGTGCCATTGTTTATATTCAAGAAAAGCTACATATCAGACAAATTAAATTCCAAGTGCTTGAATGAAATAGAAGGGGTAAATATAGTTTGGTTTCTGCATATTTAACAATACAGAATGTCTACTGCTTGAGAGCTTCACAGATACATTTCCAAGTACTACAATGAAAATTTCTATTTTTAGAACAAGAAAGTAATGATTCATCCTTTCTTGGAACAAAAGAAATAGTATTTTTTTCAAGAAAATCAAGGGAAAAAAATCTCTTTGGGAATGTTGAATATTAAATCATGTATCTATATAAACAGTGAAGATGCCATGCATATCAATTATCAATACGTCATTATACTATAATATATGAAAGAAAGATATTGTGGTAGAATAGAAAGAGAGGTAGCCACTGCATCAGGAAAACCTGGTTTTCTGAGCTAGTATGATGCAGCCAAGTATCCTGATCATTTACAATTGATAATGCGATGAAATGAGACACCCCTAGTTTATTAGAGGTAACAAAAGAATATTTACTAGAAGTAGTATGAGAGGGAATTGCTTTAAGCCTATGCTTTGAGGAACTCCAGAGTTGTGGAACAAAGTTTCATTGCCTCCAAATTGACTATTTTTGTTTCCAACCAAGTTGATTCTTGCAGAGCTCCTGGTTTCTATTTTGTACTTATATGCCTAGGAAGTGATGTGATCATCTTGAGTCTTTTTTAACATATTGCTTTTAATGATAGACTGCTTGTCTTCATTTCCCTTGAAATGAAAATTCCATTTTCTGCATTGCCCTTCCTTCTATTCCTTCTTTCATTTCATTTTTTTAAAGAAGAGAGGCATTGTTGCTATATTCTGATCCCACTTTCAATAAAAAGAAAATGTTAAGCATAGCTATTAATTCAAGTTTAAGAAGAATAGAAGGTCTTAAACATAACCCCCCAAAAAATAACACTATAATAATGAAAACTGATTATGTTCAAAGAAATAGGAAATGATTAGTGACTAACAAGGTGATTTAAACAGTAACAGTAAATCCAGAACAGTACTGGTGCCCCTTTCCATTGGTAAGCTCTAAAATTACCTTAAATATATTTGAATTTCATTGCATTGTAGGCTTTCTAAAATAAATCTAAGATGTGATATTGGGGGACCCAGGTGCATGGCTCTCTTTCTGTATCAGAGTTTTCCTATTGATAACTTTCACCATTCAGATAGACTGAAATGTCGCATTATTGAGTGATGCCTCTGAGACTCATGATATAGTAACTGGTCTCAACAATTACATTTTTTTCCCTTATCCCTATTCCTCCAGATCCCTCCTCACTACTTTATTTCTTGGAATTTGATAAATAAAAGTCTAGTTTATCTAGAGACAAAGCCCATCATAAAAGTATAATTGGCAAATTAACAAGGTTCAAAGAAAAGCAAAAGACTTCAGAGCATAAACAATGTCTTTTGGAAAGCAATAAGGCAAGAAGGGACAAAGAAGTGGAGCATGGATAACTTCACCAGTGCCTAGTAGGAGGAGGGTAGATCCTGGTACACAATAAATTGTTCCAGTCAGATGATGCCTTAAATCAGTGATGGGCAAACTACAACCCATGGGTCCGATATAACCCCCTGAAATGTTCTATCTGGCCCTGTGACATTATTCCTAATATAATGAATACAATGAGTAGGATACAATACAATGAAACTTTGAAAGAGTTGCCTTAGAAACAGACTGACAGATGGGCATTTCCTTTCCTTTGGCCCCCCTCTTTAAAAAGTTTGCCCATCACTGCCTTAAATGAATCGGTGATCCAAGCAAGGCTCCAAATGCTAGAGATTAGATTGATTTTACAGTAGCCATTCCCTTTCCTCATAATCTCCTAAAGCTAGTACACATACTTTTTGTGACATTCCAAAATTTTCCAGGTTTCCTAGTCCCTCACACTTTCTAACAGTAAAACTACATTTTCCAACATCCCTTGCTATAATTATTATCAGTAACCCTCCTCCTCCAAAAAAGTAAACACTTTCAAGTAAATATTTTGTTTTGGAATTTTAAAAATCCATCATATTATTCCCTAAGAGATATAATTTCCCATATAAATTGTGCCCTCACATTAGAATGTGTATACTGCTTCATGGCATCTGCTTTATTCCATGTTCTTATAGCCTTCTCAAGTTGTTCTCATATTCAACGCATTGCAACAATAATTAAGTTTATTCAAAAATACATTGAGTAATTAAGAAAAACATTCTTACCAGTAAATTTAATTGCTTTTAGTTTCAGTATGAAATTTATCTGCAGTATTAAGCCTGGAACATTGTTCACAGTTTACAGCACCTAGAGAGAGATTAAAAAGTTGTAAGTTTGGGAAAAAATAAAATTTTAGAAGAGACTCATAAAATCACTCTCCCTCCCATTTTTCCCCTTATTTCCAAAGAAATCAGGTTACAGACCCAAAACAAAAATATTATGTCCATTTGCACTGCGAAGAAAATGCCACCTCACAGTATATCCATTTTCTTCTGATACTACAGAAGTGACCCTGTCCTGGATTTTCATGTCAAAAGAAATGGCTTTGTGAACTTTGGCATTGTTCCAAAAGACAGAATTAAATATGACCAAAAATCAATGTGTTTTTTCAATGAAAGTTTCTAAAAGTATTTGTTGTTCTTTAAAAAATTTACTCATCCTATAGAAAAGAATGTGATATTTAAGTATTTTTAAATAATCCATTTTTAAAAAAAATAATTTTTAAGGTTTAAAAATTAAAATAAAAACTTTAATTTAAAAATTAATTTAAATTTTTTTAATTATTTAATTTTTTTTTCTAGTGGTAGCATCTCTATAGGCTGGAGGCATGCATCTGAGTGATACATTAGATAATATGCTAATCTAAGATCAGAAAACCCTGAATTTAAATCTATCTTTTTCCTATTAACTAGCTCTATGACTAGACAAGTTACTTAAATTGCCTGACTCGGTTTCCTCATGTATAAAATTATTATAACATTAACACCTACATGGTAAAATTATTGTGAGGATTGAATGAGATAGTATCAGTATATGTTTAATGTTTTTTTTTAATATTTTTATTTAGTTTTGAAGTGTTTAGCAGAATGCCTGACATTTAATAAATTCTTGTTCTCTTACACGCAAACAGTTCTTAATCTTTTTTTTTTTTTTTTTTGGTACTTCATGGATTCTTTGGGCAATCTGATGAAACTTATGAAGCCTTTTTCAGAATAATATTTTAAATGTATGAAATGAAATGCACATTATTAGATTTGAAATTAATCATATTAAAATAGGCATAATAATATTTTTAAACTTCACAGGTGCAAGGTCACGAATACTTGATTTAAATAATTATTTCTCATTTTTGGTCTAGACTTTATAATTTTGTTATTTTGGATAACGACTAGTGTGCAATCTCTGATTCATGACAGATGAGTAACTCCTTTATTAAATATGACATAGAGCAGCTGTCTAAGAAAAGAAGTGGTTAAGTGACTTGACCATGGTGATACTGCCAGTAGGTCAGACATGGCTTTAAATAAACTTTTCCTGATGCCAAATCCAGCCTTCTGTTTACGAATACCAAGCTACCTCTCTTACTACTAAAACCATTCTAATTTTGTATTAAATGGTTGATGATTTTCTAAAAAATAGCACCATGAATTAAAAAGAGTTTACATAGAAATCTGCTTTCTTTCAAATGTAATCTTGAAAACCGAGGTTTATTTATTTGGGGGCAAAAGGAAGGCTCAATTGCAAAATGGTTCAAAGGCGTTGGGTTACTCATTGTCTTCAATTGCTCCCTTATATCCATCAAAATCAAGCCCTGTATAACTCCATTTTCAGAGAGATTGCCAATTAAGGATTTTTGTGGAAGCTACAATATCTCCTTTGGCCCCAAAGAAATAGACTGACTAATATATGCAGGCAACCTACTTTCTTGCTGTTTACTCCATGACAATCTCTAAATTTGGCTTCAGTCCAAAAACTGTTGCCAAGAAGTATAAACAGATCCCTCTCCCTCCTGAGGAAACTTCACACGAATATACTGAAAAGCAGAATTTCACCCCAGGAAGAATGTGAATAGTCCCCATCGCTTTCCAATTGACCAACTGACACCAAACTAAGTCTCTTCTCCTGCTTCTTTTCTTTGGAGGCTTCATTTCAATCCCATTAGGGTTTACTACTGACATTGTGATTATTTCTATTGTAACAAATTGAAATGTTTATGGATCATTCTCAAAAAGCATCACACAGAATTTTAAAGGTCCCTCACCCACTGGATTCATAGTATCAGTATATGTTTTGTGGTTTATTTTATCTGTTGACTGTATCAAACTCACTGAAGATGTTTATTCAAGGAAAGATCTTTTCTGTTAAGAAATACATGATCCTCTAAGTACTCTCTATAGACTACTATACTCCTCCATAGCCTCCCCAACTGCCTGGCCATCCATACAAAGGGAGTTAACTCTTTCATATCCATAAACGTTTCCTTGGGCTACCTCTTTTCTCCCTCCTTTTCTCCCCCAGCTACTCTGGTTATTTCCTACACAAGCTCCCCATGATCACCTACACACTTTCAAAAAAATGAATTATTACCATTCCTTTGGATGGTAACAATCTACTCTCCTATAAATTTAATCACTATCCTCATAACTATATAGACCACATGTCCCTCCTTGTTTATAATTTCACTTGTCTTTCCCCATCAGATGAAAGCTTTCTTAAGGAAAAACAATGCCTGTGATTTTTTCCCCTATATCACCAGAGCTTAGCACAGAACTTGTCAAAAATCCAGCTCCTTTAAAAAAATTTTTCCCTCATTCATTGTTCACTTATTCATTCATTCATTCATTCATTCATTTATTCATTCATTCATTCATTTATCTGGATCTCAATCTTAACTCTATGACTTGGCATGTCTGG
This sequence comes from Gracilinanus agilis, assembly GCF_016433145.1. NCBI lineage: Eukaryota > Metazoa > Chordata > Mammalia > Didelphimorphia > Didelphidae > Gracilinanus > Gracilinanus agilis. The sequence goes on along the minus strand of NC_058130.1, from coordinate 41,949,126 downwards.
AACCTCAGACAGATCATTTAACATCCCTGGAAGTCAGTTTCCACCTTGATAGAAGGAATACACAGAGTCTGAATGCAGATTGAAATATACCATTCTTTGCTTTATTTCCTCCATGAATTTTTCTCTAGTGTAAGCAATGTCTTGCTTCCCAACATGACAAACTGGGAAATCTATATTATGTGATAATATATGTACAATCTATATCATACTACCTGCCTTCTTGGGCAGGGGGGAGGAGTGGCAGAGAGGGAAAAAAAGAATGACATGGATTTGGGGACATAGTTAATGAGGGAATTTATTTCTCTTGGCTAAACATATTTATTTTAATTTATTACATGTTTATAATAAATAATATGTGTTATATTATTGTTATATATTATATTATGTTTATGTACTTATACATAAATGAACACATTGAGTTGTATGATTTCCAAGTTCTATCCAGTGCTTTAAATCTACCATTTTCATTCACCATTTAATTCACCAAATATCTACTAATTACCTAATGTATAAAAAGCAAAGCAAAAACAAAGAATATGGGGAAAATATGCTTTCCTCTCAAGGACTTTATGTTCTAGGGAATACATTTATGCAAATAACTGACTATTGAGTTATTTGAGGAACAATAAAGCATTAACAACTAATGGGGCATGAAAGGATTTGAGTAGATATCATATTTGAGCTGGACTAGTATGAGAACCAAATTTTCTAAGACATGAACATAATGACAAACTATAATCTAAACATGAAGGATAACTTTCATAAAGTCCAGACGATGAAAGCTAAAATGGTAGATTAGAAGATTGTTAGTAGAGCATTTTGATTGGAAAAGAGAAATTGAAAAAGGCTAATATGAAATACAAATAGAAAGATTGAAGATGGATCTGAAGAACTTTAAAGGTTATATTGAATAATATATATATATTCCTAAATGCTAGAGGAAGTTGCTGATGATTTTTAAGTCAGAAAGTAACATGGTCATGCTGGGAGGTTATTTTGATAGCTGGGTGGAAGAAAGATTAGACTGAGGAGAGATTTGAATCAGGGCGATCAGTTAGGAGATTGGAAGTGATTGGTAAGTGATTGGGTGAATAGAAAGAAGGAAATGCATCCAAGTGATAGTGAGGAAGTTAGAAGACTAGAGAAGATTTGAAATTTATAGAAATGAAGAAAGAAAAAAGATTTGGAATCAAGGATAATAAAGTATAGACACAGGTGACTAGGTGAATGATGGTGATCTCAACAGTGATATATTTGTTTGGAACCTGGGAGGAAGGCATTTATTGAAGAAAAAAATTGTTTACATTCTGGACTTATTCAATTTGAGTTGGCCATGAGACATATAAGTGGAGATATTTGGCAGTTGATGATGCATAAATACTTCTAGCCAAATACACAACACTAAACTTCATAGACTATGACAAAAGAGAAGGTAGTAAGTGTATCTGTGATTTCATTATTTTCTAAAACATTCATATCATTTCACATTTAGCTATGATTAAATAAATGGTAAATTATTTTTTTTTCCTTCTTCCTCACATTTTCCCTAACAGTGACACAACCTCTATTTGCAACCAAAAAAAAAGGGGGGGGGGATCTACTACGATTTCAGTCATATTAGGGACCTCATCACCTCACACAATCTCATTTCATTGAATCTGGATCTTACAAATTGTCATGATGCTTTTCTATTTGATACATTACAGATGTAGAAATCAAAAAGCATTTCTATATTCACCAAATACTAATAAACAGTCTCTGTGGATGTTTATACATTCATAACAAGTATACCATAATATAATAGTAGCATTGTACATAAAGAGAATTAGAATTATGTAGCATAAACAACAACTTCATATTAGAGAATCTAGGTTCAAATCTGACTACTATTACTTTCTACCAGTGTGACCTTGGGCAGATCACTTAATCTCTCTTCTCTTTTTTGTTTCATTGTCAGTAAAATTATGTGATTGAAATGGGCAGCTCCCAAAGTCCCTTATAGATTTAGATTCATTATCTCATAAACTTTTATAGACCTTAAGTTTTCTCATCAGTAAGATGAGTGTTGTGGTACTAGTTGTTAACAATCTTTATCAAAGATAGAACCCATGATTCAACCATTCTGGATGGCAATTTGGAATTATGCCCAAAGAGCTCTAAAAAACTGCCTGCCCTTTGATCCAGCCATACCATTGCTGGGTTTGTACCCCAAAGAGATCATAGATAAAAAGACTTATATGGAAATATTTATAGCCATACTTTTTGTGGTAGCAAAAAAAAACTGGAAAAAGAACGTATGCCCTTCAATTGGGGAATGGCTGAAGAAATTGTGGTATATGTTGGTGATAGAATACTACTGTGCTCAAAGGAATAATAAAATGGAGGAATTACATGTGAACTGGAATGACCTCCAGGAACTGATGCAGAGTGAAAAGAGCAGAACCAGGAGAACATTATAAACAGAGACTGATACACTGTGGTACAATCGATTGTAATGGACTTTTGTACTAGCAGCAACCCAATGACCCAGGAATTTTCTGAGGGATTTATGGAAAAGAACACTACCCACATTCAGAGGAAAAACTATAGGAGTGGAAACACAGAAGAAAAACAATTGCTTGAACACATGAGTTGGTGTGGATGTGGTTGCGGATGTAGACTCGAAAAGACCACACCAATGCAACTATCAATAATATGGAAATAGGTCTTGATAGATGACACATGTTAAAACCAGTGGAAATACGCATTGGTTATGGGGAGGTGGGGATTTTCTAAAAAATAAAAAAAGTTTTAAAAAAAATTTTTTTAAAAAGCTAGAACCCAGGATTGAAAGAGAAACAAATGAACAAAATGAATATCCTACATAAATTCTCTACTGACAGTGCATATTTCCTAGATTTTCAGTTCATAGTTGGAAGTTGGAAAAGATCTTTAAATTATGGTTAATAACTGCTTCCATTACTTTTATGATGACAGCCATCCTTTTTCATATAACTTCATATGATCTTGTATCTCATGTTGTCCTTGCTTCCCAGGAGACAGCAGCTTTATCTTAGTGTCAATATGTCACATATCTGACTTGTTTTTTCCATTAATAGTGAAAGATCATGCTGAGATATCCACGCTCATTCCCCCAGTTTCCCTGGAAACAATATCATGCTCTATTAAGATGGCTGGACAGGGTTAGCATGATAGACAGAAAACTGGCCAAAAGAAGACTTAAGTGGGGAAAGAGAGACATCTTCAAGTATTTAAGTTGCTGTAATATATAAGAGGGACTTATTCAGCTTGGATTTTGAGAGTAGAACTAGGAACAGATGGATGGACTTTGAAAACAGGCTGATTTAGGATTGCTATTCAGATGCTTCCTAATAATTAGTGCTATCCAAAAGTGAAACAGATCATCTCATGATGTAGTGGGTTCTTTTTCATTGGCAAAGAATGACTAACCACTTGGCCAATATGTCATGAACAAGATTCTTTGGGTCTCAAAAGAACTGATGGCTTTCAATCTCCCTTCCAACTCTGTTATTCTATGTTTGTGTGATTCTGTGTTTCTGTGTTAAGCATGCCCATTTAGTATTGACTGTCTAAGCTTATCTCTGTGCCTGCAGTGACAGCCTGAGACTGGAGAGTCCTTATCTGTTTCATACACCACTGGGTGAACAAGTGCTCACATTAGCCAAATGAACTGGATTTTTGCTGCTAATCTAAGGAACTGGGTAAGGGAGGGAATCTGTTTCCTCATGCAAATATTAAATCTCCACACCATGGATCAGAATGGTTTTACTAGCAATAAATTAACACAACCTGTTGATATAGTTTGTCCTGGACATTTCTCTTCTTTTCTTATATTTGGTTAACTCTCAAGAGGCAGTTACTTATGTTCCTAATGAGAGCACTTAAGAAAAATATTATTTTCCTAGTAAACCCTGACATTCTTAATTTAATGGAGGATGCCCTGCCAAATTCACCAAACAGATTTAAAGACAGAATTTAGAGAAATATTACAAAACACCACAGGTAGGGAATCATGTACATTTCAAACACAGGCAATATCCATTTTTAAATGTAATCACAAGAGTAATGAATATATCTATTCAATCAAAATGAATTAAATGGATATTATATAGGTGTATATACATACATACATACATACATAGAATCTGCTCAATTTTTTTTAAATGACTATCTGGGAAGTCATTCTAAAGCATGTTTTATTATTAATATTACTAAACAATGCATTTAAGAGAAAAAAAGAACTAGCAATTTTTGTTCTTTTCTTTTGTCATTTAAAATTCACATCATAGTCCACATTTTAAAGGAATACAGAACTTTTATCTTTTACTGGCACTCCCAAATGACACCCAATCTACTTCTTACCAATCTCTTACATGGACTCATTACTTCAGTTCAACTGATTTGCTTCCTGTTTTCTGAACATATTCCCAATTCCATTCCACCCTTATGACTTTATTCATGATATTATCTCCTAGTATGAAACTATGCCCACTCCTAATAGCTTGGATGGTATAATTCCTCTTCATACTTCAATGCATATCTCAAATGATCTCCCTCTTATTAAGTTTTCTCTGACTCTCTACCTTCCTTTCCCAAATATTGAACCTTTCCAGATTTTTGTAGCATTTTGACCATTTGGGATATCACATTGCCTCTTTATGGGTTAAAATAGGGTTTTTGACAAAAATTAAAAAGCAAATTTTAATAATTTAAGTTTTAATGGGAATATGGTAGAATTGTAAATTAATATTATCCCTTTAAGTCAGAGAAAAACCAGAGAAAAAAGCAGCTTTTAACAATAAACAATTTAGTTTTATTAAAATAGAGATAATAAAATAATATGGTAAAATGAATATAGTAAAGGAGGCCGAGAAAGAAATTTTCCTAATGTCTATACTAGCTATCCTATAACTATCTATAACTGCCTATAATTACTACCTAAAATTGCCTATATCTACCGCCCATAACAACCACACGACCAAGTTCCAACCCAATCCAGCCCAATCAAAACCAACCCAACCAGTGTTTAATCCAACCCAAATAAAGTCTGTCAATGAAGACCAGCCACCTTCCAAAAAGTTCAAGGAAGGGGAAAAAAGCCTAACACCCCAAACCAAAAGGCAAAAAGCCCTCTAAAGGCTAAAGTCAAAAGCCCTCTCTGTAAGCTCAGGTCTAACTTTCTATCCAACAACTAAACACAAAACACCAACTAATCACCAACCCACAACAACAGCAACTCCCAATAACCAACTGATGCCCAACAGCCAACTTCCCTGCAACTGCTAGCCCTAACTGTCTGCAACTGACAGCCAACCAACTGATGCTGGGCCTTTATATACCCTTTTCTACCTCACTTCCTGTCTCTATGGTTCCTCCTTCCTATCTCTATGGTTTCTATATCCTATCGCTGTCCACTGGTCAATTCCTACACATCTCTATGGTAAGAGGATCTCCTGGTACCTCATTAAATTAAAAAAGGAATAAAAAATTCTTTTTTACACTACCTTTCATTTACTTTTTGGTTTATTTAGTATCACATTTCCTCTTGGAATATGAGTATCATGAGGAGAAGAATAATACTTCATTCACTCTTTAGGGAATGGGGCAAATATCTCAAATATTTCTCTTTTAGTAAAAAAAAAAAATTAAATATGATATATTGGCTCCAAGGCGGAAGAGTGGTAAGGGCTAGGCAATGGGAGTCAAGTGACTTGCCCCAGGGTTCCACACCTGGGAAGTGTCTGAGGCCAGATTTGAACCTAGGACCTCCTGTCTCTAGGGCTGGCTCTCAATACACTGAGCTACCCAGCTGCCCTCTCTTTTAGTAAATATTGATCTCTGTTTCCCTGGTATCTAGGCTCAGGTTTTCAGGAATGTGTCATTTGGGGCTGTATCTCAAGAGTCTTTGCTTTTCAGAATCTATAATTCTATTCTCTGTTGCAAGTCCCCATATGTGTATAATATTCTTATGTAATTTTCAATTCCTTTCCTTTATATTTGAATACCTTTCACCTGAACACTTGCAGAATCAGTAATTGCTATTGGTATTATTAAATTTAAATACCATATTGATATTCTGATCTTAGATTTTTAAAAAATTTCTTGAGGAAATCAGAGGATTATTTTGCTTATAACCTTTTTCTGTATTCCTAAGTCCTAGAAAATTTTCATGTAATATTCCTAGCATCATAGCCTTTAATTTTTTCTATATGCCAAATTCTTCTTGTAGAGTTATGATCTTTAAGCTATCTCTGTGAATCCTTTCTAAGAGACCAATAACTTTTGTTTCTATCTCTTTATGTAGGGTTAAAGAAAGGCAGAGGTTCTGTTTTGGGCAGAATTCTTAAAGACTCAAAGTTTCCTAGCTTGAGTGCCTCCTATAATAGAAGGGAGCTTCTCCCTAAGTTTCTCCTTCCTTCTTAAGTGACTCAAAAGAGTCAATATCTCCTGCTTGTAGTATTGTAAGGTGGAGTCTTGGTTACAACAGAAGAATACATTTCTAGGTCACATTTACAAGTTGATGGATTAGTGTACATGTTTTAACAGAGCATGGAGGTTGATTGAGAAGCTGGGTACCTGAAGCATTAATATTCTCCAGCATTAATTCATAACAGTATTTTGTTGAGCTTCTTACTTTCTTGAATTATGGATTCAATTCTAGTGTTCCTTCTGGAACCTAGTTTTTCTTTTCTTCCTTTTTTTTTTTGAGTGTTTGTGTAGACGAGCAAAAATTCTAGATCTATTTTGTTGCTCTTGCCAATAGGTCTGAATTTCAAGATGGTATTTAGCAATATTTTTCATGAAAGTCTCTATGGAAGAAAGAGATCTGTACAGCAATAATTCTAGGTAAATTTGTAGCAGACAAAATAACCATACTTCTTCTAAAAGTTTGAGAAATGGACACAGCTACACAGCATAGGGCTCCAATACTCATCTGGTCCAGTACAACATTTTTGAAAACAAATTAGATAAAAACTTTGGATGTGTACTTAGCAAATATATAGATGATTCTGAGCTTGGAGGGAGATTGAAGACATTGATTCTTACGTCTATTATGAGGAAAGGAGACAATGGTTACAAACAGGTAAGAGTGAGATTTTGCACAGAGATCAGTATGCTAGATCATGATGTCCTGGAGCTACAGAGCTTGTTCTGGCATCTGGAGAATATGTAAAAGAGGACACAGAGAACTATCAAGGGGCTTTTTGGACTTCCTGTTGGGGAATAGCCTGAAACTGGCAACTTCCTCCTGCCTGCAATCTGTGTAAGACTAGGAGGGGATTGGTTTGCTAACCCCTTGAAGCCAAGGCTACCTACCCTGCTGTCCTATTTGGATACATCCTACCTACTTGTGATCCACTCATGTTCCAGTGGCCTGAGAGTGTTCCCAGCTGCTAAGAAGATATGTGTCCATCTAGCCAGTAAACTGTCTGTCATGAGAATGTCTACAGCCATCTTAGGCCTAACCAGCCAGGGTGATCCCTGAGATAAACTACTTTGAAGACCTATATAACTTGTTATCATTTATCTGGGAAGATTTATAGAGTCAGGTAGTTAAGATAGCTGGGATTTATAGGCAGCCAGTGTAGGGAAATTAAGGAGCTAAAAAGACAAAGAAGAAACTCTTTGCAGGATTTTTAGAGGGGGGGAGGTTTTAGCTAGACCAGTGATTCCCAAAGTGGGAACCACCACCCCCTGGTGGGTGCTGCAGCGATCCAGGGAGGTGGCGATGGCCACAGGTGCATTTATCTTTACTATTAATTCCTATTAATTTTTTTAAAAAAATAATTTCCATGAGGCTAAGTAATATTTTTTTTCTAGAAAGGGGGCAGTAGGCCAAAAAAGTTTGGGAACCACTGAGCTAGACCCTTAGTTTAGGGCACCCTATCCCCAAATCCTCCATTCCATCTTACCATGGCTAAAATAAAACCTGAACTATTTTATAATCTGTCTAAATTTCTGAGAAGCATGCTGAGCCCTGTGGAGGCCTTCGAGCCCTCCTCACTGTGGGTTAGCAAGAGACCCTCAATCTTGGTATCTCACAATTAACAAACCATATAGCCAGACTATCTAACCTATTTCAGGTACAAGTTTACAAATGGTCAACAAACTGATATATGTGCTGAAATTATGTATAACTTTAATAGATATGCATATAAACTACCATACTATACCTTCTGCATGAAGCTTCTCTCAGATCTTTTTAATCTTATGCCTTCCCTCTGAGATTTCCTCCAACATAACCAGCAATTATTGGGTTTGTATATAGATGTTTATATGCTGTATCTCCATTAGCCTGTGAGGTCCTTTAAAGCAGGGACTATCTTTTTATCCCCATTGTTTAGTACAGTGCCTGACAAAGAGTAGTTGTTTAAAAAATGTTTAATGACTAACAGAATTATAACTTGAATGGTCTACATGATGAATGTAGAGACTGTTTTTGGTTTTAAACATAATCAACTCAGCATGAATCAATATTTTTAGATAATATTATATGGTTGTCAAACAAAAGGTCAAGCTCTATTTTAGTAGCATTCAGGTTAAAGTAAGAGATATTCCAAGTGTAAATTACACTGGTCATAATATACTTTGAATATTGTGCTTTGCTTTAAGGGTCACAGTTTAAGATAGATGGCAAAAATCAACTGTATTGAGATATAATAACCAGAATTCCAAAGTTAAAAAGAAACAAAAACAACAACAAAAAAACTTAAAAATTGAAGACATCTTGTTGGAAAAAGAGAACACTTAGGAAAAACACCAAAGCTCTTCTTAAAAAATTTAATGGTTACCTTTTGGATGAGGGTTAGATTTATTCTATATCATTCCAAATGAAAGAACTAAGACTTGGGGCTTGAGGTGATAAGGAAGCAATTTAGAAATCCATAAAGCATTGTAAAATTAAAGCTTTTTTTCAAAACAGCAGCAATTGCACTGTTAAGTTAAAAATTTCTCATCATATTTCAGAAGGGAGGAAATAAATGACATTTAAGGAGGTTATAAAATGATTTTCTAAAAAATATGAAGTCCATTTCTTTGACCTTAAAAGATCCCTTCTACTTCTAAAATGCTTTGATTTCTTAGAGAAGTAAAACTGCCACTGATCAATGAGTAGGAAACATTATACCAAAGGCTTTCCCAGTCTCTCTCTCTCTCTCTCTCTCTCTCTCTCTCTCTCTCTCTCTCTCTCTCTCTCTCTCTCTCTCT
>NC_058130.1:41895063-41930085 GCF_016433145.1 Gracilinanus agilis | reverse complement strand
ATACTGTGGTAAAATTGAATGTAATGGACCTCTGTACCAGCAGCAATACAATGACCCAGGACAATTCTGAGGGATTTACGGTAAAGACGCTACCCACATTCAGAGGAAGGACTGCAGGAGAGGAAACATATAGGAAAAACAACTGCTTGAACGCATGGGTCGGGGTGGACATGACTGAGGGTGTAGACTCGAAACTACCACACCAATGCAACTACCAACAATTTGGAAATTGGTCTTGTTCAAGGACACATGACAAAACTAGTGGAAACGCGCATCGGCCGAGGGGGGTGGGGGGGTGCGGGGCGGGGGTTGAAGGGGAAAGGTGGAGCATGAATCATGTAACCATGTTAAAAATGAATATTAATAAATGTTAAAAAAAAGTAATTGGTTACTGTACAAAATATTAATAGATAAATAAAATTTGAGAACATTAAAAATGTGAGAGCTTCCAGAAAAAGTTATAAAAGCCATGTTCTGAAAAATCAATGTATCATAGATTTAAAACCCAAAAAGGTATCAAAGGACATTTAATCCAATGTTCTTTTTTTTTTTCTAACAAATGAGGAGATTTAAGCCTAAATCAGTTAGGTCAGACAGTCAGCAGGCCTTTAGGAACTTACAATGTGCAAGAACCTGGGCTAAATGCTGGAAAAAACAAAAAAAAATGGGAAAAACATGGTCCCTTTGCCTAAGCAGATAATATTCTAAATGGAAAGGTAACATGCAAATACCTAGCTATATACAAGATGTGTACCATATTAATGAGCAGAGGGAAGGGGAAGAAAGGCAGAAAGGGGAACAAAAATATGTACTGGAAAGTCCCTATTAAGAAGGTAGGATTTGAGAAGTGAATAAAATTAGTAAAGCTTTTAGTGTGAGGTGAGGAGGAAGAAATTTCCAAGCATGTGGCTATAGCCAAATATAACTACATGGAGTCAGGAAATGGAGTATCTTTCTGAAAAACTTCAGATAAACAGTGGAGCTGGTGAGGTGACTTGTCCAAAGTCACACGGATAATATCAAAGGCAAAAAATGAATGTAGGTCCTCTGATGCCAAAATCAGTTCTTGCCTCCTTATTCATCTATCACTTGATATTCATTCGATTTCAGCAGGAGCCATTTCATCTGATATGAAGCACACAAAAGATAAAGCAAATAGATTCACTTATTCCTCTATTTAATCCAGGGAATAGCGAAGAATAAGTCTTACTGTCATTATTATCTATCATTAATGTTCAAAATGTATCATTCAGAGTATTATTTGATTAGAGAGGAAAAAAACAAACCTCATTTTGAAAATATTTGGCCTACTCTCCTATTTTGCAGTTGAATATCATGACTACTTCCTCAAAAACTTTTGTGAAGAGTGAATCAAACTTTCTGTGTCTATCAATCAGCAACTTTTAAATTAATCTATCAAGAACTCAAAGCACTCCTACTTAACACTTAGTAAAATAATTCATGAGTCACTTGCTAGAGTGATGACAACTACAGAGGCCAATGCAAACCCCACCTTGGGCAGTGCTAGGTAAATTGAAAATCTGTGACTGGTTCCCATAAAGTGGAGGAAGGGAAGGAAGAGACATGGAAAAAGACTATAAAGAGTTCTAAACTTCCTATTCTAGGGAGCTCTTGTGAACTTGGCTTTTTGGACTTCACCTTGGAACTCTTGTGTCAGTGAGCTAGACTGAAGGAGGAGACTTTTTCCCTGGATCCTATGCTGGCTTTATGGGTGAGTACCTGGCCTTCATTTCCTGGCTTCCAGAGAGGTTGGTTCCAGAGAGGCCTTCCTTTCCTGGAGGAGGCTGCATTGGTGAAACCCTTGATGAAGACATAATTGGGTCCTCTGGCTGAAGATTACCAAGCCTGGCTAGGACTGAGCCAGATACCAGAGCAACACTTACTGTGATAGGTTAGACCAGTGATGGGCAAACTTTTTAAAGAGGGGGCCAAAGGAAAGGAAATGCTCATCTGTCAGTCTGTTTCTAAGGCAACTCTTTCGAAGATTCATTGTATTGTATCCTACTCATTGTATTTTCATATTAGGAATAATGTCACTTGGCCAGATAGAATATTTCAGGGGGCCACATCTGGCCCGTGGGCTATAGTTTGGCCATTACTGGGCTAGACATTTTCTCTACCCACTTCTTATATTTTTCCACTTTCAGTCTTTCCACCTCTTTGTAAATAAAGCTACTGAATGTCATTTTGACTTCAGCTATAATATTTTTAAATCAGTGACTACAATATTACTTTAGACCTTTCATATTAGCATAAAAACCTAAATTTTTATATTTTTATACTTTAAATAGACATCTCATCTGCCCTCATTGCAGTCTGTTTTTGTTTCATAAACAGGTGTGTGTATGTATCATGCATTTCCTGCGTTAAACTGTTATCTTGCTGAGGGCAGGAATAATATTTTTTGCCATTGTCTCAACAATGCTTTGCCTAAAGTGGTTATTTTGATAAATGTCTGGAGATGTCGGGGGCAGCTGGGTGGCTCAGTGAATTGAGAGTCAGGTTCAGAGATGGGAGATGCTGGGTTCGAATCTGACCTCAGACACTTCCTAGCTGTGTGACCCTGGACAAATCACTTAAACGCCATTGCCTACCCTTACCACTCTTCTGCCTCGGAACCAATACACAGTATTGATTCCAAGAATGAAGGTAAGGGTTTTAAACAAACAAAAAAAAAAATGGACATGTATATTGAACTGTCAGAGTTTTCTAGTAGTCATATTGATCAATTAGAAAGCACTTACTAAACTCCCTCATTGTACATAGAATTGTATGAGGCTTAAAATTCTTATATTGTAATTAGTTAGATAGTATTCATGTTATAGATAAAATACCTTCATTCCAATCAGAACAAAGTCCACCAACCTTTGATATATAATGGTTATGTGAATGTAGGCAATTCACTTAAATTTGGTGTTCTAAGAAGTTATCTAGGACTAGAAATTCCCAAGAAGGTGTCAATCTGTTGTAGAAGAATTTCCCCAAAATATGTCAATCTATTTTGGAAGAAATTCCAAAATACTAATGGTATCACACAGCCTATCTCCATCTCCTACTCCTCATAAAAGTAAGGAAAGAGGATCATCTCCCTCAGAGTTATTAGAGGTAGGGCCAGAGGAAGAAGTAGGAATTAAATCAAATATAATGTTTAATACAATCCCACAAAAATTTATTAATAACTGCCATGTTCAAGTCCCTACATCAGGTAGTCGAGTAGTCGAGTTGCAAAGGCCATTTAAAATCTATATATTATATGCAATTAACTCTTGTCATACATTGGGACAAGTTTTTTTTTTTTTTTCCCATATATAAATACAATGGAGACTATGAGTGTTTAAGGATACCCTTGGGTTATATATAATTATTGTAATGAGATCCCAAAGGAAACATTGGACTTAAAAAAAACAATTCTGCTTTTGAGTTATATGGTCTCTGGTCAAATAAGGGAAAACTATAAGAATTATATAAATAATTCAGCCATAATATTTTCTGATCTCTGCATCATACTTCAGGTTAAAGGTAAGTTAGAGAACCCAGATTTCACAAATATAAATCTAGTCATTTTGAATTATCTTCCCTTGAATAATAAGATTCTTCCCCTTATTTTCTAGTTCTTGAAAAATGATTTACTGTTTGTTGTTTCCTACAATTATTATTAATTTAATATAATTAGAGGAGCTGAAGACAATGCAAAAATGGTTCTTTAGTCTAGGAAAACCTTCACGTTTTTCAATGAATAGGAGTGTGTAGAATGTGACTATTCATAGAGTGTTCTGCAAATTACATTTGCTCTTGTCATTCTTTACACATCAATGCTCTAAATTAATGAAGTTTCCAAGGGACATAACAATCAAGGAAAAGATTATGAAAGAGTTTAATAAATTGTATCAAACATAGAACATGCAGAGTAGAAATTATAATTAATAAAAACAGAAATCTAACACCACCTTCAAAAAAGAGCCAGAATTCTCTGAAAGCAACACATGGGGCTAATGCAAAAATCAATGTTCACTGCACTGGTTGCTTGCAAAATTAGACAATTAATCCTGTGTAAACTAACCTATCAGGAAAGCACACTGCAGGGTTGCTGATCACTATTATTCAGTGCAATGTATTAAGGAAGTAGCACTTTAATGAGATCCCCAGAGAGAATCTGGGCTTGAATATTTTTCTCCCTTTAAGAACATTTTTACTCAATATAGCTGACATTACTTTCCATATGTAACACGCATATGTTCAAATGAGCCATTATGCCAGTTATGAGCACTATGAAAGCCTTGCCCATCTTATGAACAAAATGACCCTGTGAGGATGGTCTTAAGTAAATTGATAGATAATAGACAGAAAGACAAACAGACCAGTGGACAGCATGGGGTAAGATGGGATAGTTAAGCACATGTATGAATCTGTTTTAATGGATTAAAACTGTCTTAAGATTATTTGGGGGGGGGGGGAACATTCTATATAAATGTGTTTGTAAAAAAAAAAAATCAAGAAATACCCACGTTAAAATTGTCACTTTGAGTTCCTTAAGAGCATGACTGCAATCTCCAGATATAATGCATTCCCACAGCTTCACAGGAGCTAATGAACCATTTAAAGAAATTACATTACTTCAGTAATATATCCTGATTCTATATGTAATACATGTACATCCAATGTGCAAAAAAGAAAATGAGTCAGTATGTTCATAACTGTATTTCACATAATTCTTAGCATGCAAAGAGATGCCTTGATACACACAGAATAAACAGTATATTCATGAATGTGTTTCGCCTGAAAAAAAAATCTGGCAGTTCTTCTAACAGAATTGCTGTACTTTATTTGCATATGTCTAACAGGAACAAAATTTCTTACCAAGAGCAAAACAGTACACTAGTAACGTCTACATATCCAGTCTAATAACATCATTAATGGGGGAACAATCTCATTGTCTTTGTCTTAATGTTATATTCCAGTCTACAGGGTTATTATATTATAAAACAAATCCATCCAGCTGATCCCTTCAAATTTGAACATCAATGTCTTTAAATACATATTCAAAACAAGTTAGAAATTGAATGCATTCAAATTTTTAAAAGGAAAAGAAACAAGGAAAATTATATGTAATAGATTTCCACTGGAGAGTGTAGAGGGAAGACAGAGCCAAAGAAAGAGAAAGAGACAAAGACAGAGATAGTGAGAGAGGCAAAGACAGATAGAGGGAGGGAGAGAAAGAGAGACAGAAAGAAAGACACACACACACACAGAGACAGACAGACAGACAGACAGACAGACAGACAGGCACAGGCTATTCAATATGTGGTATCCCAGCTTTGCTAAGTCTGACTAATTTCAAGAGCAAGCCAGAAGGCTCTCTGATATGTATTCTCTCTTCTCATTTACTTTGCATCCGTGGCTTATAGGAAGCAAAGGAATATTCAGACTACAACAAGAAATTTTAAAGAGGGGCAGTCTGATGGCTCAATGGATAGAGAGCCAAGCCTGGAGATGAAAGGTTCTGGGTTCAAATCTCACCTCATACACGCCCTAGCTGCGTGATCCTGGGCAAGTCAATAAACCCAATTGCCTAGCCCTGACCACTCTGTTGACTTGGAACTAATACTCAGTATCAATTCCAAGACAGACTGTAAGAGCTTAATTCTTTAATTAAAAAAAATGGAAAAGAAAGAAGAAAAATATGTATGGGAGAAGGGGTGAGATTAATAGCCATTCCAAAGTGGGGGTGGAGGGGGAAGAAGGAAAGATATATTCATAAAAATGGAAAGATCACAAGGAAAAAAAGAACAAGAATTAAGGACAGAATTGTGAAGAAATCTATTGTATAATAGGTTCATATTTTACATTTCTCTATCACTTAACTCTTGTCTCTTTTCCTTCTTCTATTTCTTTTTTTTTTTAAACCCTTGTACTTCGGTGTATTGTCTCATAGGTGGAAGATTGGTAAGGGTGGGCAATGGGGGTTAAGTGACTTGCCCAGGGTCACACAGCTGGGAAGTGTCTGAGGCCAGATTTGAACCTAGGACCTCCTGTCTCTAGGCCTGACTCTCACTCCACTGAGCTACCCAGCTGCCCCCTTCTATTTCTAATCATTAACTCAGAACTCCATTTGACATTTCTCTTTCCCATATGTCTCCTCTTCCTGTCATCTTCAACTAACATCTACATTCAGATATAATTGGTTTCCTTTGTAAACATACACATTTTATTTTATGCCTTTAAAACAGTATTCTGAAAAAGTGACCCAAGGGCCAATGGCACAATAAAGTTGAAGATCCTCCCTTACTGAAATGCAACCTTAAGATCCCAAAAGTCATTCCCTCTCAGCACAGAAAGCCAGAAAGCCAGGCAAAAAGTCCCTCATTTTGCATTTCACTCTGGAGTTGCTAGGCATAAGCATTACTAGCTTTACTATAGACATTAAATAGTATTTATTATGTGCCCACATGCACAGTGCTATGCTAGACACAAACCTTCCAGGAACTAATTTATCAGTTGGTATTTCTGTTTCATAATGAGCTCCCAACATAGCTTTTTCAGAGAGGCAATTAAGGCAGCAGGAAGAAAGAAAATCAAAGATGTCTACAGAAGCTCAGACCCAAATAGGGCTTAAAGGATGGTATCTCACAGGTAAAGAGATAAAGATAAGAGAATATATTATTACTAAATGTCTTGGTTCCTTTTCAACACCCACTATACTCATTATTTTTCCACATGAAAAATTAATACCAAATAAGTATGAATTCACCCCAAAACTATCTGCTGTTAGAATTGTTCATCTGAAGCATTACAGATGAGGGTTAGGGGAAAGAAGTCATATGAATTTCACCTTTGGACAAAAGTATTCTTTGTTCAGAAGGAAAATATTTTGACAAGACAAAAGGCAGCCTCTTTGTTTTGTTTTATAAAGCTTTTTCAACACACACACACACACACACACATATATTCCTTTCTATTGACTTTTTTTTGTTCTGCATCCCAAAAAAAAAAAGCATTTCTTTTCTCTGAAGGCCCAATAAATCATGAGTGTTTTCAACTCAAAACAATTCTTTATAAAAGGTCACAGAACTACAGCTAAGTAAAATAAGTCAGCAAACTGCTAATAACCACTATGTGAATGTATTTTTAAATACAATGTCTTTTCCATCATTTTGCAGGGGAATACAATCCTTGTATAGTTTTAAAAGAATTTCTTTTGTGCATGTACAAGGCAGTTTCTGAAACATTTTTTCCCCTATTAGTCTATTATTCTCTCATTTTTGGCCATTGTCACTCAGTCTCCCTTAATTTGCTCCCTTATTCTGATATTGTTTTATATTTATTTTCGGTATAGAGTGATCCCACCCCCACCTCACATAGAATATAAGAGTTTGGACATCTATATCACAGAGTTCTTATGAAGATTAAATGAAAGAAAACTTAATAAAGCACTTAAGACAGTGCCTAGAACACAGTAGTTTCTATGTTCATTCCTACCACCCCCCCATTCTTTTTTTTTTAAACCCTTAACTTCTGTGTATTGGCTCCTAGGTGGAAGAGTGGTAAGGGTGGGCAAATGGGTGTTAAGTGACTTGCCCAGGGTCACACAGCTGGGAAGTGTCTGAGGCTGGATTTGAACCCAGGACCTCCAGTCTCTAGGCCTGGCTCTCAAACCACTGAGCAACCCAGCTGCCCACCCCCCATTCTTAATTGAGGGCAAGGATTATTTTCTGTCCATATTTGAACACAGTAAATTCTTGACTAATGCTTAGTGAAAGAATGAATAAATACATATAGTTGCTACACGCTGTTGATTGTTAGTGTGATACTTTCTTAATCATCTTGTGCCTAGGTTAGGTGAGCTGAACATCTGATCTTCATATAACCATCCTAATAAATAATCACAAACCTAAAAGGTGATTTGATATCAAGTACTCCTACTAAATGTAGTTCACTGTATTTCACACAGACCTGTAACTATGATAAGACAACTGGTACATTTTCCCAGGACACCGAAATTTAAATGGTGCCAGCATTACCTTCACACCCTCACCAGGGGCAAATAACTACTCTTACCCAGAATTTCCTGTTCCATATAAACATTCATACTGAAGTTTCAAGTCTTTCCCTGGATAACTAAATCTGTCTGAATTGCTTTGAACCTAGGACTCCAAATGGGCAGGACAACATGTGAAAAAGTCTATTCATTCACTTCCTTTTCCAAATAATATATCTTTGAATGGAATTTAGGAAGACAGCGTGGTAAATGAATTCTCTGCTGGCAGAAGGATTCTTAAAAATAGTAGGCAAAGTCTAGTGAAAAAAAACAATGCCAAAATACATTTGCCACTCATATTACTCCATGTTTTGCCTTTGTAACATTTCTTCTATATATCGTCTTTTCTTCTCTGACACTACCACTCCTCTGATGAAGGCTCCTATTACCTCACAGTTGGATTATTGCCATAGCATAATGTTTCGTCTCTCTGTCCCAAGTATCTCTCCACTCCAGTTTATACTCTACTCAGAAGTCAGATAAATCTTCCTAAAACTGACCAAGTCACTTCCCAGTTCAATAAACTCCAGTGATTTCCTATCAGTTCCAGGATTAAACATAAAATCCCATGTCTGATGTTCAGAGCCTTTAACAACCTGACTTTCCCCTACTTTTCCCAAAGTCAAGAGCTGGAAAGAACATCAAAGACAAGGCAGGCAAGGGTTAGTCCACAAGTTTTTAGTCATTAAGGTTTTACTGACAGCAGCAAAGAACTAGAAACTCAGGGATTGTCCATCAACTGAGGAATGGCTAGCCAAGTGTGTTAAGCCTTTAATAACCTGACTTTCTCCTACTTTTCCAGGCTGTGTACACATCACCCTCATCCTCATTTTGTGATCCAAAGACATCAGCCTTCCTACCATTCCTTGTTTACAACACTCCATCTCCTGACAACAAGCATTTTCACTGGATCTCCACCATACCTATAATCTCCCTTTTCCTATCTATCTCCCATCCTCCTTGGTTGCCTTCAAGTCTCAACTAAAATGTCATCTTCTACAAGAAGTCTTTCATGATCTCTCTCTTAATAATAATGCTTTTCCTCTGAGATTACCTGCCATGTCTGTATGTATGTATCTTACATGGTTGGTTACATGGGGTCTCTGCTTTTAGACTATGAATTCCTTCAAAGGGTTCAGGGACATTTTTGGGGGGTAAGGGAATGTTGTTTACATTTCTTTATATCCCCAGGGCTTAGCACAGGGCATGACACATAGTAAGTGTTTAATAAATACTTGTCAACTGATTGACTAATTAATGCCTAAGATTGGCCCTTTCTCCACGTTTGCTCTGATTATTAAAATTGACTGTCATCTAAACATAACTTTGTAAAATTGAATTATAGCATTGCAAAGGATTCATTTGGAAATTTATTCAAAAAATCTTTAGTTTTTAAAATACATTAGTACAGATCTTAAAGTGAATCTCTAAGTAATTAGGAAAAAGGGGTCAAAAGAGCATTCAAAATTCACTTAGACTTACAAATAAGACTTCAGTGAAAAATGACTAGTATCTCATGCACTTATTGCTGGACTGTCATAAGAATAAATGAAGCAGGTTCTCCAAGGGCAGAGAAAATTAATCAGACATCACCTCCAGGGCTCTAGGTATTTACAATGCAGCCCAACTCTAATGTGGCTAATGATAGCATAGAATTTGGTGAAAGAGAAATGTTTTTAGACCACACCCAGTGTATGGAAAGTCAAGAGCTGGAAAAACATCAAGGTCAAGGCAAGCAAGGGTTAGTCCACAAGTTTTTTTATTAAGGTTTTACTGACAGCAGCTCTCTTTGTAGCAGCAAAGAACTAGAAACTCAGGGATTGTCCATCAATTGGGGAACGGCTACAAATGTGTTATGATTATGATGGAATGTGATGGAATGATGGTCAATTTATTGATGATTGATTTCAGATGATTCAAAGTCAGATCATTTAGATAATTCAGATGATTAATTTAAAAAATGGAAAGACCTACATTAAATTGTGAAAAGGGAAATTAGTAGACCCAAGAGAATATTATATACAGCTACAGAAGTAAGGTTTGGAAAATAACTCATAAACATGTAAACCCAGAGAATAATAGAAAAACAAAAGTCATATATATGTATATGTATGTGTGTGTGTGTGTGTGTGTCTATGTCAAATGGACATAGTGGGAGAAAAGGAAGGAAGGAGATTGATGGGAAATTTGATGTAACCAACCAAAAATCTTATTAAATAAATAAATAATGGTTGGGTGACGGGGTTTACCCAATATCAAGCAGTGTGATAAAATGTGACAAATGTTGAGGGTAGAATGAAAGGCAAAATAATAGGCAACCCTACCTTAGAGGGAAACAGTGGTAGATCAGCAGACTGAGCACTGGAACTGAGTGAGTTAGAGACTTGAGTTAAAATCTGGCCTCAGACACTTAGTAGCTGTGAGACCTTTGGCTAGTCATTTAACCTCTGCTTACTCGGTTTCCTTAACTATAAAATGGGAATGACAATAGCACTTTACTTCTAAGGATTGTCTTAAGGATCAAGTGAAATATTTGTAAAGAGTGCCTAGCACTAACCCTAGCATATCCTAAGTGACATATAATTCCATATTATATTCTGATGAGAAAAGACAATTCACAAAAGTGACCGGAAAAGCTGGAATAGATGAGTAGAGTTACAGAGTACAAATTCAGAGACAATCTTGTTTAATCTTTTCATATTACAGATGAAAATGAGGCCAGGGAATATTATGTGACTTGCCTAAAGTCACACAAATACCAATAATGGATAAGATTTTAAATCAAGTCTTTTTTATAGTTTCCTCAGGGAATAAAGGAGTTAAATGACTTGATCATGGTCACCACGTTAGACTGTTTTAGAGGAAAGATGAGCCAGACTCTTCATAACTTTAAGACTGGCCCTCTATCCAATACACTACGACAAAGCCAAAAGCAGTATACCTAGCATTGCTTGCCTACAAAGTAAAATACACAGCCTCTCGAAAGGTTGTTGTGAGTCTTAAATAGGACGATGCGAATGAAACATTTAGCCACTTTGAAATACAACACAGATATCAGTTGTTAGAATTACAGTACAACTTTTCTTTTTTTCATTTCCAGTGTTGCTTAGATCCCCAAATACACTACAACTTTCTTAAGTGCTAGGATCTTAGTATCCCAAATGGCATCCTTGTTACATAGAATCTTGTACTTAAGTAGATGCCCTATAAATGAAGGATGCATGCAAATATCATCTTAGCACATCACATAACTCTGAAGTCATAGTAATGTAAAACCAAAAAAGGCCCATATGAATGAATATGAAAATTTTACTCAGTTTGGTGGACCAATGGAAACTCTTAGACTTGGAGTCAAGAAGTTGAATTTGAACCCCATCTCAGTCCCCAACTAGCTGGACAAGCCACTTATATTCTGCCAACCTCGGTTTCCTCATCTGTAAAATAATATGTTTGGCTTCATTGGTCTCTAAGGTTTCCCTGAAGCTCTCAAGCTATGACGCCATCACAAGGTTTTCTTACTTGATTTTGCCCTTAAAAAAAAAAACAAAAACAGCTACCTAGATAATATTTTTCTTTGTCTTTTCCAAATAATTTATGAAGGGAAAGAAAGGCAGTTCCCCTCACCCCACCCTGACTCTACACACATACTGATATACACACACATGCAAACATACACATACATATACATATTTTGGAGAAGAGGTAGATTTGTGATTTTCTTACTCTAAGGACCACCCAATATAGAAAATCCCTTTAAATGAGATCATCAACTCATCCATAACTTATGATCCCAGATCTAAAACCTAAGGGGACCAGAGATGTCATCCAGCCCAATTCATTCATTGGACTAGAGAGATGATGCAGAGAAAGAAAACTAGTCTACAAAGCAATTGTTTGTACTCAGTTCATCTTGTTACAATTCCAAAGCTCTTTTTATTACAACAAAACCATCTCCTCTCAGTCTAAGAAGTGCCTGGGAGACAAGAGAGAGAAGATTTGAAAGTAGGTCTTTCTGAAAAAAACAAACAACCAGCTCTCTATCCACA
The DNA here is from genome assembly GCF_016433145.1 of Gracilinanus agilis. NCBI lineage: Eukaryota > Metazoa > Chordata > Mammalia > Didelphimorphia > Didelphidae > Gracilinanus > Gracilinanus agilis. The sequence continues at coordinate 41,917,983 of NC_058130.1, read as the reverse complement.
AACCGTATTTTCTCTAATAAATACTTGCCATTTTCCTTCCCCTACATTTTTTTTCTTTTTAATACATGAAGGACCTCCTTGTGAGGAGATTCCCCTCTCCCAATGGAAATAATATTTCTATATGGTTAGTGAGTTTTGCCTAAATGATTGAAAAGTTAGAGACATCCTAAATCATGCAACTAACATTCACCAGAATCAGACCTTTAAGATAAGTGTTACTTCCTTAGGGCTGCTTTGCTTGGTATCTCATAGAAAAATACAAGGATATAGAGAGGGAAAAAAATTAATTTTCCTCTTTTCCCTCCTGCAACTGATTCCCATACTGATGATCAAGCTAACCTTATAGTAGTTAATTGAACCCAAAAATGTAGTCTAAATGCTGAAGTTACATGAATTTTAGGATTTTGATATCTTAGTAGCATTACTGGCGATGCATAATCTGACTTGAGATCTTCCTACACTGCTAAATAGCTGATAGGCTTATATAGAACACTGGCTAAAAATCAAGACACTATGGTATGGCTGCTATGTCCTCCAGATTTCCCAAAAGGCAGTGCTCAGCATGCCTAAAGCAATATCTTCAGGAAGTCTTGCCTATAGAATACAGTTCACTTCATCAGTGTCAAAAGAACTGTTAACAGCTTTCTCATTTTAGACTAAGCCAGCACTCACTGTGTTGCCTGTGGTATATCAAGCCTACTGAAAATAAGAATCCAAAATGCCATTTTCAGTCCATACCAAAGTTGGATTGGCAGTGATGAGTGAAATTTGGAACCAGAATACTTTGGTTAAAACTATACCCTACTTAGAATAAGCATAGAAAACTTTCTTCTCTCATTCTTAGGGTAGAAGAGACATTTTAAGGGATAGGTATCTATAAGTCAAACTAGTAGAACACAAGCTTTTTAAGGCCAGAAATACCACTACTTAGCACAATAGTAGATTCGTAAAAGTCAAAATAGATTCTTAATAAATATTTGTTGAATAAATGAATAATAAAACATTAATTTTTGTGAACTAAATAAAATGCTGAGATAGTTTTTAAGCTTTTTTTCTTAATAATGTTAAAATGTTTTCAAGAAAAGATTATTAAACAAAAAAAATGTTTAATTCTTACCTTCCATCTTTGAATCAATTCTGTGTTTTGGTTCCAAGGCAGAAGACTGGTGAGGGCTAGGCAATGGACGTTAAGTGATTTGCCCAGGAACACAGAGCTAAGAAAGGTCTGAGGCAATATTTCAACCTGGGACCGTCTCTGGGCCTGACTCTAACTCTACTGAGTCACCTAACTGCCCTCTTATATGAATAGTAACATAGTCTTTAGGGTTAGTGTCTAATATGTCCTCAAGTATCTCATTTCATTAACAGTTAGCATCATGAATATTACCTATAATAAGCATAGTACCTAAAACACGATTAATCATTACTAAATGCCTGTTGAATAAGAATATTTTAATCATAAAAATATTTCTTTGACACTGAGATATCAATATAATACAACCAGTGAATTTTCCTAAAACATATGAATTTATTATTTAAAGCTCAAATACATTTACATTGTCTGACAGTACTGGGAGTAGATCGCAAAATTCTAGGTTGGGTTTTTTTGGTTCCTAAGTCAGAAACTGTCCTCCTAGCATATATTACATCAATCTTTGAAAGCACCTGCTACAAGGTGACAGGAACTTTTGAGGGCATTGACTGATTCATGAGAACACTAAATAAAACATTAGCTGAAATGATGAAAGTTGGAAAGTATTCAGAAGTCATAAAATTGCAAATCCAATGAGCAAATTTCACCACTGAATCATTGAACAGATAGCAAGGAGCCCTTGCTATAATTTAGTCTGGATTTGGGGGAAATCACAATAATGAACTGTAACATTTTATAATTAGTCATTACACACATATGGCTATGAAATAGGTAAGTTGTTGGGTTCCCCCCAAAAAAATCAACTATCATAAATAAAAGAAATTTCTGAAGGTGTTTCCTTTATTCATAAATGTTTTATGAGAAGTATATCCCTTATAAGAAAGTAAAAGTCAAATAAGAAGCTCACGATGCAAACTGGGAAAGGACAAGTTACTTTCCTCCAGTTAGTGTCAAAGTTCCCAGTTTTATGTAATAAATTATGTGTGGTCTCCATGCTTTGTTTATATATAATAGCTTGTAAAAAAAGAAGCATGTGGGGGCAGCTGGGTAGCTCAGTGGATTGAGAGCCAGGCCTAGAGACAGGAGGTCCTAGGTTCAAACCCAGCCTCAGACACTTCCCAGCTGTGTGACCCTGGGCAAGTCACTTGACCCCCATTGCCTACCCTTACCACTCTTCTGCCTTGCAGCCAATATATAGTATTGACTCCAAGACGGAAGGTAAGGGTTTAAAAAAAAAAGAGAGAGAGAAGCATGTGCTTAGGGAGCTGCTCTCAAAGTCAACATTAGTTGGTTTCAAATCCCACACGTAAAACATGTGGACTGTGTGACCTTGGAATAGTCACTTACCTTTTCAGTACTCTCAGCTAGTAATCTATATTATAGTATAAGTCAAACAAATGTGTATCTTATAGTGGTGAAGAGTGGCTCCTACAATGATAAGAATCACAAGTCTTGAATAACAAGACTAAATAAGAAAGAAAAAACTGTTGCAAGGAAGAATTACCAAAGTCAGAATATATTTTTTCCAACTGCTGTTACAAAATCTAAAGAATCAAGCATTTGGTCTTCCTCATTAATTTTGACATTATTTTTCTAAATTCATGCCATATGCTCCTTGCGGGCAGGGAGTATATAATGTCATTTATCTCACTCAGGCCCCTCAGAGAATGGCAACAATGAGTGTATTAGGAAATTAGTTCTCCAGGGATATTTTGTGATGTCTTCAGACAGAAATCCATCACTTACAGTCTCACATGAAGCAAGTGCATCGATAGCTACAGAAATCAATTCAAATATTGTGAAAGATTCAGAAAGGGAAAGGAAACATGAATTATTATGCTCATGGTCTGAAATCAATGCAAATTGACTAACCAGGGGTTTACAGTTCTTATGCTTTGTTTGTGTCATTGACGTTTTGCAAAGTATGGTGAGAACTCTAGATGCTTTCATATAATGTTTTTAAATGTACAAGTTAAAACACATAAGGTTATAAAGGAAATCAATTACATTGAAATACTTTTACCAAAATATATATTTTTAAAAAGTTTACGGAGCCCACGTTAAGAATTCCTCAGCACACACTTCTCGAGTCTATAATGACAATGGCGACAACACTATAACTGCAAGATTCAAAAGCTTTATTTGCAGTGCCTAAGAGGATGACTATATTTCTGTAATTAGCTTAAAAGTTACCTTGAAAAATCACAAAGCTGTGTAGTAGGTATTTTAGAATAACCTCTATATGCCTGTGTTTGTGTATTTATGCTCTCTATAGGACTGTAAGCTCCATAAGAGTAAAAACTGTCTTAATATACAGTGTAGAAAAAGTTTCAGTATAGTTTTAAGCTGGTAAAGGGCATTTTTGTAGCCTCCTTTAATGGCCTAGAGTTCAAGAACAATGCTTTATAATACATTAGCTATCATTTGAAATGAAAGGAATCAAAGTAAATTAAACCACATTTTTGATTAGTGACTTTATCATTTCCTTCCATTATGCCCTCTGTTCTTCCTCTCTCTTCTGTCTGTCTCTTTCTCACTCTTCTAATGCTCCCCTCTCTCTCTGTCTCTCTCTCTGTCTCTCTGTCTCTACTTCTGTCTCTCTCTCTTCCTCTCTTTCATCTTTTTTTTTTTTTCATCTTGTATGCACATTCCATTGAGAGGAAAACAACCTAATGCCACTATGATGCATAAATAAAGTATGAGAGGAATTGGTCTCAATGAAAAGCATGAGAAAAGAACTGACTGTTTTACCCTGCTGAAGAAACTAAGAACACATTCAGGCAAAGTCCATTGATTTCATGAGCAACTTTAATACTTGATATTTTCTGCATCTTCCCTCTTCTGGCAATCTTCATAAATTCACATTCTGTCCCTTATACAAAAAGGCTAAAAATCGCAACTATTCATCCCGGTGGTTTCTTAGAATGAGAAGGTATTTCAGGAGGTCGACTAGTCCAACTAAGGTTCATTGTTATAGTCTTGGACTTGGAATCAATAAGACCTGGGTCCAAAACACATCCTAGGAACTAACCATTCTATAATTCTGGACAAGTCACTCAAAATCCCAGTACCCCAATGGCGTTCTCTTCTGTAATATCAGAGTGAGAGCTGACAGTCATTAAAGTCCTTTCCTGCTCTAAATTCATAATACTCTGACTTGTCCTAAATCATACATATATTAATTTCCAGAGAAGCGGTTTGAATTCTCAAGATCTGTAAGTCTCAGAGCCATTACTCTATTGTACTATATTTCTTTATTCTCTTTCTTCCAATCCCACCAGCATCTTTTATATAAGGTGCCTCTTCTATAACAAACCATGGTGCAGTTCAGAAATTTTGGTTGCAATGATTGTTCCTTTGCTGATTATTCCTTTTCCCTCTTGCCCTTTTCTAAAAAGGAATGGGCAGAGATGGGCTAAAATCAAATTTTGAAGGAATTCACTTCTTGCTCTCAAATGCCACAATAGAGAAAAAGCTCCAACTTATTATATTAACTTGTTTCCTTTCCCTCTGCAATCTTCCTATACTCCCCAAAGTCCTTCTATTTATTTCTTTCTTCTTCATGCCTCATGCTTCTGTCAATATTTGGGCTGTACATGGACAATCTTTCCCATATATCAGAGATGCTTGTCTATTACTCAGCACTAACCAAACATGAAGGATGTTTTTGTTCACTTGTGTTTAACTTGGAAAAAATACACATATATAAATGCTTTCTTTTAATGTTTTTTAATATTATAACCTAGATTTTATACTGTATAACAATGTATCCTATATACTTTCATTGTCTATTATAGTATATATTACGTATGCAATATGAATGTAATTTAATTATATATTTATTCTTTTAAAATTATACTATGAATATGCACAGAGCTAGGTGGTAGTGGGTGCTCCAATGCATCTTGGAATGAATTGAAATATAAAAGAATGTAATGGGATCTTATAGATCTGTAATGAATGCAAAGAAGCCTAATAAACATATATGAACTGATGCAAAATAAAGAAAACCAGGAAAATAGTATACAAAAAGATCATTGCAATGTTAAAAGGAAATTAACCAAAACTGAAATCATGAAATCATGATGACCAGGTTTGTCCCAAATATAAAATGACACACCTACTTTGTAAAACTAAGTGGGACTGTAGATGTTGGGTACTATCTTTAACATTTTTTAATAATTTCTTTTGTTGGGGGGAATGTCTCTAACTCATATTATTATAAGAAATAGGATGAGTAAAGGAATGAAGTGTAAAATACATGTTCTTTAAAAATAAAATATATCATTAAATCCATTTTTAAAAGAAATGAATTGAATTCTCTTAAGTTTGATACTGAAGGTATGACTTTGAACATGAAGGAAATTGATTTCCTTACCAACACTAAAAAACTGAAAAAAACAGTGGAAATGAACATAGTAGATGTGACCAAGCTGCAACACATTGAAAAAATATATATACTAGCAAGTGGGATAAAATATATTATCAAATAAATTCAATGATGAAAAAAGGACTGGTTAAGGGCAGAATAGGGGACAGGTGATAGACAGATGTTGTGTTCCTCTGAGGATCATTGTTTTATCAAGAGAAGGCAAAAAAGCTCCCTCCCATATTACAATGAACCCCTATGAAAAACTAATAAGAGCACACAGAGTTCTAAGAAGATGAGCAGGCATGGATGGGTTACAATCTGCTTCACTTGTAACATTCTATTAAGTTTTCTCTCTTGCTTCTCTCTCCACTGAACCACCTCTACTTAGTGCTGAGATCACTTTTTCTAAAGTATAAGTCAGAACATGTTACTATTCTACTCAATAAACTCCAATGGCTCCCTATTACTTCTATGATCAACTATAAATGGCTATATTTGTCATTTAAAAATTTTCCCAACTTAGAACCTTCCTAACTTTCCAGACTCCTTAAGCTTTATCTTCTTCTAAGTAATTTCTAATCCAACAACACTAGTCTACTTGCTGTTCTTTGCACATGATACTCTACTTTTTCCTGGCTGTCCTCCATGACTGGAATCTAATTCCTTTTCATTATAAGATTGTGTATTCCCTGAGATCAGGGATTATCTTTTATCTTTCTTTTTATCCTGAATGTTTAGCATCATGCCTAGCACATAGTAGGTGTTTAAAAAAAGATTTGTTGACTGAGCAGCCTTTCCCATCTGGCTTCCTTCAAGATTTCTGCAAAAGGTTTTTTCCAGCTTGTCTCTCTCCCATGTCTCTCTCTCTCCTTTTTCAGATTACCTTCCATTATATGTTGTCTCTTCCTTAGAATGTGAACCCTTGAGAATAGTGGTTATGCACTGTCCTTTGTATTCCCTGTACGAATATGCCAGTATGTCAATCAACTCACATTTATTAAATGTCTACTATATGCTAGATACCACACTAAATGTTGAGGATATGAAAAAAGTTTTTTTTGTTCTTGTTGTTTCTTTATTTGTTTTTAATTTCTTACTTCCGATTAACCTGCACTCTAATGGTGGAGATAATACACAGACAGCCATTTACAAGTAAAATACGTATGCAATAGAATAGGGATAATCTCATATGGAAGGCATTTTAATAGATATGGTAAATTAAGGAAGAGTGGGAAAGGCATAGTTTCTGGTATATAGGAAGTGCTTAATGTATACCTATCAAATGAATGACTACTATTGACTTCTCAGGTTTGACAGGATATTTGAGTCATGTTTTATAGGGATTCTGGTTAAGAGGAGCTCAGGGGAAAGAAAAAGTCAGGTAAACCAAGAGGAAACTGAAGAGGGGAGAATGTAGGACAATGAGTTCAGAGATAGTTGGAGAAGGAATGTGAAAATCCTGTCAAATACCACCTAAAAATGCCAAGCACCCATACCTGGTTTATTTCCTCTGTGAACTCTCCTTTCCTCATTTAACTATCTGTCACTGATCTTCTTTTGTTCGGTGACTCCTCTAAGATCTGTTTCTCATCAACACTTCAATAAAGTACCTTGTTCTGGCCTTAGTCATCTAATTACAAAACTATTGTGACCTTTTGGTCACAGGATCTCTGACTTCAGGAGCTTTTCTCTTCTAATGGAGCCTAAATGTCACTGCTGCAACCAGCCTTCTAGTCTGTCACTTTAAACTCAATACCGTTTATTTTTTTTCTCTAAGTTCACCCTAGCTTCATACTGCTCCTCAGCATCAGTAACTGTCACATTTGATTTGAACATTCTGCCTTCTCTGGCTTTTGGTATGGTCCACCTTCATTTCCTCTTATCCCCACATCTAGCTGCTCCCCAATTCTGACACTTTCCTTACTGTTCTTTTAACCCTAAGACAATCTTCCATTGCCCCAAAGGAAAAACAAAAAACAAAAAACATTTCCCTCCTGAAACAACAAATTGGGAAAAAATCTTTATAACGAAAAACTCTGACAGGGGTCTAATTACTCAAATATACAAGGAGTTAAAGCAATTGTATAAAAAATCAAGCCATTCCCCAATTGATAAATGGGCAAGAGACATGAATAGGCAATTTTCAGGTAAAGAAATCAAAAGCATCAATAAGCACATGAGAAAGTGTTCCAAATCTCTAATAATTAGAGAAATGCAAATCAAAACAACTCTGAGGTATCACCTCACACCTAGCAGATTGGCTAAAATGAAAGAAGGGGAGAGTAATGAATGCTGGAGGGGATGTGGCAAAATTGGGACATTAATGCATTGCTGGTGGAGTTGTGAACTGATCCAGCCATTCTGGCTGGCAATTTGGAATCATGCTCAAAGGGCTATAAAAGAATGCCTGCCCTTTGACCCAGCCATACCATTGTTGGGTTTGTACCCCAAAGAGATCATAGATAAACAGACTTGTACGAAAATATTTATAGCTGCGCTTTTTGTGGTGGCAACAAACTGGAAAAGGAGGGTATGTCCCTCAATTGGAGAATGGCTGAACAAACTGTGGTATATGTGGGTGATGGAATACTATTGTGCTAAAAGGAATAATAAACTGGAGGAGTTCCAGGCGAACTGGAGAGACCTCCAGGAACTGATGCAGAGCGAAAGGAGCAGAGCCAAAAGAACATTGTACACAGAGACTGACATACTGTGGTAAAATTGAATGTAATGGACCTCTGTACCAGCAGCAATACAATGACCCAGGACAATTCTAAGGGATTTATGGTAAAGAATGTTACCCACATTCAGAGGAAGGACTGCAGGAGAGGAACCATATAAGAAAAGCAACTGCTTGAACACATGGGTCGGGGTGGACATGATTGGGGATGTAGACTCGAAACTACCACACCAATGCAACCACCAACAATTTGGAAATTGGTCTTGATCAAGGACACATGACAAAACCAGTAGAAATGTGCGTCGGCCATGGGTGGGGGGAGTGCAGGGGGTGAAGGGGAAAGTAGGAGCATGAATCATGTAACCATGTTAAAAATGATTATTAATAAATGTTAAAAAAAAACATTTCCCTCCTTCCTTCTAGTCTCACCTCATATTTTTCAGAAGTCACATGAATTAAATGGAAGGGATTTTTTTATTAATCCTTTCCCTCTCTTTCTTATATGCAGGAAAAGAGTTTACTTCCTTTGCCTCCTTATGGAACTATGAATTACATATGATTTTCTTTTTTCTTTTTTTTTTTTTTAAACCCTTACCTTCTGTCTTGGAGTCAATACAGTACTGTGCAGAAGAGTGGTAAAGGGTAGGCAATGGGGGTCAAGTGACTTGCCCAGGGTCACATAGCTGGGAAGTATCTGAGGCCAGATTTGAACCTAGGACCTCCCATCTCTAGGCCTGGCTCTCAATCCACTGAGCTACCCAGCTGCCCCCTTACACATGATTTTCTGAGATCTGATTCATATGTTTCCACAACAAGCTCTATGGAGGATCATATGAAAAGGAATTTGGAGCTTCCAATAGGTCCTTTTTGGTGGAGAATTGTGCAAGTTATTTGGAAAAGAAATGTGTGTATCTGTGCCAGTTCTTATGTATGATGTGTAGTTCCCTACTGACTTAGAGAGAGAGAGAGAGAGAGAGAGAGAGAGAGAGAGAGAGAGAGAGAGAGAGATTAAAACATAGACAATATACCTGGAGTGGTTTTACAACCAGTTTTCAGTTTATCATTTTTACCTGGATGGCACCATTTTGCTGGGGTTATAAGGGTTGCCTCAAATCCCAACCCTAATTATCTAGACCTTTATTCCCCATGAGGTTTCCTTTTGGGAACCTCTGACTCTCTCTCTCTTTCTTTAATGAGGACTAAAATAAGGATCAATGATTTCCATTCCAACCTTACTGCTAAATGGATAAGGATGGCTAAATGCCTCAAATACAAGTCCTACCAAATAGCAAGGGGAACTAAAGGCCTGGGAACTTAGCAGAGAACTCTTCCTAACTTACCCCTACCTGCTATTCTCAATACCAGTTCTCAAGAGACAGAACTCTATGAATCTGCCTGCATCACTTGTGCCTCTCCATTCAGCACCACCTCTAGGAAACAATATATCCATGCTGCTACTGAATTGCTTGGGATATTAACTCGCAGGAGACAGAAACCCTGTCTAGAACATTGTAGAGATATTAATACGATGGAGCAATTGTTTGATGAGTATAAGTTTAAATCTGATAGTTACCAAAACTCAAATGACCATATATTTAGTAGATGAAATTCAATCTTTCCAAATTTTGCACAAATTATTTCATTCTAGCATTTAAGAATAATTCATCATATCTTTTTTTTTTGCTTGCACATAAGGCTTTAGGTAATTATTTTTTACATAAAATGAACAACAGCTTGTGTAGTTAGCTCCCTATTGATTCACACACACACACAAAATTAATATGCAGAGCATATACCTGGAGAGGTTTTACAACCAGTTTTCAGGCATATGGTGAATTCCCAATGTACAATTCAACAAAATAAATTATGGAATTCACATGAACTAAATTGCAAGTCAATGAATTGGTGATGGTATTTACAAAGTGTAGTCTCCCTAAGTGATAATAATATAGGATTCATCTCCCCTTCCCCTTTTAAAATTACAACAACAAATGTGCATAGGACCTGCTTGGATATAAACCTACTGTGTGCAGAATATTGCAGCAGGTCCTGGGAAAACATATGGTTTACACATGTCCAAAAGCAACCTAATATTTTCCCCAAAACCTTTTCTTCTTTCTTAATATTTTCAGGGCACCACTATTTTCCCAGGCACCTAGGCTTGCATCCTTTTATGAAGAAAAATGAATTATATTATAATCTGAAAGATGAAATAGGCCATTACATCACTATAGGGAGTAATTCCATTACCATAGTGGTGATGTCAAGTGTAGAATATATTTTTTTCACAATTTTAGCAGTGAGGGGAGGTGTAGTATCTGTATGGGAAGCAAAAGTAAAATGATGTTTTTCTATGTTTTTATGCTTGATGAGCATCAAGTCAGGCTGTGGGCAGTCAAGGAACCACTGATAAGGAAAAAATTAATCAGTCATAAAAGAAGAGTGATGCAACAAGTTCCTAGAGAGATAGAAGGATTAAGAACATAAGCAAAACTTCCTAGGTAGTAAAAGACCATAGAAAAAGAATAGAGTGAGGCTGATATTACTCATAAGTTTTGGGGAATGGAATAGAGAAGATGAGGCAATCCATATCAGATGAATTCTAAATTGAGAGACTAGAATAATTAATGAACAGAATACAGGACCTAAAATTAGGAAGACCAAGGTTCAAGTCCCATCTATGAAACTTCTTGACTATGGAACCATGAAATTGAGTATTCTGTCTACTATGACATGCTGACCCAAAAGGGAGAAACAGTGCTGAGTGATTGAGGCAAACAACTTCTAGGTGGAACAGTGGATAGAGTGCCAGGCTGGAAGTTAGAAAGTCTCATCTTCCTGAGTTCAAATATGGCCTCAGTTACAAGCTGTGTGGTACTGGACAATTCAATTAACCCTGTTTACTTCAGCTTCCTCATATGTAGAATGAATTACAGAAGGAAATACCAAACCACTGCAGGATGTCTATCAAGAAAAACTCAATTTATGAAAAGTCAAAAAGGATGGGAAAAAAAACTGAACAACAAATTAGTAATATTTTTTGTTGTGGTTGTAGTATGATAATAACTATTTATATTTTACTTTAATATTTGAAAAGCTCTTTTATGTGTTATCTCATTTGATCATCATAAACCCTTGGAAGTAGATGCTATTATTATCATTATTTTACAAATGGAGAAACTGAGTCAGGCAGATATGAAGTCATTGGCCAAAGATTGCACAACTTGTCAGTGTCTGACTTAGATATGAATTCAGGCCTTCCTGACTCCAGGTGCAAAGTCCTATCCACTATAAGGGAAGTACACTAATCCCATTTTACAGTCTTACAGATCAGAAGGATTGAAAGGAATGTTCAGCACTAGAAAGATTTCTCAGGGATTATGAGGTGGAAATCAGGTTACATTTAAAGAAAACATAGAAAGAATGCTTTGGGGAAAAAAGTATAGAGAAAAAGCACATAGAGGAATGGAACAGGGAAGAGGGAACTAGATTAGAGTGGGACAGGGAAAGATGAAAGATTATTAAAATGACAGCAAAACATATGGGGAGGAGTGAGGGTGACACTTGGAATTAATAGGATGTTCACACCTAAAGCTATCGAGGAGACTTTCCATAGGATATTGAATACCAATAGAGAATCTGAATCACCAAATGTCAGAAAACAATTGTCAAAAATTGTTTCTACATGTAGTTGAAAAAGAATTTAAAAAGTAAAAAGAATTTCCCCTGTAAGTAATCACTCACATTTGAGCTTGAAAAATTCCAACAATAGAGACATCAGTAGTGCTAAAGGCAGCCCATTTCACTTTGAGACAGCTCTGCCAATTTCCTTAATTAATCTTCAAAAGACACGGCCTCCAGGTTTCTCATCATCTTGGTTACACTACTGAGGATATGCTTCAGCTTATCAAACACCTCCTCTAAACAAGATATTCAGAAATAAACAAAAACCTCCAGGTGGAAAATAATAAATGTTGGAAAGGATATGGAAAAATCGAGACACTAAAATACTGTTGGTGGAGCTGTGAACTGATATAATCATACCAGAAAACAATCTGGAACTATACACAAAAGGTCCATTAAACTGTGCATATTTTTTGAACCAATAATGTCACTACTAGGACTGTGTATCAGAGATGAAAGACATGGGAAAGGAACCTACTTGTCCAAAAATTCTTATATCTCTTTTTTTTTGTGGTGACAAAGAACTGGAAACCAAAGAGATGTCCATCAATTGGGGAATGGCTGGATAAGTTGTGGCAAATGCTTGAGATGGGATAATATGCCATAAATGTGCCATAAATGAAAAACAAGAAGATCACAAAAAACAAACAAACATGGAAAGACTTCTATGAAGTGAATCAAAGTAAAAAGAGCAGAACCAGAAGAATGTTTTACATACTAATAACCATAATGCATGATAACAAATTGTGAATGAGTTAATTATTATCAATAAGGCAAGGATCTGGGACAACTCCAAGTGACTGATGATAAAAAGGTTATGCACTTCCATAGAAGGAACTGATAAAGTAAGAATGTAGATTGAAACATACCATTATTCAGTTTATTTCCTCTATGAACTTTTCTCTACTGTAAGCAATATGTATCTTATTTTATAATATGATGAACATGGAAATACATTTTGCATGCTAACACATGCACAACCTGTATCATATTAGCCACTATATTGGGGTGAGGGTGAGAGGGAGGGACAAAATATGGATTCCAAAATGTCAAAAAACAATTATTAAAAATTCAGACATATATCTGAATTTTTTTAATTTTTAGATTCCAAATATGGGAATATTAGAGCCATCTAACCTTAATATTCTATCCTTTCCCTCCCTTTTCAGGACAAATTGCAAATACTGGAAATTAGTTTTGCTTAAACAAGCTTAGCTCAGTGGATTGAGAGCCAGGCCTAGAGACGGGAGTTCCTAGGTTCAAATCTCACCTCAGACACTTCCCAGCTGTGTGACCCTGGGCAAGTCATTTGACCCCCATTGCCTACCCTTACCACTCTTCTGCCTTGGAGCCAATACACAGTATTGACTCCAAGATGGAAGGTAAGGGTTTAAAATTTTTTTTTAATTTTAAATAAATAAACAACCTTAGTATACCAAGGCTAGGTATAGTAATTCAAAATAAATGAACGACTGTATATAAATACAATCCAGGTGATTCTGGTTAATCAATCAATGAATATTTTTAAGCACTTACTATGTGCTAAGTTTTATACTAAAGGTTGTTATTATATTTCATATGTGCGTTCGGGAGGCTTGTGTAAGCATGAGATGAAATAATTTCTATTCAATATGATAAAAAGATATAAGCAGAAGAGACACAAATATACACAAAAATGAAGAATAAAATATCTCCCTATAACATGTTTATATTTGAATAAACTGAATAGTTTTATTTCCCTTTACCTTTTAGATATAACCACATAAAACTGAATTGCAGATTTAAACAACTTCCTTAATTCATCAGCAGGATTTTTATTCTACTGACACATTTTCAATGAACTACCATAAGATAATATTATAAGAGAATTTCAAAAGAAGCAGCCAAACAAAAACCCATTTGAATGGCAGTTTAAATTCACATTTCAGATACTTATCTTTTTTTATAAGGTTTGAGACCAAATAAGTTTTTTAGATAATAAGTCATTGAGATTTTCTTGCCATGCACTCTTAAAATGCATACAGGAAAACACTGATTCACCATTTCTGCCAGTCAACATTCCCACCTTCACTTTGCTGTCCTCCCCCCCACCAAAAGGAAAAAAAAAAAAAAACACTACAAAAAATTTTATGCCAGAAAATGTGGAGCACATGCTTAATTGAGGCCGTAAATACTGTGCTGCTGTAGCAGATTGCTTCCCTGTTAAATAACATAATGGTTTTTTATGGCTGCTATTCAAAATTATACCAGGGAAAAAAAAGGCTTATTAATAATAACAGTTGCTAACACTTTGTTTATCTTCCAAACACTTTACAAATATAAGCCAATCAATCTTCATAAGGTCGTTAGGGATTAATGGCATACTATTCTTCTAGTTTACATCCACCAAAACTGAAGCTAAAGACTAAATATGATTGCAAAAGTGGACTTCTTATGTACACAGTTGAATTCTCAACTGGACCACTACATGTCAATCTGCAACACAACAGAATGGCATCAGTTTGATGACTGTTGACCCCATTCAGAGGGGACAGTGGCTAAGGTCAAATCCAATTGATTTGATCCTGACTTACTAGGACACAAATGAGTTTCACCTGAATTGCTAGATTCAAGCACTTTAATGTTATTTCAAGCAAATCAATTGTGTTGCACATCTACTGGGAACAAATCAATTACATGCAAAAACCTGTGTGGCTAGAAAATGAAGGTGCTTTGAGACCCTTTGAAATTGGACTCCTGTGAGAATTTTGTTAGAAATTGAAAAGGCAATGAAGGTCAAGGTCAAAATTAAACACAGAAGTTTAAACTTTCTATTCCATATTGAAAATTGTCTCTGAGAATAGAGTTAAAATATATGTACTAATGCACTGTGAGAAAAGTCATGAACCGGACCTGATCATTTTGGAAAACAATTAGGGATTATAAAGGAAAAGGAACTATATTGTTCATGCCCTTGGATCCAATGAATTCCTTACCAGAGTATATATGTAATATATATGCAATAAAAGTCAAAGCAAAAAGGTCTGATATATACCAACCTATTTGTACAATTACTTGATTATAGCAACAAAGGAAGAATAAAAAAGGAAGGAAGATGGAGGAAGGAAGGGATGAAGGAAGGAAGGAAGGAAGGAAGGAAGGAAGGAAGGAAGAAAGGAAGGAAAGAAGGAAGGAAGGAAGGAAGGAAGGGAGGGAGGGAGGGAGGAAGGAAAGGAAAAAAGGGAGGGAGGGAGGAGAAAAAAAATTTTTTTAAATGGAATAGAATAAGGGATCTTTAATTCAGAAACCATTGATCCCAGCCTCCTGATTTAAAGATGAAGAAGGTGACACTCATGGAGTTTAAGTGGCTTGTCCATTGTCAAACAGATAGCATGGGAGGAGGGTTTTGAACCTAGATCTCCTGACTCTAGAAGGAGTGCTTCTTTCACTGAACATTTATAATAAAGTGTGAATGGAAGGAATTTCTAAAAACATAAAAAAATTTTAAACTGAAATGCAAGCTACTTTTGACAATGATGGAAAGGGGTTAAGGTGGTCTCCCCCTGTATAATGCATTCAAACAATATATACTTCATTATCTTCGAACATGCTTGTCTTAAAGTAATTTTTCACTATAATATCAGATACATTTCACAGAGTAAGCTCAGAATGTCACCCAATTTGCAAACATGAGGATGAATGTATTTCTTGAGAAGGCAAATACTGTGCTTGATAGGAACTGTTCATTTGGAAAATATCTAAAGATGGAACTTATTGCCACTTGAAAAACAAAGAGATCGAAAGCATGGAGGCTTTCTACTAGCCCTATAAATATGGACTTTCTGCAGTCATTCACTGAATGAACATAGATGAAAACCACAAAATCCAAAACATCATTCACACCAGAAACTGGCAACAAAATTCCTAATAACAATGACAAAGAATGGGAACCTTTCCTCTACGTGAATAGAAAACAAATAGATCTCTTGCCCAGTGCCTTACAAAAGCATCTTCTACAAGTAACAACTTTATAAAATAAGTTAATGGTTTCTAAAATCTCACGAATTCTTCCTGCACAATCCATATCTGCAGGGAATGGGAGAAATAATGAGATATCCAAGTAATTTATTTTTGTTATTGAGGAGTGTTTTCTGTATTTTCAGAATTTTATTGTTGCTTATATTGCATTTTGAAATGTTCTATCCTCATCTGATGTCAGACAAGTTATTCTGGCTCTCTAAGATGCCATTTCTTCCACTGATTGGATGAGATGATTGGATATGCCTCTGGATAAGCCACTTAACTTCTATAAGCCTCAGTTTCCTAATCTTTAAAATGAAGATAAAAAAAAAAAATCTACCTCCTAGAATGGCTATGAGGATAAAATGATACATTGCCAAGGGATTTGCAAACCTTAAAGTAATATCTACATGTTTTAAAATTAATATTCTCATCATAAATTATTAATAGGTCATCTTTGAGGTTCTTTTCAGTTTTAAAATCCTATAATATAATATATACCACTTTATTTTGCCCTGCCTAGACAAAAACAAACACAGCCACATACACATGCACATATACACACATTTCAAAAATCTAAAATATATCCAAGGAAATAATGAAAATGCACTTATACACCAAGGGATTATCTTAGTTATGAACTGCTGTTACTGAGAGTACTACCATTACAATGAGTGTCGTGCAAAAAAAATTTCCAAGAGGTATATCATCTGCCTCTGCCACTGCAACCTCCTTTCATCTTACTAGGCAGCACTCAGGTGCCCACAACTTTATGGAAATGCCAGCCTGATGTCATGAGATTGGTTGTATATAACAAAGAAGCAAAGGAACGCATGCCAATTTGTTTATTTTTATCCTTCAGAGCTATGTCATGACAGCCCCTAAAAGTCATTGAAAAAAGCATTTTCACAAACCATCAGTAAGAGTAAGTAAATGTTATTTTTCTTGCATCACAGGTTTTTCTTGGTGTCACAGGATATTGTAATGCACGGTTAAATTGGACAATAATCTAAATGTTATCCTTTAAAATCTTCGTATTTGTAACCATCTCCAAATATAAGCTCCATTGGCTTATTCTGGTGCCTAATATCCCACTAGTAGAGATAACATTACTCAATTCTCATGGGAGGCATAATGCATTGGAATTTGACATATTAGCAAGATATATGAATAAACTTGATCTTCATACCACAGTTATCTTGAAAAGACTATGAGAGAATAAACAAATAGAATTTGATCAAAAAGATTTGGCAGATGGGCCCTCAAGAAAGATAAAAGTAGAACATTTAAATTAGTGATTCTCAGTGGCACATTTATGTGGATTTTGAGAACTAATTTAAAAAAAGGAGGCTTTTAGGGGTAAAGTATTGAAAGGCAGCAAAGGTAATTTTTGTTTTATTTTACAGTGTTTGTTGTTATTTTTGTTGTTTTATATATCATCTGTTTACCGAGGCTCTCTTGAATTAAATATATAATGGAGGAATTAGTCAATAAGAGCCCAGGCCTTAGACCATATGCAATATTCTCCCTCTGGTAGTAATCCACTGGAGCCTTTGTAAGTTTGATTCAGACATGTGTAATGAATTGGCCAGTCCACCATCATAAATCAGAGTAAGATGAAGAAAAAAGGAATCTTAATATCATAGGATGAAAAGAGGTTTTGAGAAATCATCTAGTTTAATAACGTTTTGAGTAACCTAGATTTAATTGCCAGAGAAATATTATTGTCTCTTCATTTTCATATTTTTCTTAGAAATAATATCCCTCTTCTCTATGACCCCCACAACAATCCAATTCAAATCATTATCAATTCCATCTTCATGTTTTTTAGAAAACAACCATGATTCATTCATCGATTTATACACACAAGAAAAAAACAAAATATTCTTCAACATGTTTATAAGCACTTAAATATACAAAGAATAAGAAAGAAGCATGTATAAGAAACTATGAATTACTTTTAGATAAAGTTTGTTTTCTAAAAAGTAAATATGTGCTATATACATTTTCTTTTGATATAACCACTCTTGGAATCCCTTTCTGTTATTTCTTTGTTTTTATTTGAACATTTAATAAAATATTAATGTGATTTTTGCTATAAACATACCTCCATATGTTGTAAATCCATCCCTTTCTAAATCCCAGGCAAATGTTTATTAAACACCTAATGTTATCAAGGAACTATGCCTGGTTCTGGGGACATAAAGATCACAACAAATAAGTCCTTGTCTTCAAGAATTGTACGTGTAAAGATTGAATTATGTAGTGAGGGGGTTGAGTTGGGCATGTACCCAATTACAGGCAAAGGCATGTGAGAAAGTAACAGACATAAAGAACTCAAGATTAGAACTCAAATCTTCACAAATGACTCAGAAGCTTCACCTTGAAATAACACAGAGATTCAAAGAGGCAAGAATAAGAAAGGAGTGGAGAATAAGCAGTGAAGTGGCTCAGTGGATTGACAGCAGGACTGGAGATTGGAGGTCCTGGTTTCAAATATGACCTCAGACATTTCCTACCTGTGAGATCCTGGGCAAGTCACTTAATCCCAATTGTCTAGCCCTTGCTGCTCTTCTGTCTTGGAATTGATTCTTAATATTGATTCTAAGACAGAAGGTAAGAATTAATTTGAAAAAAAAAAAAAAACAGGAGAGAGTTCACTTGAAATGTAGTGAACCCATAGGAATTATCATAATTCTGCAGCGACAAGACAAAAGTGTCTAGGTTACCATTCCAATCGGGGTACTCTCTACCTCTGTAACCTTGGACAACTGCCTGAACCTTCTGTCCTTCATCAAATAAGAGGATTTGACTAAGCAATCTCTTCCAGCTCTAAACCTATGATCTTACAATCCTAGGAGGGTAGTAGCATGGAATAATCTTGAAAAATTATGGGCATCCCAGATTATACAGGACCTCCAATGCCAGTTGCATAAGTTTGAATTTTTCATTGTGTCCTAAATGATCCAATGGAAGTATTTGAGCAAGAGAGTAATATGTTAAACTTGTATTTTAGAAAGATGATTTTGGCATCTATATAGAAGGTGCATTATAAAGGGGAAGATAATGGAAGCTGATATGTAATATTGAAGATATCATAGCTATCGAAGAAAGAAATGATTAGGATCTCAAAGTAGGGAGGTGAGTCTGTGAGTGTGTAACTGCTTGCTTCTATCTTGTCTAGATACATACTGATTCTTCTGTAACAGAATGTAAATTCTTTGAGTTTGATAATATGTTACTTTCCCAGAATGCTTACTCTTCATTGCATAAATCCATCAGTGGTCAAATCTTATTTTACCAATATATCTTGCAGACGTCCCTTTCTCTACCACAAAGCTGTCATTCCAGTTCAATCTCCTATCATCTATTGTCTAGTCCAGAGATTAATGAACTACTGCTGAATGGCTTTCACTTGCTATTGTGTGGCCTGCTAGATAAGAATGTTTTTCATATTTTTAAAGTTTATTGCATTTAGATAAATCAATATATGTATATACACATATATACATATGTATGTGCCATGTTTACAGAGATATATATGCATAGATCCATGTACATATATATGTATTTCTGCGTGTGTGTGTGTGTGTGTGTGTGTGTGTATTCCTTCTTAACTCAGAGGCCATACAAAAAGAGGCAAGATGGAACTGGCTGTTAGGCCTTATTTGCTAACCCCTAATCTAGCCTATTTCTATAGCCTTCTAAATGGTTTATTTCTCTCAAATCTCTCCCTAATCCAATCTATCATGCACAGAGCACCCAAAGATTTTTCTTTGCATGTTTTAATTTTTTAAAAAGTTTTCTCTCTCTCCCATCTCTCTTACACTGAAAGTAAAAGGAAAAAAATTGAGAATTTAAAAAAGTCTTTGAAACAAATGTTCATAGTCAAGCAAAACAATCCAGCATTAGCCATATTTAAAAAAAAAGTTTCCTCCTGGACCCTGTGTCTATCACCTTCTGTCAGGGTGTCAGGAGGTAGATAGCATACTTCATCATGAATCTTCTAGAATTTTGTCATAACATACGATGAAAGGAACACTTTCAGAGAAACCTGAGAAGACTGGTATGATCGGATGCAAAGTGAAATGAGTAGAACCAGAACAATTATAAAAAGTATATTTTTAAAAATTCAGGTTTGCTCATGCCACTCAAAAATCTCCAGTGTTATTCTGTAACTCTAGAATGAAATGTGAAATATTTTATGACATTTAAAACTTCCCAATCTGAAATCATTCTCTCTTTCCAATAGTCTTATATATTTCTCCCCTCTAAGTCATCTTTTTTCTAGGTAAATTGGCCCTCTTAATAATTTTGACACATTTTCATATATTTCACATATTTGATACATATTCACACATTTCACACATATAATTTGCCCCCATTCCTTGAACAGATTCTTTCCTCACCTCCACCTTTGAGAATGCCATTTTCTTCATGATTCCATATGAAACCCTTACTAATTTCCACCCCAATTTCCAAACTTCCACCATACCCTTTTACTTTGAATCTGTCTTGTTTGTTTGTTTTATATATCACCAGATGTACATGTGATGTCCTATATTAAAACGGAAGCTCCATGAAAAATAAAAACCATTCTAGTTTTGTCTATGTATCCCCAGCCAGCTGAATATTAACTGGCATATAGCAGTTTTAGGGAAAAAAATAGCTTGTTAATTGATTCATTCACTCACATTTGTAACAGTATACCTAGCATTAGTATTACACAGTAGTAGGTACTGATAAATGATAGCTGAATTAAATCATCTTACCTTCCTATTTCAAATACCCTTTCAATGATATGCACAACAGACTTATTTTCCATAAAATATGGGCAGAATATGGTACAGGAGGAAAAAGAAACCCAGTGAATTTCCTTTTTTATTTTCTAGCTTTTGTTACTTAAACAAGTTCCTTAGACACTCCAGCATTCTCATTTACAAAATATGAATATTACCTACACCACCAAGGTCACATTTTTAATGGATCCAATTGGTTTAGTGCTTCAGTGCCTTAATTCTAGAAAGCACTCAGTAATCACTTAATGAGTACTTGTTGAACTGGATATTTGATGAATAGAATGATGTCGAAATGCTTTGAAAAGTATACAGTACTATCTATACAAATCTATTACATTAATATTATGTGAGTTTCTGCTTAAATTCATTCTAGCAGCATGCATTCATTAAATGCCTACTATGTGTCAGGTAGAAGGGTAGTGTGGTATGGGTATGGCATAGGGGACTGGCTCCCAAGTCAGGAAGTTTTCAAGTTTTGCCTCTGATACATGGTATCTGGACTTGTCATTCAGCCTCTCTCTAATCTAGATTACAAAATGCAGGAAATGTGCCAATCTGCATGGATAGAGGGAATTCCCTCTCCCTTTGCAATGAAACCACAGCTCTAGTCCCTATTCCTATGTTCTAGGTACTTTGCTAGTCACCAGTGATGCAAAGATAAAAATGAGATAGTCCCTAATGTCAAGAAACTTACATTCTGTTAGGGGTGTCATGTGCAAATAGAAGCAGACTAGAATGCGTTTTGAAATGTAACATGTTACTGTCAAGAGACAAATACATTTTTCACATGATCGTAGAAAAGGTCAGTGTTTATCTTTCCCTGAAACCCCTGCACAATAGATGTCTTTTTTTGGACAAAGAGATACATAAAACATCAATATCTATTATTTAAGCATTGGCTGTCCCTTTCCAATTCTTCAGCAAAGGTCTTTAGTGAGATAACATTCCTAATTCCCAATCTGCTCTCTTATCAGGCAGACCATTAACAAATGCCTCCTATTATTTTCAATTGAACTGGGCCTTTTCTCCCTGGCACCATAAGAGAAACCTTTTCCCACACAAGGACAGCAAAATCATTTCTCACCATAGCTTCCTACCTTAATTTCTTTACATTTACTTACTCCATTTAGAAGCAGGGAATATTGACCAGAATAGAAAGCTGTCCACACAAGTAGCTATGTGAGGTAGAAAATGATCAGAAGGCTGCCAAAAATTCCTTCCTGTTAGACATATAAACTTTCTGCTCCATCTCAAAGCCTGAAATGTCTAGTATTAGTATAATTCCTCATGCTTTAGGCAATAAAATGCAAAATGCAAATGAGAAGGGTAATATGTTAAACCATTAGCCTATTCTAACACATTAGCGTTCAATAACTTATGAGATTCTTGATAATCACCTTAGGAAGCAGACAAAGAAGATAATGGGTATTAGGCAAGATAAATGTTTACCTAATGGGAGAGTGAAGCCTAGAAAGTTAGGTCCATATAGTATGGTCAAGAATTTTGGAACGTAGGTAGGTTCAGGTAATCTAGATCAGGGAAGAGAGAATTGGGTATATAGGGGTTTAAAAACATGCAGTACGGTTTTCATCCTGGGGGAAAGATAGAAAGGCATAGTGAAAGAAAATTGCATTTAGAATCAGAATCATAAAGAACCATGTTCAAATTCTTGGAGGCTTCCTATATATGAAATCCTAGACAAGCTATTTTAACCTTCTAGGCCTCAGTTTTCTCACCTGTAAAATGAGATTGAACTCTATTAACTCTAAGGTTCCTTTCAGTTCCAAATTTAAATATCTTAATTTAATTTAGGGTTTATTATGCTTTGAGAAAGAGTTTTCCCCAATCACATAATATTTATTTATGTATTGGAAGGGAAAATCTGTCCCTACAGAAGTATAAAGAATCTACCAAGAATATTTGAGAAATAAGTCATTTAAGACATCTATTAGAATGAGAGGTGACATTTGTTTCTTAGTCACACACATGACTTATTCCTGAAAACGCAAATTTTCATCTCAATGGAATGGACACACCCCTCAATAGTTTTTGGAAAACTTCACTTTGTAAGACCTTCTTCCCAAAAAGAGGCAAGAATTCACCTCATTGACTAATAATAACAATGACTAGTAGAACTCATTGGCCTAGTTTACAAGTGTAAACTTATCAGTGTTATAGAAAATTAGGTGAGAAAATGGAGGGGAGGGAAGGAGGGAAGGAAGGAAGGAAGGAA
>NC_058130.1:41871453-41894683 GCF_016433145.1 Gracilinanus agilis | reverse complement strand
AAAGAAGGAAAGAAAAGAAGGAACAAAAGGAAAAGAAAGAAAAGAAAGAAGGAAAGAGAAAGAAACAAATCTCAACAGCTCCCATAGTTTCAATTGTCATCTCTATGCAGATGATTCTCAGATGTATTTGTCCAGCATTTAACCTTTCTCCTGATTTCTAGTCTTATATCCTCCACTGCTTACTGGATATTCCAGACTCTATTACTAAAGACAATTTAAACTCAACATATCCAAAACTGAACTCAGTATCAATATACGAAAATCATCCCTTCTTCCTAACTTGTTTATTACTGTCAAGGGTACCATCATCTTCTCAGTCACTCAGGCTTATGATCTAGTTATTATCCTTGACTTACTCTCTCAACATCCCTTCCCCCAAATCTCATCAAACATTCTTCTGTAGCATCTCTTCTGTATGTTCTCTTCTCTTCTACTAGACTAGTGCAGGCCATTATTACCAGGCAATAGCTTCTTTGTTGACATTCTTGTTTCATACCTTTCCCTACTCGGTCTATTTTTCTACTCAACCATTAAATTGAACAGATCTTTCCACATCACTCCCCTAAATAAATAACTCCGGGGACTCTGCAAGAGTGCCAGGGTCAAATGTAAAATTCTCTATTTTTAAAGTCCATCATAACATAGCCCCTCCTACCTTTCCAATCTTCTCACATCTTATCGTCCTCCCTCTATTCTGTGATCTAGTTAATGACACTGACCTCCTTGATGCTCTCCCACACAAGACACTCCATATCCCAAAACTGAACACTTTCATTGTCCCACAAATTTACAACTATTTACCCCTTTATGTCCATCTCCTAGATGCCCTGACTATGTTTACGTCTCGTTTAAAATTTTTCATTGTATAAAAATACATTTTCCAAGCATAATCTTAGTGCTTTCTTCTGAGTGTATCTCAAAATTATTCTGCGTGAAACTTATTTATACCAAGTTGTTTGCATATTGTCTCTTTCATGAGGCTATTAGGTCCTTTAAAGCAGGGATGGAATTTTGTCTTTCTCTATATCCCCATCTAATAGAATATTGTAAAGATCTTGGCAAGATTCTCAATAAGTCATCCCACACTTCCATACTTCGTGAGTTAAAGATGGGAAAAATCAAAATTAATGGTAGCAAAAAGTATGTTGGAAAGTATGGTTCCAAATCAAGGTCTGAAAGAAAAACTAAGTATTCAAAAGTCTAATCTCTACAGGATGAATATTTCTTCAAAAAATGAGTTTGGAACAACTTGATGTACTTGGTGGCACAGTGGATATCATACTGGATTTGGAATCAGAGAGACCTAAATTCAAATTCTGGTTGAGAGACTTACATACTATGTAATCTCTTAATTATCTCATTTTCCTCATCTTAAAATGGGGATAATAGCATCTAACAAGATTGTCATAAGGATCAAATAAAATCTGTTTAACATGGGGCTATTCTATTTGCATATGATTCTCCTCAATAGAAATTAATGAATCAATGTTTAGAGGAGTTCATGAGCATTTGATAGAGACAACCCAGTCTTCAAAAATTCAGGTTTGGGAGAAAAGCATGCAGTTATACATATTCTCTTCAAGGAGAGCCTAAAGAAAGGAAAAGAACTGAGAGGAGTGTGCGTGCATATATGTGTGTGTGTGTATATATATATATATATATATACATATATATATATTTCCTCAAATATATATAGCCTCAAAGACTATCTTCAAACACAGCAACTGAAATTATTATGTTTAAATCATATGATATGCTGCCATAGATGTGACCATGGAGATAATGATCTGCTGAAAATTACTGTCAAGCAACATTATATACACATATAATGTGTATATGTATATGTGTCAATTCATTTATGTGTGTATGCATGTCTATGTGTTTTTGTACATGTGTGTATATAAAGAATCCTCAACAATGAGAATATTAAGCAAATGGGCTTGAGGTCTGGATTACACATGTACTTTATAAACCTAAGGCACTATATGAGAGTTAGCTATTCTTACCAAATAACTCAACAGTCTGACAAAATTTAACTGTAATATAAGTTATCATAGACAGTCCAGCAGTCTGTGGAAACTGACAAATTAAAGCAAAATCAGGATCACTACCAAATTAGGACAAAAATTTAAAGATATTGTGGATCCTAGGCATTCTATTTCAACAACAAACAAAATATTAAATCTAAAACATGGAAAAGAGATACAAGATACTGACAATCACTTTTTGGAAAAATTTGAACATTGTTTAACAGTTGCTACAATGGTGAAACTGACTGATCCAAGAAGCCAACTGAGTAGCAAATACATCTCCTTGTCAAATCCTGGAACATTGCAGTCAAGGGTGGAACCAAATTAGAGTACAAGCTCATTTATAAAGTATTACAGAGAAGAATGATGGCAAATTTTCAGGAATTCTGACTCACAGAAAAGTAAAAAAAAAAAAAAAAAAAAAAAACGAACTGAATGGGGGAAAAAACACAATAGCTTGAATAAAGCTTGATATGAGACTCAGCTAATTACCCCAATATTAAAACTGGATAAAGCTGGAAGGATGGCCACAAAACAGAACAGATGTGATCAAATATGCTATAAAGATTTATTCTCATCATTCATAGTAGTAGACCAATCATATCTAAATGGTGCCAACCTGTTTTCAAATGTGCTCTTATTGGCCAATCCCCTTGTTATTCTAAAGAAATAGCAGTTAAAGCAATAAAATCAGGAAGAGGGGGTAGACCTAATCAAGTAATACAGAAAAAAAATTCATTTCTTAAAATCTGAAAATGAAAAAAAATTTAAAACACTTGGAGAATGATTTTCAAACTATCCAAAAGATAAAAAGTTTTCTTTTTATGGAAAAGATCATAGATAGTTCTTTTTCAAGGAAAAAAAATGAGCAAAAGGAAACCAGCAACTATTGATTTACATGCCAATTTTATTATTTCTAAGAAATCTCTACAATAATTATCAATGCATGGAATAAGTATGTATGTGAGAAAAGGAAAAGGCAGATTTGGACCACATTTTTTTCTCAGTAGATCTTTTTTTTTTTTCATTAAAAAACCTTATGGAGTGTGACAGTGTATGATTCCTTTGTTTTTGAATTTCAAAATAAGCATCTAGATCAATAGAGGAAATAAAACAGCCTCAAAGACTATCTTCAAACACAGCAACTCACATTATTATGTTTAAATCATATGATACGCTGCCATAGATGTGATCATGGAGATAATGATCTGCTGAAAATTACTGTCAAGCAAGATATATATCAGGAAGTTTCCTATGCATATAAGTCACTGAATTCATGCACAATGTCCTTTTAGGGTCTTAAGCATAAAGGTAAGTATAATCATGAGATAATAAAACATAAGGACATTTGCTTGGTAGAGTTCTGATAAGTATAGAAATGGCAGAGTAGATGTGGTAACATGATATAATATGAAAAGTCTGGGGGATTTGGCCTTGAATTCCCATTATACCAGTGTGTAACCCCAGACAAATCATAACTACTACTCTAAGATTTCACTTTCTTATTTTTAAAAGAGGAATTGGACTAGATGATTCCTATGGTCCCTTCTTATAGTAAATCCTTTAATTCCTAGTGATTCTGAAGCATTTCTGGGGTTTCTCTAGGAAAGTTTAGCTATTTTATTTGAGTCTGAAACACACTTCTGATTCTCTTCAATGAAATCTGTGTCCCTACGATATTATTTGCTCAGCAATCCAGAATTTATAAAAAAAAAAAAAAGAATACATGAAAAATTCATATATATATATATATATATGTGTGTGTGTGTGTGTGTGTGTGTATTTGCACACATGTACCTACTTAGACATATACATTTTGTGATTCCCTAATGAAATAGAAGATCCTTGAAGGTAAAAATTGTTTCATTTTTTATCTTCAAATCATAAAATATAGTTCTTATTGCTTGGTAGGCATATAACAAATGATTATTGATCCCCTGATTGATAAATCATGTGTGTAAACATTTTAAATTATGTGTGTGGGCATATAAAATTTTATATATTTTCGACTTTGGTGTAGCTTTCCTCTTGTCCATTGATATTCAAGAAATCACAGTCAAAAACTGAAGGAAAGCAAATTGGATTACTTTGGGGAAATGATACTGACTTTCCATGACCCCAGACTTCTAGCTATCACACATATCCTATATTTATTAGGATTCCTAACTATCCTTCAAGTCTCAGGTCAAGGTCAGCTTCCTCCATAACACACCTCCTCCCCCAATAGATCCAACTGGGTTAATGATCTCATCTGACTCAAACTTCCCTCTTTATTAGTTCTTTATCTGATCTCTCAGTAATCTTGTCACCCTTACTTGAATTTCTTTTGTATCCCACCAAAAGAAGGTAAGGTGTTTGAGGGCAGGGGAGAGTTTATTTTTAATTTCTGAATCATCAGCACTTCCCAAGCATAGTAATTGAATCAAATGGCTCAATCCAATTAATATTCTCTTTCCATAATTCAGTATGACTGCAAAGCAGGGAACATTATCAATGAATGAAGGAAATTTTAGCATGGAATTTAGATGACCATTTGCTCTATACTTTCTATGTGCCAAGCAGTATGTGACCTGAACTGAATGAGAAGTGCAGGGTATACAATGAAAAAGAGATAATCTGATTCAAACAAGATATTGCCACAGAACATATATGATCTGAAAGATGATTTGGACAGGAGTTTAATATATAAGGAGTTTAGGACAGTACATGAAACTTAACAGTGCCAATATTGACAAAGTGTTAAATGAAAGGAAGAACCCATTTGCTGAGAACACATTCAAGCAGGCTTATGAAATAATATGTACAAGTGTCACAACATGTAATACCATCTGGACAGGTGACATTTTGCACAGGTGAAAGAAAGCACACATACCTATGAGAGCATGAATTCATTGAAATAAAAGTATGCAAGTGCTAGGTTTTAGGGGCCTGAATTATTTGAATTGGTTATTTAGACCTTCCCAAATTTTCTAGACAACCATCTGGTATGGAGGCCCATCCATAGGAGAAACTGAAATCGAATTTATTCCCCCAATATTCTATCCCCATAAAGATAAGAAAGGCTGATCTTACACATGGCTACAAGGCAGTGTGAATAAATGTGAAAAATATAAGCTATTCTAAGCAATTTGAATCTGAGAAGACAGTTCCTTTTTCTCTTGGCATTTGATTATCCAATCACAATGGGAAGGCATACAGCATCATTTTAAATCCTAAATACATAAAATTTCCATTGGTTATGGTCTATTTATGCACCAGTTAAAAACCTTCTTTAACAAAACAGAATATTCTGGTTTTCTGGATAAATATACCAGAAGAAATTGCAGAATAATGTTGGGTTGCCAAGCAACCAGCAGCTCCACAGCCACTTGTTTCTGATCAATTCAACTCATTCATCTAGCTTCCAAGTCCAATTGATAAAGAATCCTGACCATTTTCCCCCCTTTGGGGAAATTGTGGTGACTTTTGGTAACACAATAATACTTGTATTCACAGAAGATGAAAGGAATAGATGTTCTTTTGATCAAAATGCTACCTAATTCATTAATCTCAACATGAGGCTTATGGGGAAGCTATAATTAACTAACTATGTGAACAACACAGATAAAATAAACTGCAGTAATTAGTAATGTTTTAGGTGTTAACTGTCCTCCCAAATTAGAGGAGAAAAAATGATTCTTGCCTTCAGTTAAAAATGTGAAGAGTTTTTGAAGGAAAAGCTCCACATCTAAATAAATGGAAGCTTGTTCCCCTCCTTTCTCCTTCCCTGACCCATACCTAGAAAAGAAATGGCATGTGATCTGCTAATGAACATGAGTTAGACAGTCAGAAAACATTTATTAAGTACCCACTGTGTCAGAAAATGTTCTGAGTTGGGAATATTAAGCTGGGAGGGAATGGAACAAGTAATTAATAAGCTCCCATAATGTCAGGCACTTACAAATTATCTCATTTGATCCTCACAAAAATCCAGAAAGATAAGAATTATTATTATCCTTATTTTATAAATTGGGAAATTAAGACAAACAAAGAATAAATTATTTGTCCAGTCATTTAGGTAGGAAGTAATCCAGGCTGGATTTGAATTCAGATCTTTCCTGAATCTAGGCCCAGTGTTCAATTCACTGTGTCACCAAGTAGCCAAAGCAAAAGAGGCATAATATAGTTAGCCTTCAGTTTCAGTCTTGTGTCAAACCACTCAGAAGGTAGTTCCAAGATACCGATGAATAAAGTTGTTGTTGTTTTTTGAATGAATGCTTAGCATAATATATTTTTTTCTGGAATAGAAGACATTATGCTTTCCCTCATTAGCTATTTTAACTTAGCATATTGTATGTAAATCACCATAATAATTGCATTCTCTTCAGACTATGAAGTAGTTACTTAGAATGAAACTGTAATCAAAATGTTCATAATTGAAAATATAGCAGTCAGTCTCCATCTGAAAAAAAAAAAATAACTAAGCACACTGATTGAAACCAACAATAGAATGTATCTCTGACAACTGTTTTGAGGAAGGAACAGAGTTCCTTGCCTTGATTAAGCATTTTCATGTCAAGTAGTTTCCCAAATTTGGGTCCAGGTCAACTCTGAGTGATTGTGTTTTTTTTCCCTTGTCTCAACATTAGAGAGTTATTTGAAAATATTTTTCTGACTGATTTAAGCTATTCATCTGATGGTTTTTTTTTAAAGGAAAGCATTAAGTAACCTCAAAAACTGTAAAAGCAACATTGACTACTTTATTCTGTCATTTGTCATAAATCAGAGTGAAAAATAATTTCCAATAAGTGAAACATCTATGCCAGGACTCCTGGGAAACAATATTTAAATGATCAAACGAACACAAGTCAAGCTGTCACATTAATTCTCTCAGATACCTTTTACACATCAATTTGAAGACCAAGTCTTCACTCACTAGGGACTGTCAACACAAGAAACCTAAACTTTGGCCAATAAATGCATAATATAATCAGAATTTGCAGGGCGTTTCCCCTTACTCATCTCTTTGCTTATTATCTTATTGGTTCAGTTTCAATGTCTCTTAGTCAATGGGGAGGGGGAAAGGTAGAGATCTAATAACTTACTTGTCAAATTCTCCATAAAATAATACCTATAAATTACTTATTAACTTAAATAAATTATTAATAAATTTAAAAAATTAAATTATAATAAAATGTTTAGGTGAACTCAAAAAGTCTGTCTTCTAGAATTTGGGGAATAAACATTAATTTAGGACCTACTATGTGCCAGGTACTGTGAAAAGTGACTGAGATAATCATTCATATGTACTAAAAAATCATTATCAAAGAAATGTCTATATTAAAATATGAAACTGGGAATAGTAGAGATGGTTGTGGTTTTTTTAATTTCTAACATATGTCATCTTTCTGATATCTACAACATGAAGAAACATATATGATGGATTTCCTATTGAAAGCCTATATATTTCATGAGATCACTGAACTTCAAGGTAACAGCTATGTTCAATGGGGTATTACATCATGTAATAGACTTAATGATTGAAATTAACTTTACAGAGATGGCAGTATTACCTTGAGTCTATGCTGAAGAAATCACACACCCAGTGGGCTGAAAAGTAAACACTTATTTTCTTTCACTAAAGCCATTGTTTGAAGGCCATGAGAACAACGTGAAAACCTGAAAATACAAAGCCTCAGATGATTCTGTTATCTAATTCTTAAGATCCTTCTAGTGAAGTGGGTACAAAATGGCCAGAAATCCATTTTTAATGAACTACAGTACCCAGAAATCACAGTCAGATTCTTTTTAAATTATCACCCATTTGTCTCAATTTGCTTCCTAACTACATTGAGGAGCCTGAAAGAGATGATTATATACCACCACACTCTGTACCACTTTGGGCAAATTCACTACATCGCTTAAGGATTAAAATGGGCAGAATGAAATTAAATGTGTACCTGAACCAAAGAATATTATTCAAGCCTAGTATTATCCATCAGGGGTGGCTGAAATTAGGCAAATTGAACTCAAAAAGCAGCAAGAGAAAATGAGAAGGAAACCTGACTGATCCAGAACCCTAGAAAATATCTTTATTTTACTAATCACAATTTTTTTCCCACCATTATGGCTGCTC
This sequence comes from Gracilinanus agilis, assembly GCF_016433145.1. NCBI lineage: Eukaryota > Metazoa > Chordata > Mammalia > Didelphimorphia > Didelphidae > Gracilinanus > Gracilinanus agilis. The sequence goes on along the minus strand of NC_058130.1, from coordinate 41,886,538 downwards.
AAAGTTTCCCCTCCTTCCCGTATGCTGAAGCACACTACTCAATGCCCTTCGATGCCAACTTTGCCAGGTCCAGAAGCTTATTCATTTCAATCTGTTCTGTCCAGTTTTGCCTTATCAGAATGGTCTCAGTGGCAGTGACAGATGGTTTCAGAGAAGGCAGGGAAGAAGAGACAGAACGGGATGGAGCAGAAGGTAGCTTCCAAAAGAGCCACTGGTGCCAGAGCTCAGAGTCCATGCTTCCCCTCCCCACCGGCCCCTGAAGATGTGCATGGCAAGGCTCCTGCTCTCATGAACGCGGGCGTGTACACACAGGCACGGGGGCGTGCGCCAAAGAACGCATTCCGAAGCTACCCAAGTTGCTGGGTCCCCAGTGCCTCCTCCTCTGTTGTTCCCAGTGGGCTGAACCTGGCTCGATTTTCCCCTGGCAGCCTAAATCGTGGATCTAAAGTAAAGGAACTGACCAAGCAGTAGGGACTGGGGATTCGACATTTCCCTGCCAAGTACCTCTTATCCCTCAATGAACGCAAGTCCTTCATGGAGTCTACAGTACCAGCCTAGACTTGGTCCCGGAGGAAATGGGGGTCACTCTAGGCACTCCCAAGCACCCCGCACCCACCCCTTTTCCTCCTTTATCTCTCCCGTAGGGCAAATACAAAAACCTCCCCGTGGCTTTAGCCTCCCCACAGAGCTGAAGACAGTTCTGTGTGCCCACCCTAGTTCACACACTAAATTCCCTGGGCTTCCCTATGCTTCCACGCCCCCCCCCCCCACCTTCCCCCCACCCTCACCCATTCTCATCTCCCTCCCCATCTCTCTCTCTCTCACACACACACACACCACACACACACACACACACACACACACACACACACACACACACACACCAGATCTCTCCTGTACCTTGGCCCCCGGGCTGGGCGCTCTCCAGGCACTTGCCCTTCTTCCTGGCCGGTGTTTCTACTTCACCTCCTCACTCTCCTCCCTCCTCCCTCTCTCCCAGACTCCAGGAGATAATGATTATTAGCCGGAGAAGTAATAGTAAGAACAGGAGTTGATTGGATTTTCCACCCCGCCTCCTTGCTGAGAGTGCTGCTGGCTAGAAGTGGACAGGGACAGGAACTGCCCCATCTACCACCCCATCCCCCAGCCCCAGAGCGCTCGCTCGCTCTGTCTCAATCTCTCTCTCTCTCTCTCTCTCTCTCTCTCTCTCTCTCTCTCTCTCTGTCTCTCTCTNCTCTCTCTCTCTCTCTCTCTCTCTCTCTCTCTCTCTCTCTCTCTCTCACACACACACACACACACACACACACACACACACACACCACCACCACCACCACCACCACCACACATACACACAGGCTCACATAAAGGCATCTATATTCACACTCACACACTCACCAAAAAAAAAAAAAAAACGGGCACAAAGAGAGAAGAGGACATCCGTGACCGGCATTTCTAGGTCTTTAGGCACAGCTTCCAGGGAGTCATGGTAACGCAGCGAGCCCCCAATTCTCTCAAACTCTCTCTCTCTCTCTCTTTCTCTCTCTCTCTCTCTCTCTCTCTCTCTCTCACACACACACACACACACACACACACACACACACACACACACACACCTGGACTCTGTGCTCCGATGCTTTTTGCTTTTGCTCACCTAGGGGTTAAAGAGAAGAAGCTGTAGAGAGTCCCTGCACTCCAACCCTGGAGTAACAGAGGCAGGGCTTGGGGATCCTTAAGGGGCGGCTACCTCTACTAACCTCCCTTAGAGTTGGTGTGGTTACACTATCCACCTGAATGACCGAAATATTAAATTTTAGCAATGGAGATAAAGGATTGTTGGAGAATCAGGGAAGTAGGGGAAAAGAAGTACGAATGGAGGGAGGCAGATGGAGGTCCCCAAATATGTTGTTCCCTACTTTGGGAAAGACACAGCATGGAGAGAAGGTGGATTCTACACGCATGCATTCATACACACACACACACACACACACACACACACACACACACACACACACACACACACCAACCTTTCCAATACTGAGCAAAATCACTACCCATCTTGAGGTACGAATGCTTTAGGGATAAAAAGGTCTGGGGAGGAAGAGAAATAGAGGGGGAGGTGAGAAATGGGAGAGGACGGTGAGTGAAAAGATTAGTGCCACCCCCGCCCCATTTCTCCCAACATACCTCATAGGCTTTCCCCGGAGAAATCAGATTCCGTGCTTCCCCAAAGGAAAGTTCTTCTGCCACCCAGTTGCATAGGGCAGAAAGAAGAGAGGCTGACTTGCAGGTTAAGAGCCTCTTGTTTTCCGCTGCTCCTCCTCAGGGAGTAACCAGCCTCTCCCAGGCTGGCAGCACGCGAATCCGTCGGGGAGGCTCCGCCTCACCCCCTCCGGTAGCTGGCACAAGACAAGAAAAGGCAGCTCCCGTCCCGCCTTGCAACCCTCCCTGCCTATACACTCCCTCAGAACCTAGGCAGCCTCACTTCCTTCTCTTCTCTCCCTTAGCCCTCTCTCCTGGGTTTTCCCTCCCCCACTTTCCCTTTCTGCTTTGCCTTCCACCCCCACTATCTCCTTCCCTTTATTGAGCAGCCTTTCTCCCTTTTCTCCTACCAATCACCCCTACTTCACACATCCTTCCAACATCCAGTAACCCGAATTCCCTCCTTTTTCCTGTTTCCCAGTCACTGGCTACTCTAGATTTAGGGGATTTCCTTCATAGGAATAGAACAAAATGATCCCAAACTTTTCCCACCCTTTTTAGATATCCATATGCTTTAGAAGGACCTTCACTTTCTGCTGCAAATGGGTTCTACTTTGATCAAGTGAAAAACAATTCTAGTTCTCCCACTGGTTTTCTTGGATGCTTTCCCCAAATGGTCTTCTATCAAGCTTGGCAGGGCAACTATTGCTACATTTCAGAGGGCAGTGGTTTAATTTGGCATATATATATGTGCAATCTTCTTCAAGGGTGTGGCATGCTATAATATTTTATGTTTTAAAAGCTCTTGACAATTTAGGTAATAAAGGTGATTTTATCATCATATTCCAAACTTATTAACTTTCAGATCTTTGAAACTTCCAAGGCAATATTTTATTCTCTATATCATCTATCTCTGCATACACTTAAATTCTCTAGGTCTATATTTTAACCTTGAGGACCTGAGAATTGTTGACATCTAATTATGTATACTTTTAAAACATTTTCTGTGTCATCATCATCATCATATTCATGCAAATCGTCAATCACGGAATCAGGAGACAAATATTAGGCACCTACCATTAGGCAATGTGTTGAAAGAAAAAAAAAAAGACAATCATCTCTGCTCTCAAGAAGCTTACAATCTAATAGGGAGAGAGAACATTCCTGTTGCAATGTCACATGCTCTTAAAATCTTGAAATCAGCACTGAATTACTGATGAGCGTTCACCCTAAAATTTTTCTTTCTTAAAAAGTCCTTCTAATGCTAGCAAAGATTGCTTTTATTTTTTTTTTGTCTGACCTCTTTAACCAGCCACCCATTAAAAAGGAAAAATCCTATTCAATTTAAGTCCTGACTGGTTGTTAGGAAATCATAGACTTCTAATTTTTATTTCACTGTGCCTGCAAGATTGTCCTTCCAATTTCAGCTCTCCTCCAGTGCACTGAACAATAACTATCATTTAGAAACCTGAGCAAGCCTGGGAAGAGGATTTCAGCATACAGAACAACAGAGAAACCAGTTAGTACCCTGATTCTAAAGCAACTGAATTAGAGATTTCAAAAATTAATAAGTGATGTTATAAATTTCAATAATTACTAACCTCAATGAGAGCATTTCCTGCTCACCATGCTAGACAAACTGCAAATGCAAGTGAGGGTAGAATTTGTCCCAGGCTTAAATTTGACAGTTGGGGGTAACTTCTTTGCCTGAGGCATAATTATTCATCTGGGATGATTCCTGAAGAGGAAGTTAAGATAGAATATTGAATATAGTTTCTACAAAGGGGAGTATTATGCCTGTGGGAAAACATTTCCCAATGTCAAACTCTACAAAAGAAACTAAAAGTCAAGCTTAGCTTAGGAGTTTACTAAATTCTTTGTAAAAACAGTCAGCCAGCAATGGGTTCAAAGCCTAGTCATGCATGATAGTACTAACAAGGTTACTCCTGAACATGCCTCTAGTTTTCTCTGAATTATTTGCTTAAAAACAGAAACATCAATTTCTTTCTAATTCAAATATCCTAAAAAGTGAGAAATGACTCTAATATATTGAAAAATGTCATAATATGGAGGAAATAGAGTTTTAAATGGTTTCTTTTGGGGTCGTTATAAAAATAAAAGGAATGTATTTTTGAGCCTTTGATAGGTGAATTAAATGGGAGGGAAGGGGAAATTCTTCATTGTTTATGTATAAAGCAACCATAGTTCTAGTCCTACCTCAGATAATTACTATCTGTGTGACCTTGGACAAGTCATTTAAAATCTCTGGGAATCCATTTTCTAATCTATAAAATGAGAAATATAAATCCTCACAAGTTTGCTAGAAGGGTCAAATAAGATAATGTATGTAAATCACTTTGCAAATCTTAAATTGCTCTATAAAATGTGAGCTATAATTTATCTCTTTTTCTACTTGTATCTCCGCTATTTAGCACAGCTCTTTCCATGTAGTAAGTGCTTTAGAAACATGTTATTCACTTGACTTTCTCCTCATCTTTTTATTTGGACTAAATTTTTAAAAAATCATGGCATGGGGGATAAGCCCCAGTCAGGAAGACCACTACCCAGAGTTCTGATAGTGACATAGCTACTCAGTGACCCTGAGAAAGTCATTAAATGTTTCAATACCTTGGAAACTCTAAGAATAGAGAAGTAATGGAACTTCCCTTTTCAGTAGTTACCTACCATCATAGCACCAATATATTAAGAAAAAATGTCCCTCAAAAATTACATTTTTCAATTCCAGATCAGTCAGTCCATCAGTCAATCAACAACTATTTATTGTCTAATATGTAACAGCTATGGTGCTAAGCATGGGGAATATGAACCTCCTCTCTAAAAAATGTTCCTTCTCTCAAAGCATTCACAGGCTAATTGGGGAGGAAATAATAATAATAATAATATCTAACATTTATATAGCACTTACTATGGGTCAGGCACTGTGCTACACATCTCATGGTTATTAACTCATCTGATCCTTGCAATGACCCCAAGAAAAAAGGTATTATAATCATCCTTATTTTACACATTAGGAAACTAAAGCAAACAGCAGTTAAATGGCTCGCCATGGGGATTTGAACTCAGGTATTCCTGACTCATATACATACATATATGTATATATTTATATATAAAGTAATCTCAGAAGACGGCACTAAGATTAAGAAGGTGTATAAATGGAGATTTTGCACCTTGGACTTCATCCCCCATAAGTCCTTAGTTTTCCCAAAATTCCCTTTAATCTCTCCTGCACCTCCATGTTTGTGTAGTCACACTATTGTTTTATGTTTGGCTGTAACTCCTCCCTCTTTCTCTTTGGTTCCTGGGAGTGAGCTGTTTAGTACCTTTTAGTTAGTCTCTTTTTTATTTTATTATTAATAAAATATTTATAAATATAATATTTAGTGTTTTTCATATTAATTTTAATCTCCATAAAGGGCTTATAAAGGCTTCTTGCAAATGGTAGAAGTCTAGCCCAAATTTGAAGGAAGCCATGAGGAAGAAGTGAGGAGAAATTTCCAGGCATGGAGAACAGACAGAGCAAATGCATAGATCTGGAAGACAGTATATTCTCAAAGAGGAACAGTAAGGCTACTAGAACACTTAGGGTGGAGCATACAACGATAGGATGGGAATGGGTTATGAAAGCTTTAGAAGCCAAATAGATGATTTTATATTTGATCCTAGGAACAATAGGGAAGCAGTGGAGTTTAGTGAATAGGGTGGGGATGTAGCATGGTTCTACTTGGGCTTTAGAATGATCATAATTGAGCATTGGACAGATTGGAGTAAGGAGAGATTTGTGACAGGGTGATCCACCAGTTGGCTACTGTAATAGTCCACGTGTGCAGTGATGCAGGCCTTCATCATGATTGTGGCAATGTGAAAGGAGAGAAGGGATGAAAAATGAGAGATCATATTAAGGAAGAAGAGGCCTTGGTGACTGAATCTATATAAGAAAATGAGATGGAGTGATGAGTAGAGTGTGACACCTAGGTTGAAGTTTGGCTGACTAGGAAGACAGTAGTTCCCTCAGTAGAAATAGGGAAGTTAGGAAGTAAAGAATGTTGGGGAGGGAAGTTAAAGAGTTTATTTTTTGACTTGTTGAGTGAAAGATGTCTACTGCACTTTCAATTAGAGATATGCAACAGACAATTTAAAATTTAAGACTAGAAGTTAAGAGAGAAATAAGAGTTAGCCCCAAAAATTACCTTCATAGAGATGAAATCTGTGGAAGCTGATGAGATCACCGAAAAAAGGGGTGGAAAGATAGACAAACAGACAGACAGAGATAGAGACAGAGAGACAGAAAGAAAGGTAAAAAAAAATGGAACAGACACAGCTAGACATAGAGATCATTATAGCACCAAAACTAAGCAGAAGAACATTTATAAGCACAAAATTGGGTAACAAAATTGTTTCCCCAAATTAAATATCTCTCATCAAAGAAATATGGTTTAGGGGCATATGGACTCTTTCCATGACTGATGATACCTAGATAGCTATCTCTCTGAGAGTAGATGTTTGTGCTTATGTATATATCAATACCAATAGTCTTCATGTTTCTAATATGCAAGAATCTTTTCAAAGGATAAGTACCAGGGACATATAGTAAATGAGGTCATAGGAATAGCAAGGGTTTTGTTGATCTATTGGGTAAATAAGCTAGTAAGTGAAAACACTTCTTTAGAGCCTTGTCTGAATTCAGAAGCTTAAGTGCAGCCATTATATAAGAGGAAAATTAGAGCTGTAGGAAAAGCACCGACTTTGGACTCCCAGAAACTGGGTTACTCATTGCCAATGAGAATTTACTTATATCACCTATTCCATCTGAGCTTTCATTTTTTCTTCTATAAAGTGATCTCTGAGATCTGGCCATGATTCTATAAGAATCATAGATATAGATCTTCAAGGGGCCTCAGATGTTGTCTAGTCTTCCTCTCTTCTTTTATAGATGAATAAATTTAGGCCAGAGTGATAAAGTACTGGCCTAGGGTCATATAGAGAATAGATGGCCGGGCTCAGATGTTAAGCTATGTTAAGCTGACTCCAAACGAAGTGTACAGGGTGTTCAGGGAAGACTGGTACTTCTGGTAAGAACTGTGGGTTGTTTTCCACCTTTGGTTCCACTGTCTGCCCAGCTCTCACCTGTGTCTTCAACAAGTTGTAGCATGAACAGTGGCCACACCCCAGGAAAATGATTTTGTAGACAGGGTAAACTATGTTGAGTTTACTTAACTTTAAGGGTGTCAGAGTTAGGGACGTGACTACCTAGAGTATGTGAAAACTTCATGAAATGGGCAGATATAAACAATTTTTCACAATGGCCAAGAAAGTGGCTGAAACACTCATTTTGGAACACTTTGGGCTTCGTGAGACATCAAAGAGGCCAAGGTCATTCACTGCATCCCACACCATCACCAATCACATCAATTTTTGTCTCATCACTGGACTCTGATGACTCTGGAAGAGAGTTAAACTGGTGAATTCTGGTAACTCTGCCCCACTTACATCCAATTTATTTGTGAGTCAAAAGAATCATAAATAACCCATTCCATTTTACATTTCACTACCTTATTATTTTATTCCTACCTCTAAGTCATGTGGCAATGAACAACTGATGAGGCATCAGATACAGATACACTGGGAACAGCAGTCATAACATTGAATACAGGCAGCCCAGCTCTTTGGGACATCTTCTCACTGAACTGAAGCAGCAGTGGGATTAGGCAGCCCCTTTGACATCTGAGCAGCCTTTTTTTTAAAGGACTATACTGTTTATCTTCTAGTATGAGGAAGATGCTAGAAAGGATGCCCAAAAATTATCTGTTTCACCTAAACTAACCTTGTCCAGCTTACTGCAGTAGGCAGGGATTCTATTGTGGTCAAAACAAAAAATGAACAAATACATTTCAAGGATAACTCACCATTGGTACATGGAATGTGCATGTGATTAAAGACAACACGAAATCTAGTAGACCTGAAAGATGAATAACCCTTGTTGCAAGAGAGTTCAGCAGGTATCATACCCAAGTAGCAATCTTGAGTGAAAACAAGGCTGGCAAGTGGAGGCCAGCTTATTATTACATATATATCTATGTATGTAATTATAGTAGTCGTATATATTTGACAATATAAGTAATACTTTTTTTTTTCCTGAAGCGGTTGCTGTGATGAGGAGTGATTGGAAGCTGGAGTAAGCTTCACAATCAAATCTTATCTAGTCAACAAGATTGTAAGCCTCCCACAAGGAGTGAATTACAATCTCATGACAATATGACTTTCACCTGCAGGGAACTGTCATGCCACGATCATCAGTGCATATACTCCCACCATGATAAACCCTGATGAGGTCAAAGAAAAATTTTATGAAGACATGGAGACCATATATCAGTGAGCTGAAAAATGACACACTTGTAATTATAGGGGACTTTGAATCCAGAGTAGACACAGACTCTTATACATGGGAAGGAGTCCTTGAGAGAAATGGAGTCAGAAATTGCATGGTTACTTACCACTGAAGATTTGTCTGTCTCATGACCTTCACATCATCAACCTTGTCTTCTGTTTACCTAAACGAAATAAAACTTCGTGTTTGCATCCTCATAGCAAACATTGGTATATGATAGACCACTCTATGCAGTGCTGGACAGATCATAGATTTATGTTGTCCAAGCTATACAATTACATTCAATCAAAAAGATGATCCCAAGGTAAGACAACCATCCTAAAAATTAAAGTCGACAGAGCGAAAGGAGCAGAGCCAGAAGAACATTGTACACAGAGACTGATATACTATGGTAAAATTGAATGAAATGGGCTCCTGTACCAGCAGCACTGCAATGACACAAGACAGCTCTGAGGGATTTATGGTAAAGATGCTACCCACATTCAGAGGAAGGACTGCAGGAGAGGAAACATATAAGATAAACAATTGCTTGAATGCATGGGCTGAGGCAGACATGAATGGGAAATAGACCCTGAACAAGGACACATGTTACAACCAGTGGAAATGTGCGTTGGCCATGGGTGGGGGGAGAGTGGGGGGTGAAGGGGAAAGTAGGGGCATAAAGTATGTAAACAGGTTAAAAACGAATATTAATAAATGTCTAATAATAATTAAAAAAAATTAAAGTCAACAGATTTCCCAGCCAACAATGGACTGAATTAGGGCTGTGTGCTTGCTCCCATGTTTTTTAGCATGTTTTTTTTTTCCTTTCAGTTGTATAGTTGGAGAATTTTGTACCTTTTGAACTACAGTCCCCAGAATTCCTTTTATGTTCCAGCATCTCTTTCCCTGTATCCTGACTTTTGAGTTTTTCATGTATATAGTTTATTGTAAGCATTTCCTTTTCCTTCTTTTTTCCACATGTGGGGCTGAGGAAAGTGGCTTTTTGCTCTAGTTTTTATGTTAGTTTATTATTAATGAATCTTCTTAAATATAATACTTTATTATTATATATTAATTTTAATCTTTACAGTCATATTGCCCAATACCTTTAGAAAGGATAGAAACATCATCAAGGTTAGTTACCCCACTGATGGTAAATTATTTAACATGGAAAAGCTACAAACCAAGACCAAAACTGATGGAGAGTTGATGCTTGATCTCTTGTTCACAGATCACTCACCGCAGCCTCTGAGGCTGAGATGCAATGGAACATGGATTAATTTTCTTCTAGTTGTGATAACTTTGGTCTGATAATTAACACCAAGAGAGAAGAGGTTCTCCATCAGTCATTAGTTAGAATAAATGGAAAAATTTTGAATGCTATGGATAAGTTCACTTACATTGGCAGTATACTTTCCAGGGATGAGGCTGATGCAAACATTGCCAGAGCTAGTCTTTAGGAACTTCTGAAAGTATGGGAGAAGAGGTATTAGTCTGCCTACAAAAGTAAATGCCTATAGAACTATGCTGACCTTATTGTTGTATGCCTATGAAACCTAGACAGTCTACCAGTGCCATGCTAGGACACTGAACTGCTTCCATTTTAATTATCTTAGGGAGATTCTGAAGATCACCTGGCAAGATAAGGTACAAAGACCCTGCCTGAGGTACTTTCTTGAGCTAAATTGCCAAGCATTCAAACCCTGCTGAACAGAGTACAATTTAGATTGACTGACCACCTTGTTCAAATAAGTCAGTCACATTTGCCTAAAAGACTACTTTACAGAGAACTCACACAAGGTAACCACAAAGCTTAGAAGAAGTTATATGAGGAACCCTTAAGAATGTTGGTATTAATTGTGAGATAGGAGACACTGGTTCAGGACTATCAAGCGTCAAAGAAGGTGAAATGTTCTAAGAGCAAAGCAGCATTGCAATGGTTCAAAAGAAATGTGAACTGCATGAATTTAGAAAGATCCCCATCCCATATATTGATGTAGGCTATCTGTGCCTGACTTGTGGGAGAGGCTTTTGAGTTCATATTACTCTGATCAGACACAGTTGAACATATTATACATTAACCCCATCATTGTGATATCATTTTGGTCCACTTTGAGTACAAAAGATAACAAACAAATAAACAATGACTTCAAATCTACCACCTTTTCCCCAGTACCCCTTTAGGCTGTGTTGGTTTTAAGGTCTGTTTTAGTTCTCATAATATTCTCTTTTTTTCTGTTGTCCTTTACTGAATTATAGTAGGCGAATTACACCCTTGACAGTGACCCATCCTTCTGATAGTCATTAAACTAATGTTGATATTTGCGGAAGATAGATCGGGCATCTTTTAAGTTATACACCATCATTTCATTTTCCAAAAAGTAGCTTTTTCTGTCTCAAGCCTTGAGTGGTGTCAACTTATAAACTTCATAATAAAAATCCTGAGTAAAATAAAATCTCTTTTAGTGAACCTCAAAAAAAAAGGGGGGGGGAAGGGAGTGTCTTTTATGGATAGAAGCAGAAGATGAGAAAGATAGGCCAGATCACTAAGGAATACAGAAGTAGATAAAAGGCATTTGGAAACAGAGGGTATTTTGCAGCTTTATTCATTATTTATTGCCTACCCATAGATTGGGCCATATTTTGATACCATTCCCAGAACTAGGTCAATGAAGAGAGGTACTTCCAAGAATGGAATTGCCTTTTGGCAAAGTTGAGTAGCTGGGGAAATGGCGCTATTCCTAGAAAAACTATGAAGGAGAAGGGGTATAGTTTTGGAATTGGCATTTTAGTCTAGTAGTTCAGCAAAGTCACAGAGTGATAGAGAATTTCTTGCCAGCTACTGTCAGGAAAAGCAGGATATCTTCACATCCAGAAGAGTGAGACTATCCTCGAAAGAATAAAGAAGTCACCCACTACTCCGACATAAAAAATAAAGAGGATTTTATTTCAATGGGCAAAGTCATAACAGGAAAGTCTAAATGACTGCCCTATCATATCTTTAATATTTAATAACCTTTAATAATCTCTAGGAAAAGATAGGTGTATACTTTGAAATATTATAATTCTAGAAAAAATGAAAAGAGAAGAAAATCCTTGCTTTATGCAATGGGTCATTAAAATATGTGGCTGTGCTTTGGGAGGTCACTGAGTCAAGTGCTCACTCTACACTTTAAAAGGAGAAGGTAATTTTATAACCATTGATAACATTATGGTTATGCAGCTAAGATAATGGCAAATGTAATCAAATCTCATGCCTCAGGGATCTCATTGATTGTGTGTGGGAATCAAGAAGGATTTTTTTTTCTCCTAGTATAGGACTACACACCACCTTCCAAGTAGTGAGATCCTTTAAAAACATAGCCCTTTCCATCTAAAGATACAATGAAGTTACATTATAAAATCAAGTTGCTTTATTTTTGTTCATTCTTTATATTTGGGATTATGAGAATTTTAGTATTTTTTAATGATCATCCACTAAATGATAGATAAAAGCAAGCAGTCACACTTACAAATAGAAATTATGGAGAAGAAACTTTAAAAATAAAATGATCAAAGCAATATATACCTGCGAATAGATGGACTGGTTATTTTCAGAATGAGATGTGACTAATGGATAGATTCAGGGTTCATTATCTTCTTCGGGTCAAGAGAAATAAAGGAAGGAATCCAAGGTATAAGTTGGACTTCTTATGGTATGCTTTCAATGACATGGACCACAGATGCACAAAATAGACAAATATACAAGTGGTGATTGGTATCACTGGAGATAATAGAGATGAATAAATTTACAGATTCCCTGGAGTTTTTTATGCTTTCTCCAACCCCTTTATAAAGTCAAAGAACTTTTAATCTTTAAGGGATCTAAGACTCTGGCTACCCCAACTCTCTTTTTATAGTAGGAAAATGAATCAGAGAAAGATTAAATCATTTGTTGAAGATTAGAGGAAGATAGAATAAATTTTGCAGGTTCAAGAAGCTGTTTAGTGACCATACTAGATCTAAAAAACATGTATTTAGAGCCCTACAAGGTTAAACTTTGTGAATTTTTATAATTAGTGTTCTGTGTCTCTGTCTCTTCCAATAGCTCCTTCTCTACTGGCTCCATCTTAAAAAAAAAAATCATGCTCAGCTTTCTCAGTCTTATAATGGGTATAAAGATTGAACCTGAAATTACATTAGTAAAGATTTCCAAATGAAGAAATTCCCTCTAACAATGCCTGTCAGTAACTCCTCTACAGATTTCCTCTTACAAAGTTTCCTAGAGTACCAAAAAGTTATGTTCCCTAGCTATGTGAATATGGGAGAGTCATTTAATCTTTCTTTGATTCAGTTTCTTCATCTATAAAATGGGAATAATTGATCACTTCCCAGAACTGATGTAAGGATCAAATGTGATACTAATTGTAAAGTACAGTCTACATCAGTGCTATATCAATGTTTGTTATCAGTACAAATGTTATTGGAATTATTATTATTAAAATGACTTACTAGGGAACTAGGTGGCTCAGTGTGCAGACAGTCAGGTCAAGAGATAGGAAGATTTGGGATCAAATTTGGTCTCAGATACTTTCTAGCTGTGTGACTGTGGGTAAGTCATTTAACCCTCATTACCTAGCCCTTACCACTCTTCTGTCTGAAAGGCTCAAAAACAGAAGGTAAGGGTTTAAAAATAAAGTGACTTACCTACCTACCATTGTAGACCTTACTAATCAATTGCGAAATTTTCAGTGGGAGCATTTAAACTTTTGAAATTGACAAATACTACAAATCAGTACTTGATTTATTATTTTATTTTTTTCTAGACTTAAGAAAGTGATAGAGAAAATATTAATAGGGCAGATTAAATTTAAGGGTGTGTCTTATATATATCCACCATCTATCAACTGTTAAATACTTAGTGATGCCCCATTACAAGTATATTTCAAAGGCTTTAAACCCAAGGCTTCCTGTCTTAGAAGAAAGCTATTTTTTTACCATTTATATTTACTATTGTGTGACCTTGAGTAGGTCACTTACTATTATGAGGCCTCAATTTCCTCTATAAATTGAGAAAGGAGGGAGCTTTACATTACATGGCTTCTAATATTTCTTCTAGCTTTAGACCTCTGATGGCATGATTCTATAGAGTTCCTTAGCTGTTCCTTCTATTCTTTTTTAGGATTTTTCATCATTGTACCTTCAAAATCTCATTTTTGATGACCTGCTATTCCTCTTGTACCATCTTGGCTTTTTAGTTTAACACAATTTCTGATCTGACTTTTTTTAAAACTGCTTCCTTAACATAGCATTTGAAAATTTGATTGAAATCACCTTTAAAACCATCTGATTGTTTGAATTTAATTTGGAAGCCAAACCGGCTCCTAAAATTACTTTCATTTCTGGAAATTAAAATAATTTTTAAATTTTGATTCTTGATATATTAAGTGGAAAATTTGTGTATTTGAAGTTATTAATTCATTTTATTTGTTAGCCATTTAGTAAACAAATAAATGAATGGTTTTTTTTTTATTTTATCTTCATTTGTACTTCTTTTTCTTTTTTATTCCATTTTTCTATAATTTGGCCTTCCTCACCCTTTAATAATAAAGGTAGCTATTTATTGGTTTAAAATGTAGAAATTACTTTTATTTATCAATTTAATGCTGTTTTTTTCTATTTTTGTTAGCATTTCTTTATTTTAGGTAAAGTTGTACCCACTCTTTTTTTTATAATTCTCAATTGCTTTCCAGAAAAAAAATGCTAAATCACAACTCTATTAAAAATACATTACTATGGCTATCCTTCTACAACTCCTCCAAACATCAGTTATTTTATTTTTTATCATTTTTGTTAATTTGCTGGGCATGAGGGGAAACTTCAAGTTTTTTTTTAATCTGCATTTATCTTATTATGACTGTTTTGGAAGCCTTTCCTCTTATTATTGATATTTTACAATTCTTTTGCAATCTATTCATTTGTTTTTACCATTATCAGTTGTAGAATGCAATTTGATCTTATGTATTTTTCTTATTTTCTATATATCTTTGATAATAAACTCATCCAAAATTTTTGATGCTATTTTCCCCCTTATTCAACTACTTCCCTTCTTATCCTAGATTCATTAATTATGAATATGAAAAATAAATTCCTTTTTAATCAAAGGTATCTATTTTCTTCTTTTAATTATCTTTTCACTATCTTCTTAGATTTTCAACATTTCTGTTTTAGTGTTTGGCTGGGATTGTTTTTTCTTAAAACTTATAGCCTTAGAGAGCTGTCTTGGTTATTAAAAGATTAATTCATTTGTTTAGGGTCATTGTCAGTATGTGTAGAAGGCTGGATGTGAAAAGAAGAAGAAAGGAGAAGGAGAAGGAGAAGGAGAAGGAGAAGGAGAAGGAGAAGGAGAAGGAGAAGGAGGAGAAGGAGAAGGAGGAGAAGGAGAAGGAGAAGAAGAAGAAGAAGAAGAAGAAGAAGAAGAAGAAGAAGAAGAAGAAGAAGAAGAAGAAGAAGAAATAT
>NC_058130.1:41830342-41866530 GCF_016433145.1 Gracilinanus agilis | reverse complement strand
AGAAGAAGAAGAAGAAGAAGAAGAAGAAGAAGAAGAAGAATGCAATATGTCCTCTAGACAAAGTAAAAAGTTCATAAATCTATAAATATTTCAAGACAAATGAAATAAAAATCAACATTAATGAAACAGATACTTGTCAATTCCAACAAACATGGATAAAGAGCTGAATGTTTTCAAATAGTTTAAAATAGAAATAAGAATTTTGAGAGAATTATGAGTGTGTTTGACAGTTGACATAATCAAGAATTGAAAAATAAACAAACAAATCCACTGGGGAAAATCAAAGAAACAAAGAGAACAACTAATTTGGAATACAAACTGAGACTTTAGGGTCTAGGCTAAACTAACAAATATTTCTCAGGTCATACATTACTGAAACTTGAGGTGAGTTTTTATGACTCTGATTTTGTGATCTTCCTTGATATATAAAGGACTTCTTAAAAGATGTTTGCAGTATTTCTTGTTTAATGTTAGAACTTTAAAATTTTACCACATTTCTGAATAAATTAACATTGTTTTTCTCTTTTGGATTCTACTCAATGATACATCAGTACTTTATTGTCTGATTTCAATATTTCAGAGGAGCATTTTTATTTCATTTTCTGAAGCATAATATTTGAGCATGTTATTTAGTCACATTTTGGGGAAATTTTCAATATTTAAATTTTCTCCTCTACATTCTACTTACAAGGTCATTTGCTATGCTTTATAAAACTCTAACCACATTACTTTGTTTTGACTTTGTTCTACTGTTCTTCCATAATTGCAACCTTGAGATTCTAATTTTCTTCTTTCATTTAACTCTACAAATTTAAAGATTCTCCATCATTTATTCTAAATTATACTTTCTAATATTTTTCAGTCATTAAATTAACATTTATTAGTCACTGAGTGTACCAAGTATAGTGCTGATCTATGGAAATACAAAGAGAAAATTAAATTAAAAAATCAAAAATCTTGATCTCAAGGAGTTTATGATTTAATAAGGAAGAAAATACATACATTTGTTGTTATTGTTGTTGTTATTGAGTCATTTTTTAGCAAGGTCCAATTATTTGTGACTCCTTTTGGGGTTTTCTTGGGAAAGATACTGGAGTAGTTTCCCATTTCCTTCTCTCCCTCATTTTATAGATTAGGAAGGTGAGACAAACAAGATTAAGTGACTTGCCCAAGTTTACACAGCTAAGAAGTGTCTGAGGCCATATTTGAACTCAATAAGAGGAATCTTCCTAGTTATATACCTTATATGCTATCTACCACAACACCTAGCTGCCAAAACAAAAGATTTATAGGACAAATTGAAAATTATTTAATAGAGAAAAGACAATATTCATCTTCTAAGGCCCTTTGGGGTATCTTGAAACTCTTCCATTATCTTTTTTAATTTTTCAGAATCTTACTGTTGTATTCCCTCTCAATTGGCATTTTCCTATAAATTTATTTTGCTTCTTATTTAATTTTTTATTATTTTAAAATTCTTCATGTTTTTCTTTTTAAAAAGTATTTTATTTTCTCAATTCCATGTAATAACAATTTTCAACACACATTTTCCAAAATTATAAGATCTAAATTGTCTCCACCCTCCCACACTTTTCCCTCATCATTGCCTGAGATGGCTATTTGATCTGGGTTATACATATATGACCATGCAAAACTTATTTCCATATTGGTCATTGTCATGGGAGAATAATATAAGATAAAAATACAAAGATAAAAACAAATAAAATTAAGTATAAATTTAATATTTCATCTATATTCAGACTCTTCCAGTTCTTTCTCTAGAGGGACATAGATAGCATTCTTTCTCACAAGTTCTTCAAAATTGTACTGGATAATTGCATTGATGAGAAAACCTACATTTTTCTCAGTTGATCATAGTACAATATTTGTTTTGCAGCGTGCTCCATATTTTTTTTTCTACAGTATGAGATTTCCTTTGGGATAAGTTATTTTTCTATTTTCTTTTCAACAGTTGTTATTTTACTTTTTGGGGAAACTCTTTCTATTTTGAGATGATGGATGGTAGCTAGGCTTTAATATGACCTCTTATTTATATATCTTGCCAGATAAATCTTCCTTTGTTCTTTGTAGTAGTTTACCATACCACCTCAAAAATGCTTTTTAGGTCTTAAATAAGACTTCATACATTCTTACACAAGTTGTTTTCTGTGACTAAAAACACAAACCCAATAAGACATTGAGTACAAAATAATAAAATAAAGTACCTCCATTCTTGGCAAGAATTCCAAGGACATGTTTGTTTTGAAAAGTTCAACTCATACTACCTTAGGTTGACTCCATTCTTTTCTTCTACTCCAATTCCTTTTGGAAATTTTCCCAGGTAGTTTGATAGTCCTTGCCAAGCCATACCATGATATTTAGTGCCACAATTATAATTGATTCTAGATTTCAGACACACACACTTTTATTGCCCATTTGCCAAAAGTGTGGCCTTATCTTTTTTTTAATTGTAACATTTTCTCTCCTCAGTAATGCAAATATAACTTTTTTATTTAAAAATTTTAATTAAATTTTTTTTAATTAAAAATTTCTTTATATTGCAAAAATAATCCCCAGGCATGTCACCCCTTCCTGCCACTCCCCATACCTTGGAAGGCATCATTTGCCTCCCCAAAATTATATATAATATGTGTGTATATGTGTGTGTGATATATGCATATATATATGTATATATGCAACACTGGGAATAAAAGTGTAAATAATGAAACAATACCTAATAAATGGAAGCAATGTACTAATGTTCCAATGACTGAGATAACAATATGCAGTATGTATATATGCATATAATATAATATAATATAATATACCTATAATAAATTCAAATCTATACAAAGAAATTAAATATAAGCTAATGTAATAGGAAAGACACTAGCAGTTGGAAAATATGGAGGGAATGGGCATATTCCAAGAATCTAACATGGGTAGTATGAAGGAATGTAAATAAGAGATGAAATATCAAGAAAGCAATGAGTAATGTGGAAGGAACACTGGATTTGGAGTTAAAGAACTTAATTTGCCATCACCCCTGCCATTTAATATTTCAGTCATCAAAGATCTCTCTAGGCCTCAGTTTCCTCATTTGTAAAAAATGAAGTTGGATTAGACAACTTTTTAATTCTCTCAAACTTATAAATACATGATAGTCTTTTTTCATGGGCAAATATATATGGAATGATAAAAGTCTCCATACTATGTATATCTGACCAGTTTCTTAGGAGAGGAGGAAAAATCTGAGGAAATAGTTAACAGTAAGAAGAGGTAAGAATGTATAGCTTCCAAAGGAATAACTTCAGTCTTAAAGAAGAAATAGAATATGAAATATTCATTGCTGCAGGAAGATCAAAATATAGTAGTGCTATTGATAAAGCAGGGAAAGAAGGAGTGAGTGTGCTGGCAAAAGAGAGGATTCACAGGATTGAAATTGAGGAAATAATAATGTAGAATTATATGAATAGGGCAAAAGTAGTATATGTAAAAGAAAAAATTACATACATAATACACATTCATCATTTAAAAAATTCTTTTTAGATGTCATTGTATTTTACATCAGAAATTACTATTCAAAGTCAAATTATGTTTCTTAGAAGCTGTCATTCCTCATAATATATATATGTATATACTAATAACATATATACTTATAGTTCCAAGTTCCAAGATAAAAAAATGTCAAAGATAATATACGAATAATGATTTACTTTAAATCAGAAATTGTTTTTGATATTCCATGTTACCTAAATATAAATAGGTTTTTGTCAATATTGGAAACTTGTGCCTGAGTTGGTCCATTTCATGGAATACTTTATTCCATAGAGACTACTGATGCCAACTTTCATAAAATTTGGAGGGAGATCAGATCAATTAGATTAAAAAGAATGCTCTTTATATCTAAATTTTAGCATCATTATCTTTCTAAGAGGAGACCATTAAACTATTATTCTATCTTAAGGCTTCATATTGATTAGAATGCAATAAACTTTAGCATTTGCATCTGAATGGAAAGTTAATAAATATAGTCAACTTAAAAATAAAATTAAGTCTTAAAATTTATCTTACTTTGAAAGAGAATTGAATGAAATGAATTGTAAAATAAATTGGTATCCAGCCTAATGTTCTCCCTACATTCTGTAGATACAAAGGAAAAAGTGTTTGTGCTGAAAATGGAGAGAGAAAATGAAAAAGGAGATCCAGTGCAGATAAGGGAATTAGAACAACTTGTACTTCCCCTATTTCTTTATTTTAGTTCATGTAGGGCACGTGTTTTGACTGCCTGGTATTCTCTGAAAAACTAGAAGGGAAAAGAACAGGCAATACATTTTACTTGAAGATTGCCTTTGGCCCAAGTCCATCTCTGGAAAATGGGAAAAGATTCTCTCTTTGTTGGCAGCAGTTGAATATCAAGGAACAAAAACTCCATAGTATTTCAGGATTTGTGTAACAGTCTCATAGCCATTGAGGTTTAAAACTATGATGCATAATGAGGTAAAGGAATTTTGAAAATCCAATAAGTTTTAATGATACAGTAAAAAAGGAAAAGGACAGATGTGGAAGTAAATGAAAATATTCAGTGTTCTTTTTTCTTTTTACTTAAAGCAACTACATTGAAGAAAACTTCTTAATTTTTCTAGGATTATTTCAGTTGATATCTAGATTCTAGGAAATATGTGGTCTGCATTCAAGTCCAAACTTCAGCATTCATATCCCTTTCAATGCAAATTGTCACTGTAGGATACCTAGTAAAATCTGCAATTCAAATACTAGGGAAAGGAAAATGCTTAGAAATGCATGTAATAAATCTCACTAACAAAAAAAAAAGGAAAAAAGAAATTGAGTATGTTAAGGAGCCACTTCTCATTTTGATATTAACACTTACTGGAACAAACTTCCTTGGCTTCCTAACTAATTCTTCTTCAAATCATTCAGGAAATTCGATTACTGTGCCAGATTTTGAAGGTGATAACCGACAACCAATTTATTTAAAAGTTGTGAATAAAGTGTGGCATATGTTCTACCCTTGAAGAATTGCACACATCCATTATATAAGATTGAGTAAAAGGCATTCCCATGCCAACATCCAGACCCTCAACAGGAATTTGTTCCAGCCATAAGTCTCCACAGATGACAGTGCACACCGACATAAAATGGAAACTTTTCCAAAGGGATTGTTTATAGAAGGCTCGTAAGTCATTTCCCATAAAAATCTGGAAAACCCCAACTATTGTGTGATTTTTTGTGTATCTATGATTAAAGATATCTCTTTTAGATTATAGATAGATTTCTCATTCTCATGTTCAAAAAGGCCAGGTAAATTGTCTCTTTTTAGAATATTCTCCAGCAGAATAAATAAAACATATTATTGGAAAGAGTCATTGTGGTTTTGTTGAACTCCTCAACCAAAAGCTGTAACCTCCAATGAATGTGGTGGTTAAATGAACCACACTGATTTTGTATTTACTGTTGTCAGTGTTTGTGGTCACGTATACTTATTGGAGATGAATGACTTTGTTTTGGGTCTTGATTCTCAAGAGAGTGAAATCCAGTAAAAGAAGTTTAGATTAATTGGTTAGTAGAAAGAAATATAAATTATTTTAATATTCAATAGTAACACCTAAAATGAGAGCAAACATTCCATTACTAAATAAAGGATGGTATTTAGGGAAGAGAATAATGAATTAAATCTTGCTTAGTAAAAAGTCTATATTCAGAAAGCAGATTTTAAAGTCTTATTAGGATTTCTTAGAGACAAGAAAGAATGGACTATGGAATTTTTGCTATATTGAGGTATGATAAATAAGTAAATTCTTGTAGCACAGGGTATGATGTGACTATCCTAACCCCCCTCACACACTGACAAGTCAGGTCCCCAGAATAAAGCTGGCTAAATATCCCCACTAGTTCTTTATTCTGAATGACCAAAGGTCTTTTTCTAATGCTATATAGCTTACAAGTTTCACTTGTGGGTTTTGTTTTGTTTTTAATATTACCATGAATGTAAATTAGTAATGAATTAGTTGACCAATCTTTATTAACTTTTTAAAAATATATATTTTTTATTTTCCAGATTACATGTAAAAACAGTTTGCAACATACATTTTCTGAAATTATAAGATCTAAATTGCCTCCCTCCATTCCTTCCTTCCCCTCTCCATGAGATGGTAAGGAATTTGATCTGGGTTGTACATGTATGATCATGAAAAACATATTTCTATATTGGTCATTGATTGATTAACCTTTTTAAAGAGATTTTTTTTTATTAAGGAAAATCAATACTCTACCACAAATACCTGAAATTCAAAAGAAATCAAGCTCAAGCTTAGACCACATATGTCAAAAGGGTAACTCACAACTTCTAGAATTCCCCTTGTAAGAATCCTCAAGATTGTTGTATTTGGGAAGCTGTAAGATATCAGGGGTCTGTAGCAATTAAATCTCTCTGATCTTTTGGTCTATGAAGGGACACCCCCCCCACAAGCAGACTTGACTGGAAGGGAGGGGCAGGATCTTGTCAAAGTGCGCCTTAACTTCCCCCCTCCCACTAGGCAGTTGGAAAGTCAGTTACAGTATGGTGGACAATTTCATTAGATATCTTCTGGGCCCAGACAGTAGGTAGGAAAGACTAAATTCCTAAAGATGATAACTTTCTCTAAAATCATTTCCCCACAGGATTGTATTGGAGAAGCTTGATGTCTTTGAAGCTCACAGGCACAGAGGGTAGGATTTACTTCAGGGCTACAAAGTAGAAAGAACTCAACTTGAAGTTGTGAGTATATCCCAAAATTATAACTAGGCGCTGCTCCCAATTGATAAAAGGTTTAATGATAGGTGGGAATGGGAAGGAGGGGAGATGGATAAGGATAGATAAGGTCAGGGAAACCCTCAAACAGTTATATCAAAGCAGCCCCTCCTCCCAAAGGGGGATAGGTATCCTCAATGGCTGATCTGCTCCCTAACCCTATAAATATTCTTCTTCTATATCAAGTTAATTAAACTAAGGCAGACTGTAATGTTGATTGAATGTCTAACCAAAGTCAAGCAGCTTGGCAGTTAGGAACTAAATGGCTCTGCTCAGATTCAAGCCCCAAGCCCCAAGACGAACCCAGAACTCAAGACCAGCAAGCAGAGTGACCTGCCTCCCAATCTCAGGGCTCTAACTGCCTTTAACTACCCACTCTCTTAGAGTTCTGGGGTGTCCTATGGAATTCTGTGCTGTAGCCTGAATCCCTCTCTGCAGGTCAAACCCCTCTCTGCAATATGAATCTCACAGATACATACTACGTATATGTTCATACATTTCATATGTATTCATGTATACAAACATAACTGCACACATACATAAGTCCATGAAAATGGATTATATGTGTGAACACGTATAAACATACATGCATATGCATATACAGTGACCAACATTCTTTCTACTATTTCATGCTGACTCTCTCTCTTTCTCTCTCTCTCTCTCTCTCTCTCTCTCTCTCTCTCGCGCGCGCCCACACACACACACACACACGCACACACACATCTTTCTTATATCATGGATTTTCTTTCTACTTTGAACTTTGAATGCCGATTGAAGAAGAAATCATAACAAATAGGAGAACATCAAACTTGGCTATCTTTTTTGTTTCTTTCCTAATTAATTCTCTCCAGTAATTTTTACAACCATCCATTCTTCAGGCTAGGAAGCACAGTATTAAAAAGTTTCTATTTGTTGATTACTATTATGAACAAAGGATCACATTTTCAAAGGCAACTAAGGTTAGAAATACAAGATATCATTGGAGAGTACATTATTACTTTAAGGATCTGGCATGAGATCCTTCTCCAATGAGAAGATTCATTTTATATGAGAGATTTATGGTGGGGAGGGGGCTCAGAAAGTTTGAATGAATTTCCCAAGGTCACATAACAAACATAAGAGATAGGACCTGAACTCAGGTCTCCTGAACTCCAAGTCCAGTCCTCTATTTAACCACCTCAGGCTTCTTTATGTCCTATAGAATAGAATGAAAGCATAAACGCTTATGATTAGGATGAAGATTAGTTCTGTATATATTAAGGAGAGAAATCTTGGAACCCCATGAGCTAGGCTATCCATGATTAAAGATTTGTTTTTTTGCTAGTGTCTGCCTGTTCACCATTGATATTTGTATACATTTTTCTCTTTCTCTGTTTTGTTTATTACACAACTAGAAGATCAGCAATGCTGAGGAGAGTCCTGCTATGGAATTAACAGGTTTTAGGGAATTAGAAGTCTCCATTACCATTCTCCTATTCCCCAAGCAACATTGCAAATAACCTCTTTCACAAATCAGCATTTCAAGCTACCACTGTCATCAGTATTCTCATCCCCCTAAATCATTAACTGAGTACTTGGATCAATCAATTAATCAAAACATGAAATTATTTATTAAGTCCCTACAAAAATGAAACAACCCCTGCCTTAAGGAAGTTTAAATTCCATGGAAGGAAACAGCAAAAGCACATAATACACATAAAATACAGGGTTTTTAAGCTATCATAGCTTAAAATTTCACCAAGATTTTTGGGATACTTTTGCATATATAAAACAAATGCAAGGAAATTTTGGAAAAGATGCATCTAGCAAATGTAGGGATTAGAATATTCTTTATATGGGAGGTCATGCTTGGACAAGAATGTGAAGGAAGTTATGGATTTTAAGAGACAAGGTAAGGAGAGCATGAATTCCAAGCTTGTGGGAAGACTTCTGCAAAGGACTGGAATTGGGCCTAGAATTTAGGGAAAAGGTTGAGATAAAGATACAGATTTGAAATTCATCAGGAAACAATTAAATATTTGAGAGAAAAATTCAGGTGACTCGCACTGATGCAAAATTTCATCAAATTTGCCTACCAGTTATTCCCTCAAATTAACACACCTTCCAGTCTCAACCCTTGAACTATTGATCACCTCACAATTTGAGTCAAATCTTTTACTATCTGTTTCTTAGACTCTCTAGTCTTTAAGATTCTCACTTTAAGTTCTTCCTTCTACATCTACATTAGATTTACTAATTGTGTGATTCTAGGGAAATCACTTGTTTTTCTCAATTCCTCATCTATAAAATAAGCCAGAAAAGGAAATGGCAAAACAACTCCAGAGGGTAGCTGGGCAGCTCAGTGGATTGAGAGCCAGGCCTAGAGATGGGAGGTCCTAGGTTCAAATCTGGCCTCAGATACTTCCTAGCTGTGTGACCCTGAGCAAGTCACTTAACCCCCATTGCCTAGCCCTTTTACCACTCTTCTGCCTTGGAGCCAATACACAGTAATGACTCTAAGACAGAAGGTAAGGGTTTAAAAAAAAAAACCCACTCCAGTATCTATTCCAAGAAAACCTTAAATGGGGACACACAGTCAAGACATGAATGAAGCAACTGAACAATATTAACCCTATATGGCAGGCACTATGCATAGTACTTTATAAATGTTATCTCATTTGGTCAACACAAGCTATTATTACTCTTATTCTACAATTTAGAAAACTGAGATAAACAAATGAGAAATGATATGCCCAAAATTCACTGGGTAAACCCAAGCTCCTTAAAGATTGGAATTGTTTGTTTTTTGTCATATGCCCCTAGTAGGTTACTGATAGCAATTGGTAAATTAATATTAGTTTTCCTAAATTGAATCAAAGACAGTTTCATCAAGGATGTTTTTATGTGAACAAATAAAAAAGAAGTACAAAGAATTTATACATGAACAAATAAAATGAAAATTAAAAACCCCAAAAAACAAAGGCCCATGCAAAAGACTCACAGCTAAGGCATAAGAGGTAGATTTTCAGCAAAAGAGTAAGAAAACAGCAACAAATGTTGAGAAAGATAGAACAACTAAGATAGTGCAATGTCATGGAAGCCAAAGATGGAAAGGAGCTCATGCTGTTAAAGGTTAAATGAGATAAAGTTTAGCATGAGTCTTTTGGATTTGATTAAGGAGTTTGATTATTGGACGTATAGAGAAAAATTTTAGCCAAGTGATGGTTTTAGCAGTCATGCTACAGGCAGAAAATGAAGGAATGGGTAATAAGGAAATAGGGACAAGGAAGGGTATGAAGCATTCATGAGAAAATCTTGGGAATAAAGATAGGGTCTGGAGAAAGGACTATATTTAGAACAGGAATTATCAAAGGTCAAGTGGGATCCTTTTAGGTAAGCTAGATTTGTGCATTTTTAAAGTCAAAAGAAAATGAGGGAATGGACGATGGATATAAGAAGCTGAACTATACTATAAGAAAGGATCAGTGTAAGTGCAGGATTCTGAAAGAGAACAGAAAAGAAAACATAATAAAAGTGCAGATAGAAAGGTTAAACTTGTAGTTCTTTGCAAGCCTTGTGTTTAATTTTTTAACTTCTTACCAATACTAAAATGGAATGGATTGTACCATATGGTAGACTCCCCCTCACCCAAGGTCCTCTTATAGAAGTTGGATATTCATTTGTCCTGACTGTATTTGTCTTCCATACACCACAAGATGAATTTTCTTCATTTTGAAAGTTCCATTACTGATCTGTTGAACTGTTATATCTAAAAGAAAACCAAAATGATCTAGAGATGATTGGGGTGGGTCAGATAGAACTTACAGGTATTTTAAATTCAAAGCAATGCCATTATTGAAGACTAAAGATGAAAAAAGCCTTACTATGAAAATATTATTAATTCTAATATTAGATGCACTCCATTAACTTTTGAAATCAGAGTCATTTGTCAGTCCACAAATGAAGGAATCATAGGATCATAGACAAGGAGTTGACAAGGATCTAAAAAGTCAGATAGTCCAACTGTCCATATTAGAACTAGGGAATTTAAATGACTTGTTCACAGAACAGATATTAGATGGCAAAACATGAATTGAAACTGGGGTCTTGACTCCATCTTCACTGTTCTTTCTGTTCTCCTTACCTCCCACCACATACCCAATCTATAAATTTTGTGATGAAAAACAAAAGGACATCTATTCATTTATTTTGTATGTCAGCAGTGTAATACTCTATTCCACTGTTTATTGAAACTTTACTTCAATTATAAACAGAGGCATTGATATATATTCATGTATTTTGATGGATGAAGGTTCATTGCAGAAAGAAGTATGAAAGAAAGATTATCTAGAATTTATGATCAGGTCAGCTTTTTTACTCATAGTTATTTCTTACTGCAGGCTCAAGGAAGTTAGAATTATGTAGCTGTCAAAATACTTTTTTTTACCATTTGTTCATAGGTAAAAAATATAAAACAAATAGATATGTATCTATAGCATATAAATCAAGTATACATTTATGATACAACATTTGTAACATGCATTTAGGAATAATCTTTAAACCGTGTTTTATGCTGACTGCTACTCAAATTAAATATCTAGATCAGTGATTTCATATTTGATTTTTTAAAATTAAAGTGATTTATGATCATTTACATCAAGACCCACAGAAGTGATTAAAGCAGATCTTTGCCAAGTGAAGTGAAGAATTCAGGCATATGCTTAGATGATCTAGGCTATCCTATTCCACTTTAGGTCAAAGTATCCTTGCATTTCTTTTGCATGAATTATTTGCATAATTGACTAAATTCTCTATTTTAATCTGCATGAGAAGATACCATATTCATTCTTAATCAACACAACCACATTTTTATAACGAATTAGTCATACTTTCTAGGGGGTTCATGGGGAAAAAAATTAATCTCAAGCCCAGCAATATGCACAATGGGTTCAATTATTTTGACTGAATTTCCTGGTCAATTCAGACACCTTGCTATTTAAAATAAATATCTCTCTATATAAAGGTCTACATATGCATATGTAAATCTATATATATCAATTGAACAAGATGTCCAAATTCATTAGTCAGTTCAGTTGGAACAAACAACAAGATGAATTTTGCATGCACTGATTCACACCAATTTTCCCCTAAAAGGTTTTACACTCCCAGCAAGTTAGCAAGGTCCAACAATTCTTAGTTAGCCTCTAAACCTTAAAGTACCACTCCAGCTAGGCTATAAGGGAACATGAGATTCTTAGACCAAAACAAGTGACCCTACATTTCTAATGAGCTGTCTTGGTTTGACAAAAATGTATGTGAGCAGAGATGTATGTCAGCTGTTGTCTGGAACCCTTCAACACAATGAAGAGATACACATGAAACATTAAGTATGCATAGTAATGAAAGGCAAATGAGAACTAAATATGGCTGGAACCGTGATGAAGTGGATAAAGAGTGATTATGGGTGTTTGTTCTGATGAGGTTAGTAGCCTGGATCATGACCTCCTGAGAAAAATAAGATGGATTGTTCTAATGGATTTTGCTTAATCTAATGTAGAAATGACATTGAATGATGGTTCTTAATTAGCATCCTCCTCTTCACCTGGATTTCATGCTGTACTGCCTTGACTGGCACTAGAATTTCTATACTTCAAAAAATTAATGCAAAGGGAAATTTAAACAAGACACACTCTCTATGCTTTGGGCAAATCAGAATGACAAGTTGGAATTAGTTCTGCCGAAAAGAAGAAATAAAATTGACCTTTAATTTTCCTCATATTAGAATGTTTATTTTCAAGGCTTAGTAATTGTTTTGTCTCTTATGGGGAGAAACTACATCCAATCACTGTCACTTGTTATAGTAACAACTACTATGCCTTATCATCCTAAGAGTCATCCTCATTACTTTGACCATGCTTTTACTTAAATAGAGAAAAAAAAAAAAAACAAAATTCAAACATGTTTAAACATAGGAAAAAATAATACTTTGAAGTAGCTAACAAGTACTTGATCCCTGAGTGGCATGATGAATGTGGTAATTTTTTTAGAGACAAAGAATAAACATCTTCCTGGATGCCATACACAGTAGGATCTAGTAGTCTATTTAGTACTTTCACAATCCAAAGAAAACTTTGTCTGAGTTGCTTGACTAGGACACATATTTTCCCCAATTCCCATTTCCCT
Organism: Gracilinanus agilis; assembly: GCF_016433145.1. Taxonomy (NCBI): domain Eukaryota; kingdom Metazoa; phylum Chordata; class Mammalia; order Didelphimorphia; family Didelphidae; genus Gracilinanus; species Gracilinanus agilis. Next base: position 41,853,557 of record NC_058130.1, on the reverse strand, counting down.
CATGCCCCACTGAAGCGGATCAAGGTACAATAAACAAAGTACTCAAGAGAGTTTCATAAATTATTGTTGGAGGTCTGGTTCCTAAAGGTTTGCCAACTTGGTGCCTAACTCTGGACAGCTACTTTGAATTATAATTTGGCACTTTTATAAGACATCTGAAAGAAAAAAAGTTTCGTTTTTTTAAATACACTGTTCAAACCTATTTCAGCAGATAACCCCATATCACTAACTAAATTAAAAGACTCAGTATCTACTGCTTCCTTATCAGCAAAGCCACCTCAAGCTGGTAATTTGGGATATCTCAGTGGATAAATGGAAAGGCAGCTTCTGATTTCCTCAGGAGATTCATACTTGAGAATCCCTGCAGGATCAGGCAAATTAAGCATTTCCCTAAACCTACCCTTTCTTTTTGCCCCAGGATAACCTGATCAAATTTCTTGGCTTCATTTTCTCTACTGGGTTAGCCTTAATGTGAAACTGAGTAGGCTCTGTCAGCTCCAAAGCCAATTTCAAAGGGAAGCCAGTTCCTTGGGGGAAAGTCAGCCATGCAATGGCAAGATTGTGTTAATAGTTAAATCCCATTTTCAATTGCCACCAACTGTCTTACAGAAAGAGCAAAGCACAGACAGGAGAGGGAAGATCAGATGCTATAAAAGGGAGACAATAAAATTGTTTTTAAAAAAACAAAAAATCAGAAAAAGAGATCTATCATGTTTTAAGATATATTCAATATTGAGAAGTTGAATATATAATCTTTGCACACAATTTGACAAGATACCATTTGTTAATGACCAAATTATTGCCTAAACTTAATATTTATAGATCATATAATCAGCTAAAGTGGAATTAATATTTCTCATTCTGTTCTGGTTATGTGAATTATTATGAGTAGCCCATAGCTATTGGGTGATCAAATAAAGATAATGAAACCATAGGGTTTTTTGTTTTGTTTTTTTTTTTCATTCCGACTTTTATCTTTTAGTCACTATATCAGGTATCATGGAAAGAGGTGGAAAATAAATGATTTTGTCTGAGAGATAAGATAATACTATTTTTAAAAAAGCAAGTGATTTTAGATTTCATCAGTTTCATGTATTTTGTAGAAACCTGTAGAATTAACAATTAATTCTTTGCTGAGTGAATCATGTGAATATTATGGCTAAATAACATTATTTCAGGAAAGAGGCAGAGCTTTGAAATAATCATTATTTTTAAAGAGAAAAATTTGCACCCTAAAACTCCTTGGGAAAGAAAATCACTAATTCTTAAATGTTAAACAAAAGAATATACTTTGGTGATGTAACGCTTAATTGAAGGCAAATCTTTTATCTACCTAGAATGGAAATTAAAAGTAATTTAAACAAAAAATTCAAATTGCATTTAGGAATTAATAAGTGCATTATTTCATTTAAGAAGCTTATGCTAACACAGCATGGTAGAAATTCATTTGATGATGAATTTTCAAAGAACCCCAAAGGGAGAAAGTGAACATTAAACTCTTCTTTCTTTTTTTTAAATTTTATTGATGTTTTGTTCTTCTTACATCGATCATTTCTAGTTATAAAGTACACAGCCCCAGTTTTTTTTTTCCCATATCTTTCCTTGAAATAACAATAATGAAATAAAGTTAAGCCAAAGCAGATAACATACTGACCATTTCTGTCAGTGTGTGATTTTCTACATCCATACTAAATGAACGAAGGACATTGTCTCACCTCTTCTAAAAGGTGAAAACTAGTCAAAATAATTAATTATGCTTCTCTGTGTTTGATTGTATTTTTATTTGCATTTTTAAACATTGTTATGATTTTACTTAATTTTATTACCTTTTTGCTTCAATTCATTTGAGTTTTCACATTTTTCTTTAAATTCTTTATGTTAATCATTTCTTATAGAGAAGTATGAATTTGCATTAACATATTGAAATTTAGTCCTTCTCCAATTGTGATATATCTGTTTTTCCCAATCCATGTTACCATAAACATGCTTCTATGGATAGGTGGTATATCTGTGTCTTTTTTTCTGTCTTTAATTTCCTTGACATATAGGCCTAGTACTTGTCTTTCTAGGTTAAATTTTATGGCCATTTTAATTCCTTTCTCAGGATAATTCCAAATAGTGTCCCTAAATGGGTAAACTCATCTATATTTCCACAATTGGTGTATGAATGTATTTGTTTTCCCATAGTCCTAGCCCCATTGAGTTTTTCCTGTCTTCTCTTGTCTTTGTCAATGTGCCAGTTATGAGAAAACATATATTCACTGAAATAGCCTTACTCAGAAGATCTCGAAAAATGACATTTATAAAAATGGCAACTATGAAAATCTTGTGACTACCTTAAATAAAATGCAAAGTAACTTGAATGAAAATTTTAAATGTATGTATAAAATAATTAGTACATCAGTTCAATTAATAAGCTTATACTGGTTCAGCATGGTGGATTTTCATTCCTTGTTTTAATTTCCAAAGATGGAAACAAAGGGGAAAGGGAGGTTAATTTTTTTCAGATCCCAGTTATACAGCAGGAAAGAGAGACAGATAACAACTTCAAGTAAGCAAAAGAACATTTAATAATATTGGGAAAATAAATTTAAAAGATTAAAATATCTTTTTTAATAAATTAAATGTTCTTTTCCTACAAAGATTTCCTTTGCCTCTGCCATAAATACAGGTACGATAAGTAAGCTCACTGTTGGATAACAGATTTTCTTTCAAAAAGAGAACTCTATAAACTAGCTTGGTAGACTGAATGAGAAGAAAAGGCAGAACAGGACTTCAACTAAAAAGTGTTTGTTGAGCTTCTATTCTAACAATTGCATTTTAGTGTTGATGAAACTGAAGTTTTGAAAGGTTAAGGAACTTACCTATGGTCATTATCACAGCTAACATTTGTGTAGCTAGGCACAATACTAAGTGCTTTATAATTAAATCATTTGATCTCTCAACAACCCTAGGGGGCAGATTCTATTATTATCCCCATTTTATAGTTGAGGAAACTGAAGTAAACAGAGATTAAATGACTTGCCCAAGGTCAGAGAGCTGCTGGTTATATTAAGTGGGGAGGGGCCAGGATTGATTTAGGGTTTTAAAGGCCAGTAAGTTCAGCCTGAGACAGAAATGAGTCTAAGGAATCTATTGCTATGTTGAGCTTCTTAAAAGAGGGATAATATTGGAAGATTGTGAAAAATTGTCTTTTCTAATCAGAGCATACCTGGGTGTTCTGGGTTCTGTTTTAGGTGTTCCATTTAGGCAGGGGCATTTGGAAATCTGGATAGTACCCAAAATTGAGTGATGAGGAGAAAAAGGATTTTGGGATTACTCCACAAGATGAGTGGTTAGAAGAACCAGCTGTGCTTGATCTGGAGAAAAGATTTCAGAGAATTTGTTAGGTGATTCAATATTTTAAATCCATCCACATGGAAAAGAGAATACATTTGTTCTACTTTTCCCCAGGGGTAGAAGTAGGAAAAAGAGTAAAAAGTTGCAAAAGGAGATTTAGGCAAGATATTAAAAGAAAAGAAATATCCTTAATAATTAAAATAATCCTACCCAATCTGTCTCCACCTCTGGCATTTGATGTCAGGGATTTTTTTTTCTTTTTAATTCATTTTAATGGGTTGATCTGTTAAACTATTATTTGATTGGTCATGAAGTGCATTAGAGTGTGTTGTGGGATAGCAAGTTTCCTATCAGTTTAGTCAACAAGTATTTCTTAAGCACTGACTATGTGTCCGACAAGCACAGCTGGACAGCTACTTCTTGGGAACTCTGTAGAATATATGCTTGGTCAAGTAAGTGTCTTACTTAGATCACTCAAAATTCCCTTTAACCTCAGATTCTGTAATGATTATGCTGAAGAACATGGATTTGCTAGCATATTCTCCATGAAGATTCTTTACAGACCATTCTGTTTCTTCCCATCGTGTGGAACAATATTAGTAATACTGAAGTTTCCCATCATCTCAGAAGAAATGCACATTTCAGTTCTTTCTAGCTATGCAAAAGGAAACAAATGAAAACTTGGGGAATTATCTGAATAATTTAACTGTAATCCTCCTTATAGAGCTCTTTTAAACAGCCTGGAATGGAGTAAAGACAGAAGGGTGTATGTAGGACAGTCTTCATCCAGCATCCACAGGATTTTCAGACCTAAACTGAAGGTAAACTACACAGAACCCTTTTTATTCTTCCTGATCTTGTGAAGGAATGAGTAAGCAAGAGAAGTGGGAGAGAAATTTATCAAGAGACAGGAAGAAAGCAAGCTGCACAGCATCCTGAGAAAAAGATGCACAGGAGGCAGCATGTGCCAAATGGGTCAAATGACTGCCATTAACTTGAATTGCACTTCCTTTTCTGTCCCTTGTGGAAATAGTCCAGGATGCTGAGCCCAAGAACCTCCAAAACCATCACCACCACCTTCTTACTGGTCGTAACAGCCTTCTTCCATGAGAGTAATCTTTTCTGGAGAGACACTCATAATGCTTGCAATCATTCACATTAATCAACAATGAATGATAACTTCTTATAATACAAAGGAGCAACTGTTGGGGAGATATAACCCAGCAATAGCCTCTGTAACTACAAAAGGCTCTCTTCCCTAAATCTCTGCATTTCTGCAGCCACAGTTATTAAACATTTGGAAATCCAAGTTTTCACCTGCATTTATTGTCCCCGTTTTAACTTCAGAAGCAGATATAGTTTTATTAATAGAGAGAACATTTAAGATGAATTATCTCTCACTTGCAGCTGAAACCACACACACACACACACACACACACACACACACACACACACAGATTTCCTCATTTGAATGTGAACTCTGAGAGAAAGGGGTAGATTCCTTTCCATTTGTGTCCTGAGCACTTACACAGTGCTGTGTATGTAATTATGGCTTACCAAATACTCTTCTCTCCATTCCTTCTTTCCTTCCTTTCTTCCTTCCTTCCTTCCTTCTTTTCTTCCTCCCTTTCTTCTTCCCTCCTTTTCTCCATTTCTTTCCTTCCTTCATTCCTTCTTCCCTCCTTTCCTTCTTTTCTTCCTTTCTTCCTCCCTTCCTTCCTTATTTTCTTTCTTTCTTTCTTCCTTTCTTCCTCCCTTCTTCCCTTTTTTCCTGTCTGCCTTCTTGATTTTGTTTCATCTTTCCTCTCTTCCTTCCCAACCCTGATACCACAATATTTTGTCTTTCTAAAGAAAATGTTATAAAATGATACATATATAACCCAGTGACACTGCTTGTCAGCTCTGGAGAGGAAAGAGCAGGGTGGGGTTGGGGATTGTGAATCATGTAACCATGGAAAAATATTCTAAATTTTAAAAAAGGAAAAAAAAAAAAGAAAATGTTATAGTGCCCAAATTGCCTAGTGCCCTGCAAGTCTTTCAGCAGTGAATAGCAACTAGAAGCAGGAAACCTGCCTAGTGACAGACACAAATTCACCTGACAGATGAAGGAATTTCCAGGGCTGCTGGCTTAATATAAATTATTCATAGGCTTCCATCTCTAGGGATTTCACCATTGCAGCATAGTATGGTGGACTAAGTAGTGGAATTGAGAGAATTTTGTGCAATTTCTTCTCTAGCATTTCCTACCTGAGTGACCTTGGGCAGGTCACTTTATCTACATTTAGAAAAAACAGAGGACTTTAAGATTTCAGGGAACCTTTTGGCATGCCTTTTAGAGGTGAGATTGCCAGTCAGTGAATGCACCAGTTCTGTCAAGTGAAAAGGGAAATGACAAAGACTTATAAAGGAAGTCTCTGTGTGTTGGTGGGAAAAGAATAAAGCCTTCAGCCTCAAGGTACCCTGAATGTTGTTCTTCCTCACACCACTAACCTCTTTTGACTGAAGTTTGGTACTTCACATATCACCACATGGGACTTAAAAGAGACAATATTTGATAAATAATAATGGGTATCTCAACTCAGAGATATGTATAGAAAGTATAGCCCTAATCTTCAATCAGAAATTTAGACAAAACTACTTTCCTGGGAATCAGGACTGCATGGGACTACATTAGCATTTGACTAAAGTAGGAAAATTTCATCTACCTTTGATAATATTGTGTCAGTATTTATCTAGTTCTAAGTTTTATAATCCCAAGGACCAACCTGAGTGCTTTTCATAAAATGAAGGTTCTTCAAGCAACCTGGAAATAAAAGAAAAGGGTGTGGGACAAGGGGAGTCTATCCCACTCATCAACTACCCCAAGGTGAGGGAAAGAATGAATTTCCATGGTAAGTAAAGTGGAGCAGAGTAGGCTGCTCTGAAATGGCAAAGTCCAAGTAGTCATAAGTAGAACCCAGAGAAGAAACAACCCTGAAGGGGAGCTCAGAGATCAAGGGCACCCATCCTTCTATGACCTGAGGGAAAAGAAGAGATAGTTAAAGTCAATGCTTTAAGTTAAAGTGATTTTCTTCAAACATAAGTCTGATCCTGTCATTCCCCCTACTCAATAAACTTTAATAGCTCCCTACTGCCTCCAAGAGCAAAAAGAAAATAATCTCTTTGACTTTAAAGTCTTTCATAATCAGGCAGCCTTCTTGTGACCCAATCTTTAATCTCTTTAATCTAGTGATAATGGCTTCCAATAACAGAACATGTCAATGTTAGTCTGTGGGCATTCTCTCTGTCTATGTATCCCTCATCACTATAACGCTTTCTCTCCTCCACTCTGACACTTGATCTCCCTAGCTTGCTTCATGTCACAACTAAAATCTCACTTTCTAGAGGAAGCTTTCCCAACTCAATCTTGATGCCAGAGCCTCTGCTCTATTAATTATCTCTTGTTTATCCTGTAATAGCTTGCTTTGTACTTAGTGGCTTTCATATGGTCTCCCTGATCAGATTGTAAAATCCTTGAGGGCAGGGACCATCTTGCCTCTTCTTGTAATTCCAGTGCTAAGCATCTTTCCTAGCATACAGGAGCAGCTTAATGAATGTGTACTGAATTGAATTATATTCTCTCTCTCTCTCTCTCTCTCTCTCTCTCTCTCTCTCTTTAAAGAACTCTCTACAGGGATGTTAGAAACAAGAATAGATGATAAAATACAAATGTAGGATTTGTAGAAAATTAATGTTTAAGCATTTTCAATGTTTAAAATCTTTATATAATTATCATTGTTCAGGGTGATATTATAGTATTCATCTTGAAAGATTCGGTAATTATTTTAAGATAGACATCACTAAATTTAATCCAAGAAGGAAATGTATTCTCAGAAAGATTCTTTAGATGTGTAATATGCTAATATAAAGAAATAGTTAATTGAAACAAGAAATATTTACCCATATTTTTGAAACCTCATATAGATTTGACAATAAATCATTTTAAAATTCTGCCACCTTCCCATTCAGGCCTTAGTTAATTCAAAGGTTTAAATGAATTACTGCATTAAGACTAGGCAGGTGATTCTTGCCACAGTCCAATGCAAGGCATAGCCTTGGAAAACAACATCATACTTCATGCAGCGAATGAGGAATACCTTTTCCTCAGCTTGGATGAGCTGTAGGATATTTTATCATACCTGCTATTGAAAAATCAAAACGTTAGTTTCAGGTAGCAGAATAACCCCTACTGAAGTCAGACACAAATGGGGCTGGAGGGACACACCTAGGTATTTTGAAATCCACAGTTTCTGCTTTTTTCACCTTAGTATTCATCTGGTATCTGTTAGAGACTTCACAAGCCTGGGGGATGGAACTTTCAAGGTCATTTATTTGCAAAGTGAGCTTAGAAATGAGATCAACATGCCAGGGAACCTTCTAAGTCAATGGTGGTTTGTGGTGTTGAAGTCTGAATAGCCTCTACAGTGTCAATATAGCAGTATAGATTTATAATGACAATCCTTTTAGTACTTATGCCCCTTGTAAACCTTTTTTTTTTTGTCATCATTATTCACATTCTCTCCCTCTCTCTCCCTCTTTGTATGGGATGAATACTGAATATGTTAGATGATAGAATTTTAAATGAACTTTTTCTGTCCTTCAATGGTTCAATGAATCTGTGCTCATCCACTGAGTACACTCATTTCCCCCATCAGGGCAAACCACAAGTCATTTACACCTTCCTATCATCTTTGATTTTTGCCCAGCAGGCTGGAGATCCCTTTATATTCCATGATTGACTTTTTGTTTCTATTATCCTTTTTTTTTCCCCTAAGCAGCTGGTTTCCCCCATCATACAATTCCTAGGTGGTTTCTTCTTCAGAAAATGTCCCTACTAGAAATATTCTGAACACTACTTATATATCTATTACTTTTCTTTCATTACCTTTCATGTTAATTCAAATTTCATTGTTTTGGGTTTTTTTTTTTTTAAAGATTCTCTAACACATCATGCTTCATCTATAGTATTACGTTGAATTTTGGAATCTACATATTAGGAAAAATATTGGATACTAGAGGAACTTTTGAATTTATATCATTCAAATTTAAATGGAAATAAATAGAGACATTTAGCTTAGACAAGAAAGGACTTGGGATTTTTATAACCATCTTTGAGTATTTAAACAACTGTCAATTTTTTTCTTGTCTCTAGACAGGAGTAATGGGCAACCATTATGAAAAAGAAGATTTTGTCTTAATGTAAATGAAAAATTCCTATTAGAATAGATCCAAAGTGGAATGGGGCTACCTCAAGAGGCTGTGGGTTTCTCAGTACAAAAAAATCTTCAAGCAAAATTGATTACCAATTATTGTGCAAGTTCAATTCCCAGATAGACCATTATCTCATTAGATATTTTACTGGTCCAGAATCACATGTTGGTAACAACTTTTTCATCTCTGTAATTCCCAACCAGAGCTCCATTGGTAGAATTGGTGTGCAACTCGACACTCATTATTTTAAACTGGTTCTAATCCTTATTCTCTAGTCATTATTTCACTCCTCATCCACCTGTTATCTATCTTATTTTGACATATATACATATTACCCTTTCTCTCCCCACTGCCCTTTGACCAGTTCTAAATTTGATTTGTGATTTTATTGTTATAGGGGACTCCCAGTTAGGGAACACTCTCCATCAATTCAGGTTAATATCTGCTCTCTAAGAATAGTGTTAGGGAGAGAGCACTGAGAAGTTAAGTTAATTTGCCCTGGGTCACATGCCAGATACAGGACTTGACCCCAGGTCTGGATTCAGGGATAGCTTTCTATTCATAATTCTATGGTGATTTAGCATGCCTGGAATCAAAGTTAGATCAATAGTAGGATTATTCATTAAATAATGTTTGAGTAAAATTAATCTTGAAGAATTTATGCTAAATTTATAAGCATTTATTAGGAAAGAGAAAGAAAGATAGAAATAAGGTTTCCAGCCTTTCTAACTTAAAGTAAGTTCAAGTCCCAGGTTCTATCCTGGCTCAATCCCCTACCATGTTGCCTTCCAGATGGTAACATAGATAAGAACCACCCAAGTAACTGAGAAAAGACTTCTTCCATAAATCTAAACTTTGGCTGAAACAGAGCCTGTGAGCTTCATAAACTGGCTTTTCAAGTTCAGTATAATCCCTTTCCCATGATCTTTCAATTGGCCCAAGTTTTCACCTCAGCCCCTATATGTCATATCTCCAGGCCTCCATGACTTCTGCTGGTTGAGAATCTGACCTGCCCTGCTGGTTATTGTGATGAATCTTCCTGGATTGGTCTGAGTTGGAGGTCCCCCATATAGTTAATTCACACAATTATGATCCATGCATGCTACTTTCCCATTTGATTTTTCTTTGCCCTATTAGGATGTTGACTCCTAAAAAGCAGGAATTGTCTTCAACTTTGTATTTATGTTATGGTGCTTGGTTCATAATAAATACTTGGTAACTTTTTTTAAACCCATTCATAGCATTCATTTATGTGAAAAGAATATATTTCTTCCTGTATACAGATAAGAGGACCTAGAAGTTCCCTTCCAGCTTTGAGAATCTATGATTATATAATGTTCCAAGATTAGGAACCATGGAATACCATCAGCATTACAGACTTCACGTCACAGGAATATGTAATTAGAATCTGTTATCCTAAAAAAATCTATTATTCCCAGCACCTCACTCTCTTCCTGTCATTATGCCCTGATGTAGACAAAATATAAATTCTGTGGAGTTCTGTCTCTCACTGTCTTCTCTTCATGTGGTGGCAGCTTTGGATTCAGGGTTTTAGAGCAGGTAGAAAAACACAGTCATGTGGTTCTATTTTGTTAGACAATAAACTTTATAAAATATAAGACTTGAAGTAATGGACATTAATTTAAATCTTACATTTATGGCAATCACAGAAGTGGGATTTAGAACCTTTCATTCTCTTTGAATAGATTAGTTTGAAAAGAAACCACATTTCTCCTGCTGTGGCCTCTCTTCAGAATTTTCCCAGTGTTGCTGCCTGCTGCTGCCAATCCAAGCCAATCCCCCTTTTGCTGCTAACTGCCTGGGTGGTCCCAGCCATTGTTGCCTCCTGCTGCTGATGATTACTGCATCTTTTAGAAGAAACAAGCTGGGAGCCCTTGGAGCTGCTCTCCTGGGAGTTGGGAAAGAATAAATTCTTCTTTCCCTTACATTGCCAACACATGAGTGCTTGCTTGCTGCTTGCCTTGGAAGCCCGGGTGTGTTTCTCTTAGGCGATAATTAGCCTTATAAAGGGCTTTTACCTGAGGACAAGCTTCTACCCTCTTAACTCCCTGTCCATGTGGCAAGGGAAACAAGCTGCTCCCTGGAGTTTTTACCCCTGGGGGGAGGGGGAAGGAAGGTTACTCTTCCAAACTACAGACAAGAAGTACAATTGCAAGCATGGCCCAGTATCCTGCCAATCTCAAACAGCTCCCATTCTGGGACAACATTACAGAGCTCACATGGCTCAAAATTTTGGGATATTTTCTCTTACTACTATTCCTGGGTGCACAGGTCCTTGTGATTAGCTTGAATAATCCTGAGATTCAGGGAAGGAATTCATCTCCCTCCACCCCCTTACCATTCTGGCCTGCCCGGTCTCTACAACATGTCTAATATGGGATTCCTCCACACTAACCTCAGTATGGCATTCTCCCTCACTATGGGTGATCCCAGAGGGTTGACCAAAGGAATCTAGATAGATGATGGTACTGGGGAGGGGAAGGAACTTTAAAGAGTCTGGAGGTAAAATTTTTAAAGACTCCATTGTTTTATGGAAGTCTCTATATCGGAATTGGAAAAAAGGACTCTTGAAATCAGTGCCCGTATCCTGTCACATATATTGTATTTGCTGATTGCTTGTTTTAAGATTTTATTTTGTTTATTAAGTTCTGTTACACTATGTAACTTTAAGTTACTGTGTTTTGACAATTAGATATATGTACTGTTACATTGTCTTTATTTGTACCTCCCCATATGACTGGACTGGAGAAAATACCATTGTAAAAGTACCTTTGAGTTGTTTGTAACAAGAGATAAGAGTCCATTTAGTAGCTGAAATGAAATTCTATAGCACTATTATAATCCCCACCTCCACATTTATAAAAATGTAATGGATGAGACATATAAAGACATGCCTATTATAGCTGTTACTGTCTCATACCAGAGGATCTGTGGATGGCTCCTAAGAGGGAGCATTTCCCACGAAGCCTAGTAGCTTCAGGATGGTTTTTAATTCTTCAGCTTAATCTACCTCGACCAGAATGATCTAATTCAAAAGATTTCTTGAATTAGTTGCTATATTATTATTTTTTTTTATAAAGCTGTTTTCTTAGTGAAAATCAATGTATCCTGAGTTGATCTATGTGTTTGTCAACACCCTCCTCAGGGGAGATTTTATAACTCTCATAAAATTCTAGTTTTATAAAAGTTAAGAAACTTAATACCTCCCAGAATCCAGGAAGTGAAATACTTGGAAAAGGTGCCATGGAGATGCCTACAGAAACCTCATACTGCACCAAAAAATCCAGAATGAACTTTGGGTTGTAGTGAAATTGAACTTTAGTGAAAATTGAACACATTTATTTTGTATGTATACTCTTATGCCAAAGGGGACTGCCCCTAATTGGCTTTTTGTCAATGTGCCTAGCAATTATTGGTTTTGTTCTCTTTCCCTTTTATCCCCCAATTATTGTAATTTATAGGTTGTTTATGTTTATATGATCCATTGGGGAGAGTAATCTCCCAAAGGATCCAGGGGTGGGGGATTGTGCGATTTGAATCTGTTACCCTAAAAACTACTTCCTGTTGTTATGTGCTGATGTAGAGAGGATATAAATTGGGTGTAGCCCCACCTGTTGGCCTCTTTCTTTCCTGTCAAGGCTTTGGGGATTTTTAAGCAGGTAGAAAAACTTAGTCACGTGATTCTATTTTGTCAGATAATAAACTTTATAAAAATAATACTTAAATCTTAAGATTTAAATTAATATGAAATACTTCAAGTGGTACCAGATTCCAAACAATATTATAAAACAATAATTATCAAAACTATTTGGTACTGGCTAAAATATAGAAAGTAGATAAGTGGAAAAGACTAGATATATAACAAACCATCATAAAAGATTAGAGGCAGGGGAAGTATTTAAGACTAGGATATATATATATATATATGGTAGGAATTATAGAGGACAGAAATAAATAGAGCCTGAATAGCCTGAATGTAGGTAGAAATGGGAGGCAAAGAAGGTTATGTATAGAAATAGAAATTAGGCCAGTTGTCTGTAAGGTAGAACATGTACAAGGAAAGATGTGCAATTATTTAGTGAAAAAAAAAAAAAAGTACATGGGAGCCATAATGTGAAGGCTCTAAATGTTAAACAAAAGCATTTATAACTTAACCTCAAGTAGTGATAGATCACTAATAAAGTTTAAATAGGTATAAATAATTAGAGGAAAATTAATAAGGATTCATGTAAAGATCTGTACCTAAATTAAAAGAAAAAGTCAATTGCACAATTACTGGATGGGAGATAACATCATGTGAAAAAAATGACCTAATACATGCTTTTCTGAAAGTAGTAATCCCTTTTCTAATATCCTAGCAAGTTGTTCCTCAATATTTTCTTTTTGTTGAACATAAGCTGAATATGTGTCAGGAAAGCGATGAGAATTCTTCCAAAAAAAAAAAGGGGGGAATGGAATCCTAATTTCAGAGTGAATCAATGGGAAATGAGGGCTGATCTTCAAGTCAGAAAGAACTGTCTACCAGAATTGCTTTTTAGATATACTTAATGTGTGGATTTCAATAAGTCTCGATCTCTGAATGCCAATTTTCTGGAGTTCCCAAGTGTTTGCTTGGTGGTGCTTGGTCCTCCTCTTTTCCACTTGTTCTTTAATCATTACCAAGATAGAAGCTGTCAGTTGTAATTTTGTTTTTCTTTTTCTGTTGTTTACTCGTATTTTTCTTCCCCCTATCCCTGTTGGCTGTATTTTTGCTCCTCTTTTTTTGTTTGTTTGATCTGTAGGTTTGGGTTTGAGCTATTCTGTCCTGAAGGGACTTCTTCTCTGCTCTGTTGATAAACTGGATTAGGCTGATGGAGTTGACCTGTGGTATTAAAGAGTCCTGAGGTCAGATCTTCCCTCAATGCCAGCTGAAGGTGAAGGTATGGAAGTTGAAAGTAGTTACTCTTGTCTTCCTCTCTACTCCTTTCTGCCAGCCACCTCCCTGCCAGCTGCCAGGTCAGAGCCCTGAGCTTCCCAAGATGGTGTCAAGCTTCCCTGCCCTCTGAATACTTCTTATCTGCATTATTGCTAGACTAGATTAAGTCAGTTGAGCTGATCTGCAGAGCTGGATGTACCCAGAGGCCAAAATCTCCAGAGGCAGAGGCCCAAGATGGAAGAGTGCTGTCTGAAGGCTGCAATCAGTGTGCCCTCCTCTCTGACCCTCTCCTTCAGCTGCCTCCAAGTCAGCTGTGGTCTGAGTCCTGAGTCTCAAGTAGCAGTGGTAGCAAGACAATCCTTCTGGGCTGGAGCCCTTCCCCCGAGATCCCAGCCAATGCCCAAGTCTCAGCACAGTAGGTGGGGAAAGGATCCTGGGACCTTCTTTTTTATCCTTAAACCCGAGAATTCAACATTCTCTGCCTGCCTTTTAAGTTGAATTGAGCAAGAGGGTCCCCTGGCTCTGTCCTGTTCTTGGATTTGGTTTTGTGTCCCCCTCAAAGCACTTTGTTTTTGATTGGTGTGGAAGGGTTTTCACAGAGGACTCGACTTTCCATGCTTCTAAGCCTCCATCTTGACTCCACCTTCTAGATCACTTTCTAATGTGATAAATTATGGAATAGGGAAAATTCTTTGTTAAAGAAGTTTTTCATCAGACTTCCTCATACTTTCTTACACAAAAGAAATAATGAGTTTGGCAAAAAAACAAACAAAAACTAAATCAATTTTGGGCTCTATAAGGAGAAATATTTTATATTTGTCAGAAAATATTTATAACATTGTGTTTAGTACTGGATTTCACATTTTAGGGGGTTGATTTCACAAGAGATCACATCTAGAAGAAGAGTAAAGGTTGTAGAAACTGTCCAATCTGACTTAATTGAATAAGTATTTATTGAGAAGTTACTGAATACAAAGTACTATACTTATGGTGAGGAGATAAGCAGAAAAAAACAAGACTATTCTTGTCCTCAAGGAGCTCACATTCTAAAAAAATAGAGGAGGTTTCAGTTCCACATATATGGAAAGGTCTGGTGATACTAAGGGTACAACTATAAAGCCAATAATAATGCATCTTCTTTAATAACATTTATTTTTTGTTTGTTTGTTTGTTTTTTAAACCCTTAATTTTTGTGTATTGGCTCCTAAGTGGAAGAGTGGTAAAGGTGGGCAATGGGGGTCAAGTGACTTGCCCAGGGTTACACAGCTGGGAAGTGTCTGAGGCCAGATTTGAACCTAGGACATCCTGTCTCCAGGCCTGACTCTCAATCCACTGAGCTACCCAGCTGCCCCCTAATAACATTTCTATTAACAAAACTATATCCAATTCTGATGAATACTGATGTGAAAACATTATGTTACTTGCAAAAATTTTCTTTTCTTCATCTTCCTTAGCTATAGTGTCTACAGATGCATTTACCATATGAATGTTGGTGAACCTTTTTGAGACTGCATGCCCAAACTGCAACTTCAAGCCACCTATGAGCCCTCTGCATTATGGCCAGAGAACTGAGGGAGTAAGTGGTCACATTTGGTTGCTGGGCAGAGGGGCAGAGCATGTAAAAATTTTCTTCAACTGTAGTGAAGAAGGGGAACAGAGAGTAGCTCCCTCCATGCCATTGAGGCATGCCTGCCACACTTTTGCCAACATGGCTCGTCAGGACAATAGCTAGAGGGGCCAGGCTGTAAGCAGAGCTATTAGTCAGATAAGTGGTTTACTACTATTCTCATACTTCTTACTTGATACCAGTTGCTTGGAAGCTGACTGTTGTGGGGAATGAATTGTTCCCTTGCATCATGGCTTCAATAATCACAGAATCAATCACTCTGCCCATAATGTTAGAGTTCACAATTTTTCAGTACCACTTTTCGATTTATTTTTAGAATTATTCATTTCCAAAAAACACATGGGAAATGTACAGACCAATGGTTTCTAAATAGGCCTAGAGAATAATTGTCATTGATGAACAGTTCTGTCCTCCCTTCACACTCAGGTGCAAAGTTGTCCCACCTTCAGAGTTATTCTTAAGACTCTATCAACATCTGTCATTGGAAGGGTAGTTGGAAGGTCATCTTGACTCACTGCATAGAGTATTTGGATTCAAGTCAAGAAGACTTCCATTTGGATTCTTCATCTAAGACGTACTAGTTCTTCGAATATGGGTAAGTCATTCTGTTTACTTTAATTTCCTCATCTATAAGTCAGAATATGGATAGCACCTACTTCACAGGGTTGTTGTAAAGGTAAGATGATATACACATGTTTAGTGCTGTGCAAAACTTAAATGTTATATAATTACTCTTACTGTTATCATTATCACTACTATTAGTGTTGTATTTGTTATTGTTTTGGGAAAGTTTTATAAGGACATATTTAATGTAGAGGTCATTTTTATTCTTAGGAAATCCTTATGTAGTATCAATAATTTTCTTTCTTGTAACTCTAATCTTCTGGTCACAATTCTATTCTCTGGAACTATTTATTGAAAGTCTAATCCATTTTGCAAACAGCAGTTATTCAAACATTTGAAAATAAACAGAATATTTTCTTTTCTACAGCAAATATCCCCGATTGTTTCACCAGGTAGATGTCAGCAATAGACTGTGCTTATTAAAGTAATAGGAATGAAGAGTAAGAGGGAATTCAACATGTTAGAGGGAGTATTGGCAACATGGAGACTCAAGTGATTTGTCCCTGATGTTGAAACAAAGAGTCTCTTGTTTTTGGAGTAGATGAGAAGAGATGCTTTGTAATTTAAAGCTGAGCTCTGGAGACCAAGAGATGCTCAAGGGATCAGTGTGAGTAAAGGACAATAAATGGGTGTATATGTCTTAACAGTTTTTATTCAAAGGAAAAATTCCTGAGCAACTTGTGGAAAAGAGACCAGGTTGGGTAGCTAGCTGACTCAGTGGATAGAGAGCCAGGCCTAGAGATGAGAAGTCCTGGTATCAAATCTGGACTCAGACAATTCTTATCTGTTTGAGTCTTGGCAAATAACTTAATCCCAATAGCTTAGCCCTAATTCTTCTGCCTTGAAAGTGATACTTATATTGATTCTAAGAAAGAAGGTAAAGTTTAAGAAGGAAGGAAGGAAGGGAGAGAGGGAGGGAGGAAAGAAGGAAGGAAAGAAAGAAGGAAGGAAGGAAAGAAGGAAGGAAGGAAAAAATAGACCAGGGAAGATGTAATGGGAACTAGAACTCAGTGTATCAATGATAGGAAGGAAGGAAGGAAGGAAGGAAGGAAGGAAGGAAGGAAGGAAGGAAGGAAGGAAGGAAAGAAGGAAGGAAAGAAGGAAAGAAATGTGGAAGGAAGGATGAAAGGAAGGAAGGAAGAAAAAAATAGACCAGGGGAGATGTAATGAGAACTAGAACTCAGTGTATCAGTGATAGAATCATAGCGTGGAATGAGTGGCCCTTAACAAAATCTATATATTTATGAAATTATCTCTCTATTTCCAGGGAATGAAATCAATAATTGTTTTCAAGTTCATCAATTGAATCATTTGGTGAACCATTTGTTATTGATCTTCATGTATATACTGTTGACCTAGCCTAAAGATACTATAAAGTAGGATGTTCAGGGCTAGATTGTGCTCAGTATTTGGGAATTTTATATAGAATATGACTCTCTTACTATCTCTATCCCACAGAAAAATTTGGCTCTATTCCTTGCTCCCTCAGCTTTGATATGTAAGCATATTTCCCAACATATAATATGTGCTTAATAAAGTATCTATCATCTATCATTTATCTATCTAAAATATCTATAGTCTATGTAATCTATCATTTAAGCTAACATCTGTCTAATGTTAGCAAAATCTATCATTTATATATCTAAGTCATCTATCTAGTATATCTGTCATCTATCTAGTCTTTACAAACTCATTTTGAAAGATTAGAAATACAAAGGGAAAATGTTAGAAAGATATGTAGAAATTCTGCATCATTTCATTATAAATTAATTTTGTGAAAATGTTAAGAAAGTGTACATATGTGTCAACGCTGATTTGTTAGGAAGGAAATCAAGCAAAATACACTCAATTTCCTTTCTTGCTAAAGGAATTGACCTTTCAAATAGGGAGAAAGTCAGAGATAAGAGATATGATTTTTGAGACCTGATTTTTACTATCTTTTGACCCTTTTAGATGTGGCATTTTCACTGTGGATTCTATTCAAGCAGATCAGAGATGAATATAGCTAATTCGAAAAATATTTATTTAGAAAATTTTGCAGCCATGTTGTAGAGAAAACAACTTGCAGGATGTCCCTGGATATTTGGAGGACAGATTTAAAATTCAATATGTTCTGAAATTTGTTAAAAAGGGAGTAAAAAATTATTGAAGAAAAATGTAAGCATCCTTTTTAAATGATCATAGTAACATGATTGTTAAATAGGAGGGCATCTCAGAAAGAAGTCAAGAGAACTGGGAAAGGTCTTCCAATGAAAAGATTAGAATTGAGGTTTTGAGATAGCCAGGGAACCAAGGATTGGCAATGAGGATGGCAACATTCCAGGTTTAGGAAAAAGAGAGAAAAAAACTCCACAAAGTTATGAGATAGAGCATTCTATGTGAAGAAGAGTAAGAAGGTCACTGTAACAAATGGAAAACCTAGATCTGTTTAACTCCACATTGATTATGAGGGGCAGAAGAAGACTTGAGAAGCAGCTTGGGCAGCTACACACTAGTGATTTTGAAAGGAAAATAAGTGGTGACAATGGAGCATGACTCTTCTCACTTGAATGGGAACCAAGAAGTATGAGTAGACTTAGAAATAACCCAGCTAGCAAAGGGAAGTTGTGACCCAGTCCCTTTTAGGTACTGGATATAAACTCTTCACTCCATATGCTACTGCTGATCTTTATCTGCTGCCTGACAATTGAACCTGGTCCTTGGGTTTTAAAATCCCAGACCCTGCCTCCCTCATGGATTCAGAACAAAACCTTGAGGGTATAGCAGGTCCCATTCACAGATATAGCTTTGAGTTTTTTATTTATTTGAGTGAATATGAGGGTGACTGTAAAATTAATAATAATACACAATACCCATCCCTTTAATTTGTTCAAAATAGACCAGTAGAAGGATAGATGCTTCTTCTGGTTATCAGGTTTTGTCCTTTTGGCCAATCAAATCAGTCAAAGGAATTTTTTTATTCTCTTTACATCCTCCGTGGCTTCACCCTACCTCTTTCCCCCAACTCCTCATGTTTTCTTTTATTGTGTCTTTTATTAACTGCCATTATCTAAATGAATTTTCTCAATAAAAGAAGAGATGCAAAAAAGCTCTTCTTACTCTATGTGTCATTAAACTGAAAAAAAAAAGAATGCTTCAGCATATTTCATAATCCTTGAGTACTCCATATCATTTTTCCTAAAACTGATTCCTCCCTCCATCATTCTTAGCACTAAAAATGAAGGGTCCTAACCATTGTCCTTGAGTCTAATGGATTACATATAAAAGTTTCCATGTCCTCACTGGATCTCCTTCAGTTCTTGTGTCTAGAGAGAAAAGGGGGACATTACCACAATGATACTCTGGTGCTTTCCTTTTCCAGTGAATATTCCAGTAACTATAAATTTGCCATTTCCTTCTTCTCTGACTCTTATGACAGCTGAGAAAAATCTCCTTCCTCTATTATCACTTCCGAATCTCATTACCATTCATCTCAACCCTTGTATCTTCCTATGAATATCCCTTCTGTTGTGTCTTCAACAAATTTCATTTTATTCCATTCCAAATTCTCTGTTTGCTACATTCTCTTAAGAAAAAGTATCCTTTCTCCACGCCTAGGAAAATCATTTACTTGCTCTGTTGATCCTATCCCCTTCAATTTTCTCACAAACTTTTACCATCTATCATTTCCTTTGTCTCTCAGTTTCATTCAGTCCTTAGCTACTGGCTCATTATCCACTAATTATGCACTTGATCAATTCTCCCCTATCCTATAACAAAACCATTCACTTGACGCTGCAATATCCTCCAGCTTTTGTGCTATATCCCTACCCTTCTTTACAATCAAAATCCTAAAAAAATACCATTTGCATTCATTGCCACCAATTTCTTATCTTCCATTTGTTCCTTAGTCCCTAAGGACTGAGCTTCTGACACCAGTAGACTAAACCTGTTGTCTCTAATGTTAGCATTAATTTCAGAACTGCTAAATTATAAAGTCTCCATATCTTGAGAAAATCCAGCCACATTGCTTGCTCTCCACTTTCAACTCATCCTCCAACTTGAACCACCACCATGATACTCAAGTCTACCTCTATGCTGGTCATTTGACACTATTGTGGGTAGTTTCTTTCTTCATTCACCCTTCTATGTGTTTTGGTTTTCCTTTCCTTTCTCTGTCAGTATGCAAGCTCCTTGGATATAGGGGTGATCTTATTTCCTTTTGTATCCTCATCAGTTAGCAGAGTGCTTATATATAACTAATGCTTAATAAATGTTTACCCGTGGCATTTTTTAAAAATCCTCAACCTTATTGACCCCATTCAGCTTTGATACTCCAATTGCTCCCATTACCCCATACTCTTTCCTTCCTTGGCTTCCATGACACTGGTATTTCTGTTTCTCTTCTTTAATTTTATAGTTCACTTTCTTAGAATCATTTGCTACATCATTATTTATGTTTTCTACCCCTAGCAACCTGGTTCTCCCTCCATTGGAGGCTTGTCTTGTACTCTTTCTTTTTCTCTGTCTCTTGTTGCCTGTATCTCTGTTTTCTGTGTCTCTGTGTCTTTGTGTGTCTCTCTCTTTCTGTCTCTGTTTTTATGATTTAATCTGTTTCTCTTTCATTGCCTCCATCATTGTTTCCTTCTCTTTCACACAGAAATACACATGTATACATGTATTAAGCCCCATTTTTGGCATCATCATACTTTGATTTGCCTGAATTCTTCACTTTGAAAAAACTTTTAATTCACTCTTCTTTCTGTGACCAATTAGCATGTCATATAATTTCTTTATAGTTCTTTATAATACTTAATGATTCTATATCATTTAAAGGCCTATTATATTTTAGATATAATTTTATCATTAAATCTCTCCAATAATTCTTTGAAGTACACTGAATTATTTTCATAGCATTATACATCTGCATTTTAGCTGAACTGCCCCACTAGATGCTCCCCACTTCCATCTTTTAGTGTTTTGACAAAATGGAGAATTCTTAACTTCCTTCAAATATGGGTAAGGTACTACTTCTTGCAGAAAATATTTACATTTCCTTTTCATTGGTATTTACTTACTTCTATGCATCTTCTTTTCCCACAGCAAAAATATAATTTCTAGTAAGGCAGGGACAACTTGATTTTTGCCTCTTTTTCTCTATCAACTCACCCAGGTCCTTTCAATAAAGTAGGTACATGAATAAGTATTTATTTAATTAAATTCACTCAAAATATGGCACTTCAGTAAAGGAATGCCCCCACAAGATTAAAAGCCTAGATTCTTTAACAGAACCCAGGACTGAAAACAGTTATGCCTGTGTCAAGTTTTTCTTGGATCTAATCCTTATGGGATGGGAGCCAGTAACTGAAAAGGTCAATACACCATTTAACTTCTGGGCCACTGAGCTTTTGTTACAGTTTGAGTAGTTAACACGGAATAGCAGTGGAAACCAGTCCTGGTCAGTCACAGACGAGAGAAGCATGACCCTTGATCAGTAGAACTCCCAATGTTAACAAAGGGGATGGAGTGTGTGGGAAACCATGGTTCATATAGAATTCAGTTATCATGTGTGGATGTATTCTTACGCTCAGTTCATAAATTGCTAAGAAAAAAAAATAGAAGTAGAAAATGTTGCCAAACCACTATTTGGGCTAATTAATAAGAATGAGACTTTTCCATTCCATTTTCCTATTTATGAGCATAAGAGCCAGATGTTTTAAACATGACGTTAGACAGATGTGGTTTAGAAAAGGACTTTGAGAAAAATAATAGGAAGTTTCAGAAGGGAAGCAAGGAAGAAGGGAAGGAAGGAAAAAGGGAGAAAAGAAGAAAGAAAGGAAAGAAAGAAGAAAGGACAAAAAGCAATCAACAAAAATATGACATGAAAAGGACAACATTACAAAACCCAGCAGTTGCTTCAGGAAATTGTAATATGTCTTCTGGGGAAATCTAGATGAACACATTTGACAGTCTCCTGAAGGGGTTGCTACATATTATGATGAGAAAGTATGGACCCATTACTTTCCCCTCATGAGAATGAGGAAGACTTTTGTCTACTTTTTCTGAGAATTCTGGATTCTCTAGTCACCTAACAATAATTCCAGAAACCGCACGTCAGAATTTTCCTGAAATCTCACTTCATATATTTCCATTGAAGAGTTTTCTTTTTTTTTTTTTTTTACCCAAACCATTCAGTCTTGCAACAGACTCAATTCATGACTAAGATCACAGACATTCATAGAACTCAGGTTGCCTGTACTAACAAAATCTGAGGCAGGTATTATTATTGGATCTCTTTTATCCTTGATGATTATTATTGAAGAGTGGGGTATGCTACTACACCCAGCCCATGTTCTATGCAATTCCATAAATAAAGTATTTTAATTAAATAGCAACACAAGAAAACTAAGAATACAAACCTCCTATCAACAAACCTCTTTCAAATAAATATGCCCTTAGTGGAAAGAATAGACATTTAAAAATATTTTGTTTGTGACAATTACACATGGAAAACAGAAGGGAAGGGAAGCTGAAAAAGTGCCTAAGTCTTACATATAAACAGGTAGCCCTAGGTCCCAATTATTCAAAATAGTCAGTGTCTTCTATTGATGGCATTGATAGGTTTTCTGCTGTATGTTAAAAGAAATAGAAGTGGGCAAAGATCTGAACAAAACTGACTTAATTATGAAAGCTGTGTGTTACAAAAGCCAGGCTCTATCGACACCCAGTTTGGTCTGAGACCCCACATTTTAAAAGTTATATATATTTACAATATAAATTTAAGCATAGGAAGTGCTGAGATGAGCATATCTCAAGTCAGCCTTTCTCAGTAAAGGAGGCCACTATAGGAGCTTCCTTTTTTGGGTAGCAGATGGTCATCAACTGAGTTTCAAACTCCAAGGTGAGCAGCCTAATTTTCTAATATCCCCTTCTATCCCATGGTCCAAATCTGAGAGTACACTGCACAAGGTCAAAAATGAAAGTCAAAAGAGACCCAGGACCATCTGGTAAACTGTCATATTTAAAAGGAACCTCCATTCTAATGTCCCTGACAAGTGACTGTTTAGCTTATCCTTAAAGACCTCAGAATAAGGAAAAAAACCACAGTTTCTCAAAGCAGTCCATTAGACACCTCTAACTATTATTTTTTGCCCTGACATCAAACTTAAATATACCTCTTTGAAATATTTCCTCATTGCTCCCGCTTCTGCCATATGACACCAAGGAGAAAAAGTTTAACTTCTCCTTCACATAATAATAGTCTTTCTGGTATTTAAAGATAATTCTCATGTCCCCTACCTCAACATTTCCATTTTGTATAGTATGATATTCATCCACAAAATCCTGCAATATAAAGAAAACTCTGTGATATATATATATATATATATATATATATATATATATATATATATATAGAGAGAGAGAGAGAGAGAGAGAGAGAGAGAGAGAGAGAGAGAGAG
>NC_058130.1:41758383-41829985 GCF_016433145.1 Gracilinanus agilis | reverse complement strand
AGAGAGAGAGAGAGAGAGAGAGAGAGAGAGAGAGAGAGAGATATTTTAAAATCCTGATACACTGAAGCCACAATAAGTGAACCTCAATATAGCAAGGTACAAATGTATATAAGAACCATGATACATTTCTATCTGATTTGCAACTAAAACCTCCCATTTGTGTCATTTCATCAAACAGAATGCCAGTTTCTTGAGAGTAGGAATAAAGTTAGTTAAAAACAAAATTAAACAAAATATTTCAATGCTAAATACAACAATTTGCACATAATGTAATAATGAGATTAAATCTGCTCTGCCCATCTTTAGATTTAATCACCAAAGATGAAAATATCACCACTTAACTCACAACTTGGGAGATCTGTAACCTACATGTGCTAGAGTGCGTGACAAATCAGAATTTACTGACTGCCTCCTGGGCAGTCCTAAAAAAAGCATCTGTTGTGGTTGCACATGTAAACTAAGAGGAAGGCACAGGAAGTGACGCAAAATAAGCTCCTTTAAAAGAGACCTCAGTGAGCTCAGCTTCTTTCTTCTGATTTGTGACCAGGGCTTGAAGGAGCTCTGGAGCTGGTGAGACTGTTCTTAAATCTTTCCTTTGGAACTCCACATGGTCAGTGTAAAGACTTAATCTTCCTGAACTTTTCTTAAGGAACTTCCTTTTTAATAGTGACTCTGTGGCTAAAGCTTTTGCTTCATTCGCCTCCAAGGACCTTCAGGCCTCTGTCTTTATAGCCTTGGGATCAAGGCCAGATTTCCCTTGGCTAAGAGTTAATTAGATCTACCTGGATTAAACTAGGGGATCAGAGCAAATTACCTAGTGTTTTAGATTACTTATTCTATCTTATCCTCCCTCTTATTTCCTTATTTCTTCTTCCTCTCCTCATTTGTAAATAAACTTCCATAAAAGTCATTTTGACTTGAGGTTATTCTTTAATTGGAGATTGATAATTATTCAATTCCCTGGCAACCAACCTTTTAATATTAAGCCAATCAAACCCCCTTTTTACTCCTTACAGGCCCTTAATAAATGGTTTATTTAATCACTTATTCACTCATTTATTCTTTAACTGTGATGCAGTCATATTCATATAGGTTCAAAATGAGTTGGTCTTTTAAGTGTTTTTAGTGATCTAAGTTGTTCATTACATTCTCTTTGGTCAAAAACACATTTGTCAATATTTTGGATGAGGTATGAGGAAAGGAATCTGAAATGAGATCATCACTTCCCTATTCGAAGAAGACATGCTCCTTTTAATGTAGCTTGCAGACTCCTAACATCTCTATATTTTTCATTATAAAATGTCTATTTGACCTTGACTTGATTATTATATATTTGTGAGGTTGATATATTTCTTTCTATCTTTTATCTCAGTGTTTCCCAAACTTTTTTGGCCTACCACCCCCTTTCCAGAAAGAAAATATTACTTAGCCCCCTAGAAATTAATTTTTTTTAAGTTTAATAGCAATTAATTGGAAAGATAAATGCACCTATGGCCATCACTGCTTCCTTGGATCACTGCAGCACCCACCAGGGGGTGGTAGTGCCCACTTTGGGAATCACTGTTTTATCTGAATATTTTGATGCATTTAAATCAAGGGTTTCTGTCAGATTATTTCAAGATTATCACTCTATCTTGAACAAAGGTTGTAGAATGGAGTGGTCACTTCCCATTCTGGTTCAGCTATGAGAGACTCAGATCTGAAAAGCAATTTCCTGTTATTGGATCCTTGACTTTTTGAAAGATGGAATTATTGCTAAGCAATTCAAGAAAATATTAGCTTTTCTTCTTTTTATAGAAAGCTCTAGAAGTTCCTGAATAGTTGAAGTCTCTATCATTTTTATATCATATCTGTTTCAGTTTTGTTATCTGTTTCTCAAATTCTTTATCTATTTTCTCATTTTGTCCAGGTCATCTGTACAATGATGGTATGACAAAATCAGTTCTCTTTCTCCTTACTTTTATTTTTACCCAAATAGTCTCCATCATGCCTCTCCTCTCTCATTCTTGGAGAAAACATATATATATATATATATATATATATATATATATATATATATGTATATATATATGCAATGCTACAGAAAGAAAAGAGAAGGGAAAGGGAAAAAAACATATATCGCCTACTATGTGCTAGGCACTATGTTAAATACTTTACAAATATTATCCTATTTTATCCTAATAACAACTCTATAAGATAGGTACTATTACTATTCCAATTTAAGGAATCTAAGGAAAATACAGTTAAGTGACTTTCTCAGTGTCACAAAGATAATATATGTATAAAAGTATATGTGAATTCAGCTTTTCATGAATCTATACCCAGTATTCCATTCACTCTGCTACTAGAAGTCATTCAGCTTAGAAAAGCAAAGAATAATATTTTCTTAATATGCAATGCTACCCCTCTTCTCTCTGTGCTCTCCTTTATTTCTTTTTAATAAAGGACCCCTTCATTGATATAATTTAGTCATGTGTTTCTAATCAAATCCCAGTGATATTTATGAGGTCAAATTGGCCTTCTTGGCAAATGACCATAGTGTCTGATGAATCCAAAGGCTTTCGGAAGAAGCATGATTTGACCATAACTGGGGAAACTGGAAAGTAGTATGACAGAAATTAAATATAGACCCACACTTCACACAATATAGCAAGGTCAAGTCAAAATGGATACATGAGTTAGAAATAAAGTGCAATACCAATAACAAATTAGGTGAGGGAAAAAAAAAACAGCATACCTATTAGACCTATAGATAAGGCAAAAATTTACATGAAAACATGACATAGAAAATTTTATGAGATATAAAATAGATAAATTTGACTACATTAAATTTTAAAAAAACTTTCTGCACAAACAAAAGCAATTCAACTAAAATTAAAAGGGGAAAAAATATATATAGCAATTCTCTCTGACAATGGCTCCATTTCTCAAATATATAGAGAACTGAATCAAATTTTTAAGAATATAAAGCATTTCCAATGACCCAGGACAGTTCTGAGGGACTTATGGTAAAGAATACTACCCACATTCAGAGGAAGAACTGCAGGAGTAGAAACACAGAAGAAAAGCAACTGCTTGAACACATGGGTTGAGGTGGACATGATTGGGGATGTAGACTCGAAACTACCACACCAATGCAACTATCAACAATTTGGAAATAGGTCTTAATCAATGACACATGTTAAAACCAATGGAAATGCGCATCGGCTGGTGGGGGGGGGGGGAGAAGAGGGGGTGAAGGGGAAAGTAAGAGCATAAATCATGTAACCATGTTAATTTTTCTAAAAACTAAAAATTATTAAATTAAAAAAAAAGAATATAAAGCATTTCCAAATGACAAATAATCAAAGGATATGAATAGGTAATTTTTAGATGAAGGAATTAAAAGTATCTTTAAGTCATATAAAAAATGTTCCAAACTATTATTTATGAGAGAAATGCAAATTAAAACAGCTCTGAGTTTCCTCCTCACATCCATCAGACTGGTTAACATGACAAAAAAAAAAAGAAAATGATCAGTGTGCGAGGGGATATGAAAAATCAGGACACTAACACACTGGAACTGCAAACTGATAAAACCATTTTGGAGAACAATCTGGAACTATGCCAGAAAGGTTCATCAAATTGAACATATCCTCTGATCTAGCAACATTACTACTATATATGAATCCCAAAGAGATTAAAAATAGGGTGACAGAATCTATTTGTGCAAAAAAAAGTATTTGCATTAGATCATTTTGTGGTGTCTAAAAACTAGAAAATGAAGGAAGATCAATCAACTGGGGATTGACTGAACAAGTTGTGCTGTATAATTACAATGGAATACTATTGTCCCATAAAAGAGGAGAAACAAGATGATTACCAAAAAAGCTGGAAAGATTTATATGCAAAGTGAAGTGATCAGTTCTGAGGGATTTATGGTAAAGAACACTACCCACATTCAGAGGAAGAACTACAGGAGAGGAAACATATAAGAAAAACAACTTCTTGAACGCATGGGTTGAGGTGGACATGATTGGGGATGTGAACTCAAAACTACCACACCAATGCAACTATCAACAATTTGGAAATAGGTCTTGATCAATGACATGTTAAAACCAGTGGAAATGTGCATCAGCCATGGGTGGGAGGAGTGCGGGAGGTGAAGGAGAAAGTAGGAGCATGAATCATGTAACCATGTTAAAAATGAATATTAATAAATGTTTTTAAAAAAAGTGAAGTGATCAGGACAAGGAGAATGTTGTACACAATGACGACAATAATGTAACAACTGTGAATGACTTAAGTATTATCAACAAATCTAGGACAACTCCAAGTGACTCATGACCAAATAAAGGTATCCACCACCATAATGGAATCCAAATGCAAATTGAAACATCATTCTTACTTTATTTCCTTTAGGAACTTTTCTGTAATGTATATAAGATATGTCTTCTTTTACAACAGGATGAGTATGGAAATATGTATTCTATGATAATATATATACGACCTATATCATATTGACTGCTTTCTTGGGGAGGGAGGAGTTGTGTGTGTGGGAGAGAGAGAGAGAGAGAGAGAGAGAGAGAGAGATAAATAAATTACAAAATATCAGAAAACAAATAATTAAAAATGTATTGAAGTAGTCTGGAAAAAAAATTTTTTTAAATCTTGTTATAAAAAAAGTCACTTCCTTGAATTTGAGCCTCCATTTCCTCTTGTTTGTTACTATACACATAGCCAAAGTCTAAGCAACAAAGAGAAACTTTGTGCCTGATATAACAAATAGACTTAGTAGGATTAAATTAATGGTAAAGCCATTACTCTCAATGCATCTGATTTACTTAAAGAAATATTTGCTTAAAGAAAGAAAATATTTATTTAAAAAAAGAAATTTACTTAAAGAAATAAGAAATGGGAAAGTGTTACATATCAAGAAAGTATCATTATTATTTTTTTGCTTCTCCATTTCAATCATTAGATCAGTGATAATTTCTTTTAGACATTGCTGTCTGCTCCTATGTCTTCCAGGCTACTTTCTGGGCAATCTAATACTCTGTATATTATCCACTAGGGAAGCATGGTAAGGGTTCTCTTTCTACCTCTTTTAATCAACTCCATCATCCATGGTGGTGGTGTACAGGTATGATTAATATATCCTATTCAGTTCCTATTGTCATCTTTCTCCAGTTCTATCTGTATTTTGCTATAGTCCTCAGCTGAGGTGTTACCTTCAAAGACACATCCACTATAGTTGTGCATTAATGTGATACATATCATTCAAAGCCAACTAGACAGTAACTAGTTGGATCATCTGTCCTAGATTCAGGAAGGCTTGAATTCAAATCTGGCTTCAAACACTTACTACCTGTGTGACCCTGGATAATTCATTTCATCTTTGGGTCACTTCCCTCAACTATAAAATAGGGATAACAACAGTCCCTACCTCACAGGTTGATATGTAGCTCAAATGAGATAAAATCTGTAAAGTACTTAACATAGTATGTTGGCAAATACTTTGTACTACATAAATGCTTATTCTCCATCTCCCATCTTCTAAATTGCTTTGAAGTTTCTTTCAATTTTCTTTGGTTTCGTCCTTTTGTGGTTCCAAATCTTTTTTTAGTCTTCTCAGATAAGCATCTCTTGACTAATGCTCATGAAGCTCTATCCTCATCAGCCAGACTGAACCAAGTACAACAGACCACACTGAGATTAGGTTCTTTGACTTCTTAGACTTCTCTTCTTCGGTCTTAACTTCACAGATTGAATGTTGAGTCTGTTGGTTCAATTTTCATTTAAATTTTTTAAACTTTGTCATATCTAGTAAAGGAGATAAATCATTCCAGAGATCTGTTTCTTTGAAAACAAAATAGATATAAAGAACCTTTTATAAAGCAAATAATCTACCATCATGTAAATAGTACTTTGGTTTTAAGGGAAGGAAAAAGACATGAATAAGCATATAGCAACATCTTCTACATTTCAGGCACTGTTCTAAGAAAAATGTTATTTCATTTGATTCTTAAAAAAAAATAAAACCTGCAAGATAGGTGTTGTTATCCCCATTTTACAGTTTAGGAAACTAAGGCAAACAGAGGTTAAATGACTTGCCCAGGATCGGACAATTTATATTTAAAACCAGATTTGAACAAAAGTCTTCACGACCCACCACTATTTCCACTGCATGTCCTAGCTCAATCAATCAAATATCATTAATCATTTACTAAAACCAACTACCTGCCCAGAAATAGCCATACAACAAATATAAGAACCAGTCTATGCCTTCAAGGGCAACTATGAGACATGAACACTGGGCTTGGAATCAGGAAGATCCATTTTCATGAGTTCAAATCTGGTTTCAGACACTTACTATCTGTGTGACTTTGGGTAAGTCACTTAACCATATTTGCCTCCATTTCCTCACCTTTAAAGTGAAGTAGAGAAGGATATAGCAAAGTGCTCTAGTATCTTTACTAAAAATTACCAAAATGGAGTCACAAAGAATCAGATATAACGGAAATGACACAGTAGCAACAACTCTGGCCTCAAAGGTCTTATGCAAAAGAACCATTGCCATGATAGTTAAAGAATTCTAAAAGATAGTTTTACACATACACACAAAAAAAATAATAAAACTGTGAAAGTGTTCTAAGAGATTCTGTGAATCTTCTTTCACTTTCACTAATCACACATTACACCTATTCTCTATCTTTCTTTTTTTTTTCCTTCCTCTATTTCTGCAATTCTGCCTCTGATCACTTTCTCTCTCTCTCTGTCTCTCTCTGTCTCTGTCTCTGTCTCTGTCTCTGTCTCTGTCTCTCTCCTCTCTTTCTCCTTCTCTACTTAGAAAACTCTTTCTTCCACAATTCTTCTCTTTATGTGTACAATAAAACTGAGAATATAAGGGTAAGGAGTTACTATGTTCCAGAAACTTTGCTAAGTAGTTTATGATTATTGCTACAATCTCTCAACTGCTCTACTCTCCTCAAATATTGAAAGGGAAATTCTTTCTTTGGATAATGATGACATTGTAGCACTTCTGAGCAGTGGGATGTGGTCTAGATTCCTCTGATAATGAGGAGGCTAAAGCATCAGCCTGGTCTGTGTGAACTCTGTGTTCCCTTCTCAGAGATTCTATGATCTACATATGTCAATATCTTATCTGACTAAACATTGAGAAAAATTCCCTCTTGGCTCAACAATCAATTATAAAAAGTCTCTCTTCTTGCTCACACCTTTGAACTGACTGGTTAATCCCTGTGTCTCCATACTTATTATGCTAATTGTTATTAATGATGTCCACTAAGTAAATTACTACTATCTTTCCACTTCAACAAGGTTAAGTGGGACAGACCTGGGTAGTTTCTAAAAGACTGAACTGAAATCTACTTTTCACACCATGCTGACCAA
This sequence comes from Gracilinanus agilis, assembly GCF_016433145.1. Classification (NCBI taxonomy): domain Eukaryota; kingdom Metazoa; phylum Chordata; class Mammalia; order Didelphimorphia; family Didelphidae; genus Gracilinanus; species Gracilinanus agilis. Next base: position 41,822,593 of record NC_058130.1, on the reverse strand, counting down.
AAGAGCTCAAATTGTTCCATTAATTTATCTGTTAGCCAGACACATGCTTACCTTTCAAATCTAACTTCCTGTTTTACAATGTAGCCCATGGATTACAAAAACTTTCCAAGAAATTTCCAATTAGGGTTAGACTCACTTTTATATGATTTCCATAATTCTGGCTGTTCAATTTCCTAAAGCACTAGATCGATAATCATTTAGATATGGAGTCAGAACTCTTTATAGAAATATATATTTCACATAGGAGCCTCAAACCTTATATGTATCAATCAATCAATCTTTGGGGTGCTTTATGCTAAACTGTTTTAAGTCTTGGATATATTCCTCTGAAGATTTAGGGGACAAAGGCAAATAAAGAAGCAGACATTTCTTGAGACAATGCCAATATTCAATTGCATAGTAATAGGCAGTCTGATTTATATTTTATTTCTCTAGACTTACAATTTAGCATTCTTGGACCTGTTCACCACATTTGCACATTAGGCTGCATGCTTTAGAGATTTTTTGCAACAACTCCCAGACCACTTTCCTCATCAGTATTCGGGAGAATCTTTCCCTTCAGCAGATGCACAATTTCCTCTCTTTGTTCTAAGATTCATTGTTCTAACTCTTTATCTGCATCAAATGCATTTGATTTTTAGGATTTTTATTAGCCCAGTTTCAGTAATGATCCAATGTCTCGTAAGAACTTACATTTAAATGGCTGATATTGCCAAAATGCCACACTGTTTATAGGAGGATCAAGTGGAGGAATTTATTAACAATTCTTTGAAACAAGACATCATCCTTATATGTGGAGATCAATGGCGACAGAGTTTAAAATGACAAATGGGTGCCTGGTGAAATGGCTAGTCTAGTTTGCCCAGCTCTTTGCTGGTATTCCTAAAGCCAAGCCAATGAAGTGCTCCATAATAGTTTAGTACTGATAAATTGATTTTAGCTAAAATACTAATGATTTAAAATGCTGTCTTCAAAAGAAAAGAACAAATGCATAGCTAGTTTGTCTAATCCATAGCTTGTGCACCTATAGAGTATATCAAGCAGTAGATATATAATTAGATACTGTTTTTGTACAATATTACTTTGCCTGCAGCACCTAAGATGTACACACAATTTGCTAGGGGCCATGAATTAATCCATGATTAAGACACGAGAGACCTTGCAGCCTTCATTTTGTTAATAATAATAATTATTATTATTATAATTATAATAACACATATGCTGAGTGCTTTGTAATATTTTATTTGATTTTACTTTTACAGTACTCTGGGAGGTAGGTACTATTATTACCATCCCCATTTTACTGCTGAAGAAACTGAGAAAAAAAGGGATTAACTGACTAAGGCCAATTTTGAACTCAGATCTTCCTGACTATAGGCCCAGCACTTTTTTTCACTTTTCCTCTTAGCTACCCTTTATCAACCCATCATCCTAAATCACTCTTTCCTTCCTTGAGATTTCATGCATTCTATCTTCGCTTTCCTTTTATGAGATTTACCTCCTATCTCTTCCCAATATTGAATCATCATTCATTCTCTTCTCAGTATACATGGGAGCACTCTAGGGAGAGATGTCATATCCTAGTATGATGATCTCTCCCTCTCTCCATCTTCTGTTTCTCTGTTTCTCTCCATCTCTTCATCTCTTTCTGTGTCTCTTTGCTTCTCTCCCCATATATATTTTAGAAACATATACATACATACATGTATATATACACTTATACAATAGATATTCAATAATAATTTGTCTTAATAAGACTCCTCAAATTAAACAACCAGCTAACGTCTATCTCCTGAGCTCCTTTGTCCATTATTTGGCAACTCCATCTGAATGTACCATAAGACATCTTAAACAGAACATGTCCAAAACAGAACTAATTATCACTTTCACCAAACAACTCTTTTTTTTTTATTTTCTCACAATATTTTGAGGATGCACTCATCCTTTCATTTATCCAACTTCCAACCTCAGAGTCATAGTCAGCTCTTTATTTTCCCTCATCCTTCTCAGTGCCCTTATTTATTTATTTGTTTGTTTGTTTGTTTATTTGTTTTTTATTTTCCAGAGTGTGTGTTGGCACACTGTGCAATAATAGTTTCTGAAATTTTCTATTTTTTCTCCCTCTTCTCAACCCTTCTCCTTTCTCAAGATAGAAGATAATATGGTATAAGTTGTACATGTGTTATTAAACAATACATATTTTCATGTTCATCATGTTGTGAAAGAAGACATAAATCTATGATGGTGAACTTATGGCACAAGTAGGCACAAGTGGGCACTATTGAGGGCACAAGTGCCATTGCCCACCAGAGTTAGTTATCAGAAAGCAGAGGGACTTGGGTGGAGCTGCTCCCTTCCCCCTCTCCATCTCCTCATTGCCCCTCTGCCCAATGGAAGCATTTAGTCCCTCCCCTGAGCATAGCCTGGGCCACTTGCATTCCTTTCTCCCCTGTCTGAGGTAAGTGTGGGGGGAAGGGGGTGGCACTAATTCTGGGAGGCCAGGGCTTTGTGGAATGATTCTAAATTGCCCTCCAGGATAAAAAAAAGTTTGTACAAAAATTTTTATAGCTATACTTTTGCGGTGGCAAAAAACTGGAAAATGAGGGGGTGTCTCTTGATTGGGGAATGGCTGAACAAATTGCGTTATATGATGGTGTTGGAATACTATTATGCTATTAGGAATGATGAACTGCTTGATTTCTATAAGAACTGGAAAGACCTCCATGAACTGATGCGGAGTGAAATGCGCAGAACCAGAACACTGTACACAGAAAGTGAAACACTGTGGAACAATCAAATGCAATAGATTCTGCTACTAATAGCGATGCAATGATCAAGAACAATCAAGAACAAAAAAAAATCCTGGAACTTATTAAAAATAATGCTATCAGAGAGCAGCTGGATAGCTCAGTGGATTGAGAGCCAGAGACAGGAGGTCCTAGGTTCAAATCTGGCCTCAGAGACTTCTCAGCTGTGTGACCCTGGGCAAGTCACTTGACCCCCATTGACTTATCACTCTTCTGCCTTAGAGCCAATACACAATATTGACTCCAAGATGGAAGGTAAGGGTTAAAACAAACAAACAAAAAGAATGCTATCCACATCTAGAGAAAGAACTATGGGAATAGAAATGCAAAAGATTTACGACTTGGTTTTATGGGTATATGATTTGGGGTGTGGTTTTTAAAAGATAACTACAAATATGAGTAATATGAAAATAGGTTTTTAAATTTTTTATTTATTTTAAAAATATTTTTGCATGTTTACATGATTCATTTTCTTTTCCTCCTCTCCTTCTTCCCCCACCAGAGCCAACAAGCAATTCCACTGGGTTGTACAAATGTTATCACTTGATACCTATTGGAAATAAGTTTTGAATAATAAGACATGTATAAACCAGTGGAGTTACTTGTCAGTTCCAAGAAGAGGGAGGGAAGAGAGGAGGGAGAGAACATGAATCATGTAATCATGGAAATATATTCTTAAAAATAATATTAATCAATTAATTAATTAATTGCCCTCCAGGATGGATTTGGTAGTTTACCTATCCTAAAATTTGGACAAGTACCAAATATTTTTTAGCTTATCTCTAATGTATATTTAATAGCCATAATTTTCCATAAATATTTATATATATTCCAGAATCATTCAATTTTAGGCCCTCATTCCTTTTTTACTTGGATTATTGGCATAGGATTCAAAATACCATATTTATTTAAGATCTCTCTTCTCCAAATACTCTTCCACAGAACTCCTACTTTAATATCTCTAAAGCATAGGTTTAGCCAGTGTCACTCTTTGTTCAAGAAGTTTAAATTTTGTCCAGTGCCTCCAGGATGAAATGCAAAATTCTGTTTGACCTTTAAAGTCTTTTATAGTGTAGCCTCCATTTTTATCTCTATTTGCCAATAACTCTCTCTTACACATTCTATATTATAATCAAACTGTGCCACTTGTTATATTCCTTTTGCAAAATTCTCTCTCCCAACTCTCCATGCTAGTGTTTAATAAATTGTTTTTTCTTTTCTTTTGTTTTGGTTTTAAGCCCTTAACTTCTGTGTATTGGCTTCTTGGTGGAAGGGTGGTAAGGGTGGGCAATGGGGGTCAAGTGACTTGCCCAGGGTCACACAGCTGGGAAGTGTCTGTGGCCAGATTTGAACCTAGGATGTCCTGTCTCTAGGCCTGACTCTCAATCCATTGAGCTACCCAGCTGCCCCCTGTTTCATCAATTGTAACAAAATGGACTTGAAGCACTTTACATATATATTATAATTTACTTATTTGGGTCCCAGTATTTGATGTTGTTGGTATTTTTGTTTTCCTCCCAACTAATCCCTTGAAGGCAGATTCTTTTTCCTTTGTTTCCCCAGCAACTGGCCAACTACCTGGCATATAGAAGGCAGTTATAAATGATTATTAAATTGAATTGAGTTACATTGAATTGCATTCCACATATCCCATACTATAGTTGTGTGTGTGTGTGTGTGTGTGTGTGTGTGTGTGTGTGTGTGTGTGTGGTCACATCAATATAGTTCAAAATGTCAAAGCCATAAATCCCTGAGATGTTATACTCAGGTCCACAAATAAGGTGATCTGCATTAGGGAGGCATAAATCCAAATTTAATACTGGGAGAATTTTGATAAAGAGTTTTGACCTAAAGCATGGTGACCACAAAGTGACCATGAAGAAAGAGGCATACGTAGGTATTTTGAATAAAGTGCTAAGCTATCTTAGACATATCCTAATTGTATCCCTTTATCACTTTACTCTTATTGGCCTCAGTTTCTTACAGGTAAATTTATGGGATTATATTTGATGTCTGTGGGTCCATCAAATCTATGATTTAATTATCCTAATAATTACCTTTTTTAACATGCAAAGCTAAAAGGTTCTGGGAGTCTTTGAATCAAATATCCCAGAAGGTGTGAATGACCTCTGCATGACTGTTCCTTTAATGCCCATGCTACTGGCTTCCAAATATCCTTTCTGGTTTCTTTTCCTTCTATTGTTTGAAAACTTAAAATAAATTTAAACAACTTTCTGAGGTGGAAGGCCATAAAAAAGTCATTTAGAATTCGTGAGTGATTCATTCTTTTCAAAAAAGGTTATTCTTCTACAATCATACTTCATTTTTTAAAGTGATATTTAACACTAAATCATTTTTCTACTCAACACCTGATGTATATGATTTTTTTCAGGGCGATCTATATGTAAAAGTACTTTTTTCCCTTTCATTAAATGAACAATGTAAGCATATGAACAAAGCAGAACACTTTTTCCCCCCACAAAATTTTGCAATGGTTTAATCACAGAAGGCATTAGTAATAATACCATGATCTCAAATTTTCTAGAAGACACCTTGGTGATGGAAATTCAGCCCCTATGATTAATGAAATTATGTCTATAAAACTTTCATATTGCCTCAGAGAAAGGTAGTTTTAAATTCAGGGTAATAAATTTGAAGAACTTGGGAGGAGAGTGGAGTATATGCATGCACATAAGAATGGAACTAAAACTGAAGAAATGCCACAGAAAATAGAAATTGTAAATTTAAGCGAGGAAGAGAAACTGGACTAATGACTTATATACTTTTCTTATTAGGATTTATTTATATCCTTTTTTGATCCTGCAAATCAACTCTTCTGCAGAGTGTAGTAAGGTCTTAAATTGAGCTTTTAGCTTAATAGTCAACACTGCTTGGTGCCTCCATAAGTAATATTCTATCAGTATTTCTGTTCCATGTCCTTTTTTTCAATCTCTTGTTCAGAATAATATACTTCTAGGATCTGATTTGTTATATATTATTTATAGAGGTAACATATTATGAACTCAAATAGTTATAAATGAGAAGTAAAAATATTTTTTAAAACTTCAAAATATTTAGATTTCATGAGTAACAAAATACCTAAATAACTGGAAAATAATGTTGAAAAGTAAAAAAAGAGAATACTAGTCAAACAATGAGATTTTTTTTTTAAAGTATGAAAAGCCATTTCAACTCAATTTATCACTTAGGCTAACTTTCCATCTTGTATATGGATACATCTAGACACACTATAAGTATGCATGAACTCAAAGACAATTATTGAGCTTCTGAAAATATGATTAACTTTTTGAGTAACTGACAGGCATAATTTAAAACAACACTTTTAAAATAAAAATATATTAACCTCAAATCACTAATAATAGCTAGTGTTTATAGAATTTTTTATTAATTTTAAAGTACTTTACAAATATTCACTCATTTTATCCAGAGAACAATATTGAGAGATAGGTATAATTATTGTACCCAATTTAAAAATTACATAACTGAGGTAAAAATAGGTCAAGTGAATTGCAGAAGGTCACATAAGAAGTAAATGCCAAGGCTAGATTTGAACTCAGGTCTTCTTAGATGTTTTCAAGATGTATCTCTCTCATCTCCTATACCATTTGCCAACCCTTTACCTATCACTGAATGGATCTAAGAATATAAATTCCTTGAGGGGAAGAATTCCTTTTTTTCCCCTCATTTTAATTCTAATGTTTGAGACAGTACTAGGTAGAGAGTGTGCACTAAACTAATAAATACTAATTCTTTGTTTGGATAAGTGTTCAAAAGATACAACCAACTACATTAAAAGAACTGCAAGCTTTAACATTCATATGAAGTTGTAGTTCAAGTATTTAATAATATGAGAACTGTATGAGACAGGCTCTGATTTTTACAGTTTTTCCCCATAGCTCTCTTCATCTGAATGGTAGATACAGGTGAGTGGAGTAGACAACAACTGAGTTATTTTCCTACTCAAAAATTCACTTTCTTTTATTCCAGGAATAGCAAGAGTTCTCTCACTCCACAATTCAACTTACAATTGTGCCATTCTGTCTCAGTACTAATCTAGTCATACTCTGATTCTGCTACTATTTCATCTTTCTATATACAAAAAATAAAGCACTCTTTCATGCACATCTTCTTCAAACCAGCTTTTTAACACTCACTCATTGTCCTGCAAGAAGAACAAGAGTACTTTCCCCAAAATATCAGCTCTGTTTCTGTGCTTCTTGGATCCCAGATATCACTTACACTTAAAACCTTCAAAGTGGCTAAGACCCTCTAGTAGGTTACTTTCTCCCAGCCATATAAGGATGGGTAATTTGAGATGTCAGCCTTTCTCCATAGATTCAATATAGAGCTGCATCTTCTCTCTTATCACTTTCTCTTTTTACTCTTTCAGTATTCAAGTCTAAATTCTAAATTCTGTGTAGAAATAGGAAGGAAGGAAGGAAGGAAGGAAGGAAGGAAGGAAGGANTTCTAGGTCCCCTCAAACAGACCTCCCCCCTTAATCAGTGAGTCAGTAGTTGATAAATATTTATCAAGCATAACATTGTACTAAGAGCTGGGGATACAAAAAGGTACAAAAGACAATTCCTATCCTCAAAGAACATATATAATAAGCATTTATTAAGTGCCTATTTTGGCTCCTTCCTCCCCTAGCTTTTAGGAAGAAGAAGCAAAATGGGCAACAAAACCACATCATATCAGAAATTAAAGAAGCCATTTGGTCATAAACCCCAAAGGAGACCAAAGACAAAAAGAAATGTACCACATATACTAAAATACCCAAGTGGGGCTTTCATGGCTGGAAATAAGAAGGGAGGGAGGGAGGGAGAGAGGGAGTGAAGAAAGGAAGGAAGGAAAGAAGGAAGGCAGGAAGGAAGGAAGGAAGGAAGGAAGGAAGGAAGAGAGGGAGGGAGGGAGGGAGGGAAGGAAGGAAGGAAGAAAGAAAGGAAGTGAAGGATGGAATGAAGGAAGGAAGGACTTATTAATATTTGTTATGTGATAAAAAATTTACTAAGTGCTTCAGATACATATTCAAAGACAAAGAAAGATAAGTCCTATCCTCAAAGAGTCAGAGAGATTGAATTTCAATGGAGGAATACATTACATAAAATGGAACTGAAAAATAGAAGGATCTGGAATGAAGATACTTGGTAAATGGGCATAATTTAGAAATTTAAAGTCAAGAAAGGAGGGCTGGTGGAATACTATTGTGCCATAAAAAAAATCACAAAAACAATCATCACAAAAAAACCTGGAAAGACTTATATGAAGTAAAGCAAAGTGAATAAGCAGAACCAGAAGAATGTTGTGTACAGTAACAATAATGTATAATCATCAACTGTGAAGGACAACTATTATGAGCAAGGCAAAGATCCAAGTCAACACCAAGGGACTCATAACAACAACAACAACAAAATCTATCCACTACAATACAAGGACCTGAGGGAGTCTGAACACATATTTCTAAAGTATACTGTTCTTCACTTTATTTTCCTCATGCATTTTTCTCTAGTCTAGGTAATATGTGTCTTCCTTCATATTATTGCAAACATGAAAATATGTATTACATAATAACACAGGTACAACATGGATAATATAACCCACCTTCTTGGGGTGGGGTGGGAAGGAAGTGAAGAACATGGATGGCAAAATGTCAGAAAATGATAATTGAAAATTGTATCAACATGTAATCTGGAAAAAAAAAATTAAAAATAAAGGAGGGGGTGCAGCTGGGTAGCTCAGTGGATTGAGAACCAGGTCTAGAGACGGGAGGTGCTAGGTTCAAATCTGACCTCAGACACTTCCCAGCTGTGTGACCCTGGGCAAGTCATTTGACCTCCATTGCCTACCTTACCACTCTTCTGCCTTGAAACCAATACACAGTATTGATTCCAAGAGGAAGGTAAGGGTTAAAAAAAAAAAGAATGGAGGGAGGGCTATTTGATGTTCCCAAATGAACTGCCATGAATATCTCTAAGTATTAATCACTGGAGCAAGGGCTTTCGAATTAAAAATTAAAATTAAGATCTGAACAATGTTAATCTGAACAATTAGGCAAAGTCTATTCTAAATGGAGTGACTTCATTTACCTTAGCAAAATGTTGGGTTTGTGATGAATCCAACATTATCTCCATCCTTCACTACTTCAGGGGTCTCTGACTTCATGTATGTGAGTGCTCCCTCAGTGATGCATAGTACATCATCACCTCTATAAATTAGTCTATGGATTTTGAGAAATATCATAATCATTTTCTCTACATCACATTAGGGGAAAAAAAAGAAAAAAGGAAAATGCAGTCATTTTCTTTAGATATTCTATGAGAACATTTTTTTAAAGATGGAAATGAAAACAATTATTCAGGCTATTGCTTTCAATGTGTTATTCCTATTACTCTGTGGATGAAATGATGCCTATTTCTCACCTGACAGCCATAAAGTTCCCCAGATACTAACTTCCTCACCTTGACTACAATCCTAAATCTCCATTTTCAAACCATCTCTTGCTATAGTCTTATTTCACTGCAAGTCAAATAATACCTGGGTTGGGGGAAAAAAATAGATAGCAGCTTAGCAAAATCCTGTTTTACTCTAACAGGATTTTAACAATCAACAAAGTCACCCATGTAGGATCATGATAAATTGCTTTTCTACTGAGTAATATAAACCTTAACTAGTATGATGGATATATCTGCTTTGCAAGGACAACTGAAATATTGAAAACTGTTAAAAATTGTAAATCAGATTGAAGACAGTCTCCAGAAGATATTCTAGAGGTTCAATATGCTCCTGCATAGCAATTTTTTTTAGAAAATAATATTTAAAATGCTTTTTAAAATCAAATAATAATAGTACAAAAGCAGTTGGCACAACTTTTGTGAGAAATATGTACAGAATATGATTATGCCTAAAAATGCCTCTCCTATATTATGATACCAGACTTGAGTAATTGCTTTTCAAAGCTCCTCCTGAATGCTAATTACCAAGGTCACAATGTGCATGAAGTCCTTTAACAACCGAAATCCTTGGGGCTTAGAATTCATTAAAATGTGGGACACTCGTTTTCTAAAGATTCATCATGTAATTGCTGTTAAAATATAGTGGAAATAAAGGATGAGGTCTCCTTTAAATTGTCTTCGTATGAAAAACACAAGTTATATAGAAATTTGTTAGAATTGTGTTACTATGACATTATTATAATAGTACTACTCAGATGAGAATTAGACTGGTCCATCTAGGGAATTATCACCAGAAATATAAGAAATATCTTAATATATTATATATATGTATATGTATGCACCCACAAATACACAAATGTATATAGAAACTTACATATGAAATATTTACACATTCATAAGCCGTGTGTCTATACATATGTATGTATACATGTGTATATGTGCATTATGTTCATTCCCTTGGTACCTGTCTTGAGTAAAGCACATTATAATGAGAATCCAAATAGTAAAGAAATAAACAAACTCAATGATGTGTTGTTTGGGGTATAATAAAAAGAAAAATGACTCACAAAACTTCTCAGAAAATTCATTATGTTTTTTCAAACCTTCTCTGGGTTGAACTGATTCTAAGAGATTTGTGCCAGACAACCACTTGAAATCAAAATGATCCTAAACACCAAATACTCTATGGGAATCAAAGTAAAATTTTTTTCCATCACTGCCTGTCATACATAATGCATGAATTAAACAAAACCTCTGAAAAATAATTTATTCCCCAAGTTGAAAGATAAACAATATCCTCTGTAAGAAATATATAAAGAAAATATGTTGGAAGTAGCTACATGGTACAGTGGACAGAGCACTGGACTTGGGGCAGGAAGAACTGAATTGTAATTTGACCTCAGCCATTTATTAACCCATCTGACCCTGGGTGGTCACTTAACTTCTGTTTTCTTCAGATTCTTCATCTGTAAAATGGGAATAATAATAGTACCTACCTGCCAACATTGCTGTTAAGGATCCAATAATACTTCTAAAATGCATAGCCCAATGCCTGGTACATAGTAAGCTCTATATAAATGCAAGCATTGATGATGTTAATGGTAATGATGCACTGGGTCCTGAGACTCCAGATCTCTCTTGTTCAAAGCTAAATCAGATTAATGATAATCCTAAGTAAGAGAGGCATCATGGTTTGGATAAATAGAACCTTATACTTAATATCAGGAAATCTTAATTTCAATCTCCCTTCATTGGGAATCAATGAATAAACTAGCATTTATCAATCACTTCCTAAAGGCTGAATAATGGAGGATATAAAGATGAATAAATTATCACTGCCTTCCAGGAGTTTATATTCTTTTGGGGGAAATATTAAGTATATAGAAGATCACTCAGTAATGAAGTATTAAGCATCTAAATTGTCAGGCTTTGAACTAGACAGTAGGGTAAGGAAGAAAGAAGGAAACCAGTTCACACCTTCAATAAAGTTGCATTCCATCTGGGGAGATAATGTACTCATATATAATCAATCAACATTTATTATTTATTTATTTTTGTTTTTGAGAAACCCTTATCTTCTGTCTTAGAATCAATACTATGTCCCCAACATTTATTATTTATTAAATTACTACTCTGGCCAGAGTAATGGGCATTGGGGATACAAATAAAATTAAGGAAATGGATCACTACTCCAAAGGAGTTTACATTCTAAGTAGAAAGGCTACAAAATCTTGTATAACCATATGAAAGAAAAAAATACAAATGATTAAATACAAAGTCATTTGAGAGGAAGGGCACTAGCCTTTGAGAGCCTCATGTGGAAGGTGAAATTTGAGATGTGTTGGTTAGGAACATAGGAATCCAAAAAGGTGGAGGCAAAGAGAGTGTATCCTAGACATGGAAGACAGATGGTACAGAATCATAGAACCAGGAGATAAAAGGTTGCTGCTATTTGTTTAAAATCTCTTATATCTATTTCCTCTTCTCCATTCAGATGAACACTCTACTTCCTCAGACCCTCGTTACTTCTCACCTAAACTGTTGTGATGGTATTTTTATTGGCATATCTTTTTCAAGTCTCTCTCCTCTAGATTCCATCCTTCATTGAGCTGTCAAAATTATTTAGCTATAGCACAGGTCTACTCAAGTTATCCATACACATATCCCAAATCCTCAATAAAATCCAGCAGTTCTTTGTTGCCTCTGGGGTAAAATATAATCTCTTCTGTTGGACATTTTAAACCTCATCACAGTCTTGGGCCAAAATACTTTTCCATGCTCTCTACATTTTCTCCTCCTACTCTTCTACTCCAAGACCCTATTTGCTCTTCTAAACATAAGACATTTGATAGCACATTTCTAATGTTCTTGTGTTATTTAAAATCACTTGGGATACTTGGAACTACATTTCCCATGATCCCCAATGGGTTTCCTGTTTTGGATTACATATTCAAGGTGAGGGACTGTTTTAAATAGGGGGAAGTGACTTTGAACATCCTCTTTAAGGACCGGGCGCACGAAGGTGCGAAAGGTAAAAATGGCTGAGGCGGCAGTTTGAATACTTACAGGCCCATGGTCTAATGATTTTTATCTCTATCAGCATGGCTTTTTTAAAAATACTATTCTCTCTTCTAATCTTGGCCCTCATCATTTTTAATAACAACATTCTGCAATGGTTGCCCTCCATGCCTGGATACACTTTCTCTCTATGACTGCCTCTGTGTCTTGGAATCGCAGGTTTCATAGAGGACTTAGTTCAAATTCCATCTTCTACATGAAGGATTTCATGATCTCTCAAGTTGCTCCACTCCATTCTTAAACTATTCTTCATTCATTTTGACTATGCTATGCATTGCCTTGATCATACATAATTTTTGATTTGTATGCAAGTTCGCTGAGGATACATACTATTTAATTTTGTCTTTCTAACACCAGTGCCTGGATGCTTCGTGAATGATTATTGAGAATCTTTATTAAGGAAAGTATGGAAAAATAGGTAGGAGACAGATAAATTTAAGCACCAAATATAGAATGCCTTATTTCCTCCTTGAGGCAATAGGGTATTACTGTAATTTATTGAAAAAGGCAGTGACATAGTCAACACTGTACTTTCAGAATATAATTTTGGCAACAGAATGGAGGGTAACTTTAATAGGAGAGAGATCTGAATAAGTAATGTCAATTAAGACATTATTTTGTTAGTCCATCCGAGAGATAATGGGGTTTGAAATCAGATGATAGAGAAGGGCATGGAAATGAACAACATGGAAGTAGAATCAATTGGACTGGATCATTGGTTTGATCTATGGGATTTTAAAAAGTGAATACCTCTCAGGATTAAATGAAACTGGGTGAATGCAAAAGTAACGATATCCCTGATCAATAAAAGAAAGTTTAGAAGACTGATGAGTTTGGGACAAAAAAATAATGAGTTCTATTTTGGATGTATTCAATTTGAGATTCCCTGGAGACATCTCATTTGACATTTTCAAAATGCAATTGGTGATTCAGGTCCAGAGACTAGGAGTGAGTTTAAGATAGACACATAAAGGTATTAGTTATCTCTATAGAAGTAAGCCCATGAGGGCTGAAGAGGAAAATCAAAGGGGAGCAGTATCATAAAAACCAGAATGAATAAAGTATACAGGAGGAGCAAGTGGTCCAGAAGGTATCTGTCAAAAGTTTAAGAAGTTTGTGAAGGAAGAGAAAGTGAATAAGAGAATCTTTTTCTAGAATTTTATTTGAGAAGGGGAATAAAGCTATAATAAACTATGTTGAATCAAAAGTAGTGTCAAATACTGGATTAAAGCTAAAGATATTTTAGATCTGGACACATTTGCAAGCAAATATAAGATGAATTAAAAGGAACCAATAGAGAATAAAGATTAGAAAGAGAGGGAATGATAATGGCAGTTTACTAAAAGAAAGGGAAAAGGTTGGGTTTGACTGGTCTCTGCAAAGAGAAGGTCAAAGTCTACTTGACTAAAAGGAGGAAAGAAGGGAAATTATGTCACCAGATGTTGAGGTATAAATAAGAAAAAAGAGGAAGTTAAGGGCAAATTACCTCTCCTATAAATAAATCAGGACATTTTGTCTTAGTCAAAATAGGGGATAATATTGTGGTTTTGTGTAAAGAAGCAAAGGTTTCTCAGATATTTGCCATCAATATGATTGTGGGCAAATCACTAAACCAATAAAAGGAGAATTATTTAATTGAAAAAAGGTTTGTTTTTTTTTTAATAATGTTGGAGCCATCTACCTCACAACACAATTAAATTGCATATTACCCTATCTGGGAACTTCAGCCTTTAAAGATTTCTGTTTTATTAACTTTATCTGTTAGATTATTCTCTACAACCTACAAATATATTCAAATTTTAGCCATCCTTCAAAGACTGATATTTGACCTACCATCTCCTCAAGTTTTACAATTCTCCAAATTTCCTGGCTAGGAAGTACCTAAGAAATAAATACCTGAAATGCCACTCAAAGACAACTCCAAGGGACTCATAATGAAAAAAGCTATCTACCTCCCTAGAAGGAACTGACAGAATCTGAATGCAGATTGAAAAATGCCATTCTTCACGTTACTTACTCCATGAATTTTCTCTAGTACAAATGATGTATCTTCTTTCACAACATGATGAACATGGTAATATGTATTGTATGATAACACATGTATAACCTCTATCATATTACCTGCCATCTTGGGGAGGGGAGAAGAAAGGGAGGAAGGGAGAGAACATGGATAAAAAATGTATGTGCGCACACATACATTAACACCAACTCTAGTGAAGGGATTCAACTGACTGAAAAGTTGAATCTGTATTATATAGTAATTCAGACACAATCTAAATTGTGCATTTGTAAATAGCAAGTCTTTGCTATGCTTCTTATAAATACATTATTATTGATGTCTTATTTTCCTATCACCTACATTTCTCAGGGTATCTTTCCCCCTTTCCCCTATATTTCCTGGAATACATTACAAAAAAAAAATCAATTCAGAAAACAAAGGTTTACAACCTTCTAGATTTTTCTACAGATCTTGCAAAAACCACAACCATTGAAAAATTCCTACTTTGCCTTAATGATATGATCATACTTTACAAAGGTAAGGAATTGAAAAGGGAAGATGCTGTTATGGACCTGATCTTGATCAAAAAGAAAGAGGGATTAGTGGCAGAAGTAGAAATGATGGGCAATTTAAAGTCAAGTGACTCTTCTGTCACAGAGTTTGTGATAAGAAGGGGAAGAAAACACAACCCATGGTGACAATATACCCTAAATTTTGGGAGAGCAGATTTAAAGGCCTTAGGAGATGTAGGAACAAGAAGGAAAAACCATCTGATGTGATTTTCTGAAGTCAAAAAAGGAATTGTAAAGACAAATAGGAAGCTACCAAAAGGGAATGATGTAAATGTATCCATTAACAAGAAATTAATTAACATTAAATGTCTCATTAACAAGCTCAGATTTTAGGTTTCATTTCGACTCTTATAAATGATTTTTAAGTATACATAGGAAATTTGTAATGATTTCCTTTGCTTCTTTGAAAAACTGTTATTATCCCCTATATATTCCCTACACAAACACACACACACACACACACACACACACACACACACACCATTCATTATGGAACAACTTTTTAAATAGTTAGGTGATAGAGTGGTTAATCAGACATGTGAGTTTAAATCTGGCCCCAAATACTTACTGGCTGTGTGACACTGACCCAGTCTGCTATCCACCTGATTTCTCTCACCAAAAAATGTTGATAATAATAGTATCTTACATCCAAGTTTATTGCAGGGATAAAACGAAATACGTTTCAAGTTTTTCATTATTGCAACTGTATAAATGCCTGATATTATTTTCCAATACTATTTTATTACAATGTTAATATATCAGCTCAATAGCTTTAGGGTATCAGATATTTTGTTGGATTCTTTAATAAAAATAGTTTTCCTCAATGTGCCTTTTCTTCTCTCTCTCTCTTTTTTTTATTCTTACCAAAGCTGTTTGGCTCATTGTAATCATTGTCTTTTTTTGTCTTTTTTGACTTCTTCAATTGATTATATACCCATTGAATCCAAACTGTGAAAACAATATCATTTCATTTTGCTCTATTTTATGATATATATATTTTTTTCTTAAAAATAGCTATTTTAGGGGGCAGCTGGATAGCTCAGTGGATTGAGAGCCAGGCCTAGAGACAGGAGGTCCTAGGTTCAAATCTGGCCTCAGACACTTCCCAGCTGTGTGACCCTGGGCAAGTCACTTGACCCCCATTGCCTACCCTTACCACTCTTCTGCCTTGGAGCCAACACACAGTATTGACTCCAAGACAGAAGGTAAGGGTTTTAAAAAAAAAAAGCTATTTTATCCATTTGTGATTTATTATAGCATATTGGTCAAAATTGATACCAGTCTAAATTTATTCTTCAACACACTGCTTGCTGTCTTCCCAGATCCTATTAACTATTGACTTCTTTAGTAGTTTGTGTTGTGTTGTTTGTCAAACACAGGCCCTTCTTTCAGTAAAACACTCACAGCCATCATTGGCAAAGGCAACTCTTTCTATAAAAGGGAAAGCCAATTCACAAATTGCTGACCAAATGATACCTGCAGAGTTGGCAATCCAATCTAACTGAAACAGTAAACCCCCACCTTGACCAGAATGTCTTCTCAGACAGTGATGGAGATAGCCCAGGATCCTAAGCCAAGGCTTTTAGGGAATAACAGTACTGCCAAGACCACTGTCCCTGTTTCCAACCAGAACCCTATAATCATTGATAAGAGAAATCATTGTGGAGAATGACTTCTTTTTTCACCACTTCCAAAACCAGCTGCCAATAGCCACCAATTGGCACATAGGTCAAAGAGACCTGGAAATGGCAGTACTCTGAAGACCACAATTATCCTTCCCGCTTAGGCCTCATAGCCCCCATTCTGAGAATCAACTCTGTTTAAGTGTAGCTTGGTCATGGCTTCCGTGACTCCTGCAGCTATAGCTACTGCACTCACAAAAGAAAGTTTATCTAACCAAAGTCTTTGATACTGCCAAATAATTCAGTATAGAAAAGGTTATTATTTTATCAGTGGAAATGATATTAAAGACCATGTGTTAACACATACTTTGCAACTACACTTAAACCACAAGATCTTTCTAACTGACTCAGCTGAAATTCCTTATATGTGTTGTCTCCTCCATTAGAATGAAGTAATTGAAAGTAGGAACAATTTTTAACTTTTTCAGTTTCCCTAGTGGTTAGCACAATATCTTGTCTATAGTAAGCAAGTAAGGAAGTAAGTAAATGCTTTTTTTTTCACTCATTCATCCATTTATTTCTTGGTTTTGATAATCTTAACTATTAATCTACTTTTCTATTTGTGTATGTCTGTGTTGTTGTTGTTGTTGTTTTGCCTAGCTCCATGTGGTTATACAAATCTTCAGTAAAATACAGATCTGATACTATCAAATCCTACTCCTTCCTCCTATTAAAAAAATTGAGGTACCTCTAATATTCTACTCATGTATATGAAACTTATAATGATTTATATAATTCTTTAAAATATTCTTTTGGTAATTTGATTGTGCTAATATACGAAATCTGTTCTTTAGGATTCAATATATATTTTAAAACATTAGGATAAGATATTACAGTATTAAATAGTTCACTCATGAATCTTAAATATCTTTCGTAAATTATGTCTTTGTTTTTTTAAGTGCTGTAGAGTTGCAGCCCTCAATTTCCTGAGTCTTCATAGATTAATTTCAAGATTTTTATAGCATTTTTGTTGTTATCTTTATAGAATACGTCTTCAATTTTTTTTTTCTCTTGGGTTTTGTTGCTTATATATAGAAAAGCTAATTATGCGTGTGACTTTTGAATAATGTTATATCAATGCAACTAATGTTTCAATTTTTAAATTTATTCTTATGAATAATTAAACCATCATATCAGCTATAAGAGACATAATTTTGTCTCCTCTTTCCTGTGCTCAAACCCTCAATTAAATATCAAAATTATTTACTTTGATTATAAAAAGAGGAAAGAAATTAAGTAAATTTGACCCTTGAATTCTCCACATCTGACAAGGGGAGCAAGATTTTATACTTCTACCTCTCTAAAAAAGAAAAAAGGTGAGTCCATTTTAACATCTCTTTTGAGGGGCCAAGACTGAAAGATCATATAGTAGAATGGAGATTTCACTAAGTCAGATCACCTGGGTTAAAATCCTCTATCTCTTACAACCTGTGCAAGTATAGGTAAGTTATTTATCTTCTCCGGTGCCAGTCCCTCATTTATAAAATAAAAGCCTTGGAATTAGAGTGGTATCTGATGTCATTTCTGGTTCTACAATTCTGCATTTGCCAAAAAAATGAAAATAGGATTATAATTTATCGCTTTTTTCCTTTTTGGCTCATTAGATCTTGTGCTAAACATAGATATCAGATACATTTATGAAACTTTTGTAGAAGGACCTCACAATATTTATGCAAATTCAAGGGTATAACAAAGACAAGTAGAAGCTCTTGGCTTTTCAATAAGACTTGTCTGTCAATGGAGCCATGGAAATTCTCGAAGTATGTAAATATCACATTGGAATTAAGTCTTCCTAATGGAACATTATCATTTATGCGGCATTTTCAAAGGCACCTCTAACAATATCCTGGAGAAGCTTTGGATGTATTTTGATTACGGAGACCTTTTTATTATTCTTAATGGAACCCTTAGAAGAGATAATAATGTAAGAAAACAGGTGGTTTTCCCAGCATTTTAATAATAGGGAGATAATGAAGCCTTTGTCTTCACATTTAATTAATAAACTGCACCCCTCTGATTCATAACCAGTAATGGCTTTTGGTGAATAATCAGTCTGCCAATATTTGTCAAACATTTAGCACTAAATTGCTATCATTTGGATTACAGATGTACTTAGTTAAGTAACCCTCCCCCTGGCTTTTCCCAAGAGCCATGGGAAAATGCATCACACTTTGAAAGAATAGTAGGGTTTAGGAATTCTGCTTTAAATATATTAGTTGCAATTTCACAGGGGCTCATCACATTGTCTTGAAGAGTTAAACAATTTCAACCAAAACCTGTTTCCAAGAACTTTGTTTTCTGCATTGCTTTGTAATTGACATTGGAAATTAAAGATGAAAAATTCTAAATGGATAGTAAGGGTATTGGGGAATCAGTCCACAGGAATTGAGGCCATCCAGCTCCTACTATGCTTCAACCATCTACAGTCTCCAAGTCAATACTACTTTTTTTTCAGTTATTTCTTTTAACAATGAAAGCATTTGTGTTGCAAGAGGTTTCATGTACTAATAGTATTCCAGGTGTCTAACAGAATATCATATTTGGAAAGTCTTTCTAATTCAGACAAAATGCTCTTCTAGTTCTCCTTCCCAGTATACTCCTCCCATTCGAATGCCTTTATAATTGTTCTCCACCAATCAATGAAACAATCATTTATTAAGCATTTACTATCCAAATTTTCCTATCTCCTTAAAAATAAAGGCATTCTTATGAATTTAAATAAATTAAATAATGATAAAGGTAAATTGTTTGATTAGATTCCCTTCTGGTTCTAAAGATATGATCTTTGACACAGGTCTATTTTTTCCTCTAAAAGTTAGACTTTCAATTTCAATAGCTATCATGTCTTCTTGAGTCTCTCCTCGTGGACCAGGTTAACCATTTTTAGTTTTTAAAAAAATATATAAATCTTTTCCTATATTGATCAACTGTTTCCATTCTATCCCAGCTTAACTGAGATCCTTTACAGAAAGACAACTTTAGCAACTCTGCATTTGAACACAAAATTCCAGGTGTGGTCTGACTAGGACAAAGTAAAGTAAAATGATCTCTTCACCTCTCTAGTTCTAAACTTTAGATCTCACGAAATGCACTCTGAGCCTTTTTCTTTTCTCTATTATCTACACTTTACTCTTACAAAGTTCCTTGTCTGTTGTTTTCCTATATCCATATATCTAGATATTCTCAGAAAAATTATCTAACTATGATTTCTTAAAAAGATGATTTTCTAAACTGAATTGATAAAAGTATCTTTATCCTTATGAAAATATAATAGATGTGGCTAAATATTCTATCCTCAGCCATATATCTATCATCTTCCTATTGCTTATGTGGCAACTATTATTCCTTCCTACCTTCCTTTCCCTCCCTCCCTTCCTTCCTTCCTTCCTTTCTTCCTTTCTTCCTTCCTAACATCCTTCTTTTCCTTCCTCCCTCACTCCCTCTTCCTCTTCCTTCCTCCCTCCCTTCCTCCTTTCCTTCCTTCCTCCCTCTAACTCTGTCTATCTTTCATTCTTTCTTTCATTCATTCATACCTGAGGAATTTAAGATTATTGATTAATAGTAGCCAATCTTCCCCAAGTCTATTTGAACTGGGTGAGTCACTAATAGAAATTATCCTATTTATAAATACATTATTCTAGTCAGTAGAGATCTCAAAGGGTGAAAAACTTCAGTTTACAATGTCCTTACACACCTTTTTTTCCACAATGCTTGCTCAATACAGTGCCCATGAACAGCCTGGCACTATTTATTTCATAATGTGGACACCTGTGCTTTGGCTACCAAACTGAAAAATCAGAGTGATCCACATAGTCCATTGAACAGCAAATAGAGGAGATCATTGTTTCTAGCCATATATATTTATAACACAAAGTCTTAGTGTGGTTGTACATCTAAAGAGCATTGAAGAAAAAGACAAAGGGGAAAGTTCAGTAACTTCAAGAGAAAATACAGCGCCTTGAAATGATCCACCTTTGAAGTTCCAATTACCTACCTTATTTTTATTCCAACAAAATAGGAATGAAATCTGTAAGTTGTATACATCCCACGGGTGATTGCCTTTGATTATATTTGTACTTAGCTCCATTCCAGGCCACTAATAAACACTAGATATATACTTATTGACTATTGTTGTTGACATTCCTTTCAACCATAATAATATTTTCCAGAAAAACATGCTAATGAAAAGCTATTTATGTTAACATTCTTATTTATGAAGAATAATGAATGTTTCAGTCTCCTGTGATATTTTTCTAATTCCATCTTTCCTCTGGTATGGGGATATCTATATTCAATTCACACAAGACATTTCTTAAGTACCTAGTATGCATAGTATTAACAACTAAGTTTTATTTGGTCAATTAGTAATAATTAAATAACTGAAAATCTTATGCTAGGCTCTGTTCTAAATAATGGCAATAAAGAGAAATGTAAAGAATAAACAAACAAACAAACAAAAGATAGTCTATGATCTCAAGGGGCTCTAAAGAAGACACAATATGCAAATAACTATGAACAGAAATTACACAGGATGAATTGGAAATAGTCAACAGCATGAAGGAATTAGCATTAAGGGAGAAGTAAAAAACATTCCTTGTATAAGGTACTGAAGAAATGCAGGAAATGTCAGAAGATGGTGATGCGGAAGGATAGAATTCCAGGCATAGGGACAGTCAAAGAAATTTTGTGAAGTCAAGAGGTAGAATGTTTCTTTAAAGGAACAGCAAGGAGGACAATCTTATTGAATTAGAATATGGGGGATGGTAGAGTAAAGTGAAAGAAAAGTGTGAATGTAGCAGGTGGGGCACTTTGAACTCTGCACAGAGAATTTTATATTTGATCATGGAGATGTTAGGAATCTATTGTAGTTAGCTGAATAGAGGAGGTGGTATAGGTGACATCTAATTAGACCTGAAATTTAGGAAGATCAAATAATAGCTAAGTAGAAGATTGACTGGCCCAGCATGAAAGTTGAGGTGGACAAAATCAATCATCAGGCTTTGCAGTAGCCCAGGCACTAGGTGTTCTTGTGAGGATAAAATGCGTTAATATATGTAAAGTACTTCAGAAATGTTAAAGTGCCCACTACTCCCCTATCTAATCTGTTGCCACGTCCTATTATATTTATCCTTCAAAATATTTCTTGCATGTGCCCCTCCCTGCTATTTTTCTTGACACTACTAAAACTCTGATGTGTAGTCTTTTACATATGTTAACTTATTTTATCCTCACAATAGATGTGAGAAAAATCCTATTGGAATCCCCATTTTCAAGGGGAGGAAATTGAGAGTGTCGAAAGTCATCCAGCTAATAAAAGACTAAGGTAAGATTTCCTTCATATCTTCTTTATCCTAGGTATAACACTCTATCCATTATATCATGCTTCCTCCACAATCCTAAGATGACACCAATATCATTGAAAATCAGTTCAATGACTAACACAGGTAGATAGTTTATGATGAACTTTTTCATATTTATTGATTACTGAGACAGAAGATTATTCTAAGTTACCAACAAATTAACCTAAGTAATGAGGAAAATTGACTTGGAAATGTGGAAATGGATTTCTGGACTTCTATGTTATTATCTAAACTAACAATTAAATACTAATATTAATAACTAATAATAACAATGAATATTTTACACATTAAATATGTATTTATATATGCTCACAAATATATGTATATATGTATCCAAGTGGCAAAGAATTGATATGCCATTCAAAGAAATGTTTATAAAAGGTTAATGACTGACATGTTTTTAAAGATAAAGTTTTGGGGAAGAATTTATTATTTACAAAATGTGCTTAGGGAAAAATGGTTGTCAATTTAGTTGTTGGACTAAAGTTTATATGATATGCTGCTAGTCATTTCCAACAAGATGAAAGACAGGAATATTAAAATAGCAAACAACAAAACAAGCTCTATAAAAATATTAAGGAAATTGGCTGAAATGCCTCACATATGGAAAGAAAATTTCTTCAATGCTAGAAAGCAAAAGAAAAATACAAGATTGGTAAATATTAATGGCATATATAACACATAAATCTTGATGTTTAAAACATATAAGCAAAAATAAAAAGTCATGCTGATAACTCATCGAGTTTGGTGTATATATATGGTCAAAAGACAGGAGTAGATAATTATGAAAAGATATGATACAAATGACATCTTCTAGAAGAATTATTAAAATTAACTATAAAAAAGTAATTTTTCTTCATGATACCATATTGTGCCCATAAGGTTGGTGAAATAATTAAATGAAATGAATTTCAATGTTGTTTAAAAATTACTCAAGAGGATAGTTTCAGAGGAACCTCAGAAAATTTGAATGAACTTGTACAGTGTGAAGTGAACAGAGATAGGAGAACAACATATTCAATAACAACACTGTAAAGATAAAAACTTTGAAAGACTTAATAACCCTAATTAACCTAATGACAAATCACAAATCAAGAGAAATAATGATAAAGCATGTTATCAACTGTCTGACATTGAGATGAATTTAAAATGCAGATGGATACATATATATTTTTAGACATAAAAGAGAAAGGAATTTGTTTTTCTTGAATATTAATATTTGTTATAAGGGCTGTCATTTACTTTTTATTTAAATTAGGAGGGAAAGAAAACAGGTTTTCATTCATTGAATTTTAAAATTTTAATTAAAATAATCTGAAGGCAAGATTATGGGTAAACAAATGATAGCTAATTCTGGGAAATTTCGTCACTTCAATCTTCCTCGGTAAAAAATTAAAGGTCATAAAAATAATGAAACTTTTACTGAATAACTCTATTGTTGATAATATAGCCTGATAAAATTTGACTATTTAAAAATAATTTCTAACAGCATGGTGGATCTCTTGCTTCATTGATATAGGGAACTCCCCAAAGAGGAAAATTTGTCTTCCAATGCAGTACCTTCTCTAAAACTTAGGAGTCTTAGAGAACTGTGTTAGTTAGGTCTCCAAATTTCTGGCTACAGTTTTCAGACAGGATTTGTTTTATGACCCAACCCTAAGGTATATGACATCAATTAGATGGTGAGATGATAAACCAAAAGAACAAACATTCATTAATTTCTACCATGTGCCAGAAATGAGGTCAGCCAATGAAGATACAAAAATGAAAACTGACAGAAGTCCCACAAGTGTACACCTTATAGGCATTCTACTTTTCCCAAGATAGACAAATATGGTGCTTGTCTGCAACACAATCAACTTCTCTGTTTCTATAATACTCTCCCACATTTACTTTTCTTATTGCTCTACTAATCTTATCCCTTTTGACGTGATTATTCTCCCTCAAGGCTATTAGAACTGAACTTCTGTCTAGGTACCTAGACAAATAACTAGACAAATATAGTTAGAAAAATCAGCTCATCTTCATAAACTCATCCCCTGTTGTTCAGATCATTCCATGAGAGTAGAAGATGTGCTTTGGAAGGGTGCCTCAATTCCCTCTGGATCAATGTCCTCTGAGTAAAAGTAAAAGACAATTTGTCAAATTGAATAGCAAGCATTGATGGGTTGTAACAAAATATAAACCTCAAAATATTATCTTTCCCTCCAAATTTACTCCTCTTTAAATATTCCTCCTAATGTTAGAGGCATCACCATCCTTCTAGTAACCCATCTTCACAATTTCAGTGTCATCCTGGACTACTCACTCTCTCACATGCCATATCTGATTATTTACCAAATTATATTACCATATTAATCCTACTTATTCCCTTTTCTTGACTCACAAAGCAATCAGTTGAGGTACAAGTACACTCTATTGGGCTTAGAAATCTATAAAAACCTCAGAGTGGAATGGAATAAGAGAAGGGTATAGGGATTGACAGAAGGGAGAGCAGAATGGGGAAAGCAATCATCTAAGCAAAAAACTTTTGAGAGGGACAGGGTGAAAGGAGAGATGAAGGGGATAAAAAAGGGAAAATAGGATGGAAGGATATATACATAGTTATAAATAAGAAAAAATGGTAGCAGGTTTCTCTTATAGAGACCTCATTTCTCAAATATGTACAGAAATGAGTAATTTATAAGAATACAAGTTATTCTCCAATAGATCAATGGTCAGAGGATATGAATAGACAGTTTTTTAGATGAAGAAATCAAAGCTATTTATAATCATCTGAAAAAATGCTTTAAAGCATTCTTGATTAAATAAATTCAAATTAAAACTACTCTGAGATACCACCTTACATCCATCAGATTGGCTAATTCAACAGAAAAGGAAAATGACAGATATGGGAGGAGATTTGGGGAAACTGGGATACTAAAATACTATTGGTGGAGTTGTGAACTGATTCAACCTTTCTAGAGAGAAACTTAGAACTATGCCCAAAGGATTATAAAAATGTGCATACCCTTTAACTTAGCAATACCACTACTTTGGCTATACTCCAAAGAGATTTTTATAAAAAGGAAAGGAGCCATATGTACAAATTTATATCAGCTCTTTTTCTGTGGCAAAGGAATTGGAAGTTGAAGGGTTGCCCATCAACTGGGGAAAAAATCTAACAATTTGAGATATATGACTATGATGGAATACTACTGTTCTATAAGAAATGATGAGCAAGATGTTTTCTGAAAAATCTGTAAAGGCTTACATGAATTGATGAAAGTGATGAGAGCAAAACTAGATCAGTGTACACAGTAATAACAATATTGTACAATGATCAACTATGAAGGACTTAGCAATTTTCAGTAATATGATGATCCAAGACAATTCTGAAGGACTTAAGAAAAATATTATTCACTTTCAAAGAAAGAACTGGATGTAAATCGATTTACTGAATGCAAATCAAAGCATGCTTTAGAAAGATTATTTTTTCTAGAGTTCATAGCTATAGTAGTATTAAAGCTGATTTAGTGTCTATAGTAAGTCTGGTACCAATATAGTCAACTCCCAGGTGAAAATGGCAAACACAGTGTCACGAAGGGGTGAAGCAGGGACAGAAAATGTAAAAGGTAAAAACTTCCTTGACAATTAGTTTTGGGATTGGACCTGTGAATGGATGCTGCACTTCAAACCTATACAAGGTAAGGAGAATCAGTGGGATACAGATCTAATAAAGGTATTGCTGGGTCAAAGGAAATGTATGTTTTTATGGCACTTGGGGCAAAGTTCCAGATTGCTCTCCAGGTAGAGGGTGGGAAGGAGGAAGATAGAGAAAAGAAAAGCTGATAGTAAGACAAGATGGACAGACAGAAACACAGGAGAATTAGAAAGAGGTGAGAAAGACAAAAAGTGAAAGAAGCACAGAAAGAAATAGAGACAGACAGTAAAGACAATCATAGAGAGATAGAAACAGAGAGAATATGATGAAGAATTTATAAATAGCAGTCTCTTTGTGGATAATAGAGAACTTCCATTATTCATATATATTTCTTATTTCATTATGTACTCAACTAGTCAGTAAAACTAGCCATAACTTACCTCCCTCCCCTTTTTCTAAATATCTATATTCTCTTGCTCCTTTCCAACAGGGCAAAGGGTATCAAAGAATCCTAGAAAATGCCACTGTATAAATCCAGAGGATTGAGATAAAATCATAAATCTTCTAGAGCTGTTAAGTTCAGACAGTGATTAAATGCCATGATAGATTCACTCCACTGGAAATGCACAAACAAGTATGCTTGCAAAAAATATGCTGGCTGAGACAATTCCTTAATAGTTTCAAAGCATCAATACATAAAGTGCTGCAATGTAATAGACTAAATGATCCATTCTGTCATGTTATGGCTTCGTTGGACTTGATAAATCATTTTCTAACATGGTACTGTGCATTAAAAATGAATCAGATTGCTATAAATTATATCACTCTGTTTGTTCTTAATTATTTTTTTTTACATATGGCTACCAGCCAGTGTTACAAAAATTCAGACTTTTTTTTTAAATATTTGTGAGAAGGATGTCAACAGGAACTGTGAAAGCCTGGCATATTTTAGATGATAGACTGGTTATGCCCATGCTTTCATCAAAATGGCTCTGAAGTTTTGGTATTATAATGCATTTAGAGCCCCTTCTGAACAACATTCATATGCTGTGCTAGCAAAAAAAAATGAAAACTATTTCTACTAAATATAATACTTGTTTATATGCTAAAGCTAAACCCATAACTGTATAATATATGGCTTTTCCTGTGTGAAAACGAAATCTACGATTTCTAAGTGATACATTTAGGCATTTAGAACCAAGTATACCCAAGTACAATATCCAAATATATGCCAACATAAGCTGAATGAAAACCTGAAATGTCCTTTAAAGTTCTCTTAAAAATATAACTTTTTCTTTTACTTGGTCATATTAAAGACAGTTGAATTCAGATTGCTTTTTGAAAACCAAGGACTTTAATGAATATTATAGATTTTTTTTATTCCCTGGAGAATTTCAGTAAGATATCATTTCTATTATTATTTTTATTTTTGTAGTCTGGTTCCATTTATACCTTACTGTGATGCATTACCTATAACACCCTGGGACTTAAAAACAATATGGAAAATCAATTGCTTAACAAAGAGAAATCCAAGCTCCAGACTGGCACATTCTGTTCTTACTTTGGCTTTTAAACACATTGATTCAATTCACATAGCTAACCAAATCAGATAATATTAAAAAATCTGTATAAGCCTTCTCTAGAAGTTAACTGAACCCCCCCCCCCAAAGTGATTTGTTAACTCAGAAATTTTAATTAGTTTAATTCATCTTGCCTCTTAAATAGATGAAAATTTGGAAATCCAAGAAACTGATCCTTCTCTCTCTCTTTTTAAATCTGAAGAATGAAAAAGCTTTGTTGGAAGCAAATGTAGTCTCTGCCAGCAGTGCATAATTTGTATGCAAGGCTCTCCCCTGCAGTTATCTCTGCCTTGATGTGCAAGTGGAGTTGGGGATTACAAGCTGGCTAAGGTAGGCAGGATATTGGGACATGAATAATAGCCTTGAAATGGACAACTTGCATTATTGACATCATATTTTACGTCATGCCAGTTAGAACAAAGGTCTTTAAAAGCTAGCTAGGTTTTGAAAAGGGGCAGTCTTAACACACTTCTAGGGATTAGTATGAATTCTCTTTTCAAAGCCCCAAGTGTTAGAAGGGTTGTGAGCCAAGGTCTTTCTAACCTCGCATCTGTAAAGATATCATTTCAGACACCTTAAGCCAGAGCAGCATATAAATTGTCAGAGCATAAAGGATATATGGCTAGCTTGAAGCTAGAAATAAAGACAGTTGTTCAGCCAAATGCTCAGGTTTGGTAAAGCAGCTGTTTTCCCAGTTCACAGAATTTTCACATTAATATCCTGCTAAGCAAATCACACCAATATCATTGTAGTGGTTTTTTTTGTTTGGTTTGGTTTTTAGGTTATGATAAAAATCAGTCCCCTATTTATGGTTAGAATTTGACCCAATTTCTTGGTGATTTGGTCTTTTTGAATTTAGATTTGTTTATGTAGTTTATGTTCAAAGTTTGCAATTGATCAGATGCAAATTAAATTCAGTTGTTGATATCCTTAAATTCCAGCTAAAGACAGAAAGGTCTGAATTAGAAATGGACAGTTTACTAGCATTAA
Source organism: Gracilinanus agilis (assembly GCF_016433145.1). Classification (NCBI taxonomy): domain Eukaryota; kingdom Metazoa; phylum Chordata; class Mammalia; order Didelphimorphia; family Didelphidae; genus Gracilinanus; species Gracilinanus agilis. The sequence goes on along the minus strand of NC_058130.1, from coordinate 41,794,408 downwards.
AAAAATATTTTATTGAATTGGATTATTTTAGGTTAGACACAGAAAGAATTATTTTTAAAGTCTAGATTTCAAATGTTTATGTATGTGTGTGAGAATATAAGCTAGAAACAGAAAGACAGATACAGGGACAGAAAAAGACACCTATAGAGGAAGAAATATAGACAGATGGAGAGAGAAGAGAGAATCACAGACACAAAGAGAAACACAATATTACCAGAAAGTCCCATCTCTAAATCCAATGACACTACAGCATCTAGATTAATGATTTAGTAGAGATAAGCAAGATCATACTAGGAGTAAGAGTAGGGAGGCCCTTGCTACACCCTTCTGCAGACATGGTTCTGTGGATTCATCAAAAAAGTTAAATGGTTCAGAAGAAGAAATAAGAAATTATTTGAAATTCACTATTTGGAAAAATAGGAACACTAATACATTGTTAGTGGAACTATGAAATGATTCAACCATTTTGGAGAGCAGTCTAAAATTACACTCAGAGTGATAAAACTGTGTATATCTTTTGACTTGGTAATGCCAATATTATATTTATTTCCTAAGGTGATCAAGGAATATGAAATATAAACTATATGTTATAAAATGTTTATAGAATATTATTGATATCAATAAGTGCATAAAAAGCCCTTAACATTCATTCCTATTTAAAACAATGGAAAACATAAATATAAATGTTTTGTGTTTTTTTTTCTTAAGATGATACAAAGGATCTAAACAAAATCACATGCAAGTATTATCTATTATCAGGAGAAGCTAGAAGTCTTCCCAATAAGATCAGAAGTGAAACAAGGATGCCCATTATAACCAATATTATTGAAAAGAATGCTATAAATGTTAGCAATAGCAACAAGAATAGAAAAGGAAATTGAACAAATAAGAATTGGAAAACAAGTAATAAAATTCTGTTTGCTGATGATATGATGGTATATCTGGAAAAATCCTAGAAATTCAACTAAAAAGTTATTTGAAATTATCAAAAATTTTAGCAAAGAAGTAGGATAGAAAATAAATCCACATAAATCACCAGCACTTTAATATATTACTGACAAAGTCCCATAAGAAGAGATAGAGATAGCCCATTTAAGATAACCACAGAAAGAAGAAATACCTGATATTATAGTAATCTTGTATTTCACAAAATTATAGATCCAGGTTTTGGGGAGAAGAAATCACTGTTTGGTAAAAATTGCTGGTGTAGCTAGAAATCAATTTGGCAGAAACTAGGCATAGAACAATATGTTACACCATTCATTAAGATAAGATCAAAATTGACACATGATCTAAACATAAAGGGAGATACCTAAGTATATTAGAAGAACAGGGAACATGCTCCCTGTAAGATTTATGGATATAGAGGAATTTATGAGTCAACAAGAGATGGAGAACATTATAAAATAGATAATTTTGAGTACATTAAATCGAAAAGGTTTTGTACAAAGTAAATGTTGCGAAAATCAAAAGGAAAGCAGAAAAGCAAAAAAACATTTTTATAGACAACTTCTCAGAGGTCCCAAATCTAAAATATATAGAGAACTTTGTCAAATTCTATAAGAATATACTCTATCCTCCAATTGATAAATGGGCAAAAGATATGAACAGACAATTTTTGCCTAAAGAAATTGAAGTCATATATAGGTATATTAAAAATGCTAGTTACTAGAGAAATGCAAAACAAAAAATTTCTGAGATATCACTTCATACCCATCAGACTGGCTAAAATGATAAATGTTGGACAAAGTGACAAATGTTGGTGGGGATGTGGAAAAATAGGGACATTCAAGCACTTTTGGAGACTGATTCAACCATTTTGGAAAGCAATTGGAATTACATCCAGAGAGTTATAAAACCATGTAAGCCAAGAAGATTAGGGAAAGAGAAAAAGAATCTATATGTTCCAAAATATTTATAGTAGATCTCTTTGTAGTGGCAAAGAATTGTAAAATGAAGGGATGTCCATCAATTTGGGAATGGCTGAACAAATTGTGGTTCTTTCACAACATATGGCAAATAATAAAATATGGATTTCATGATGATAAATGTATAACCTACATAGCATTAACTCTCTTCTTGGAGAGGGAGAATGGGTAGGAAGGAGTGTAAGCTTTGCTGCAAAGAGAAGCAAATGGGGGTTCCTATTAGGAACCCCAAGAAACTGAAGGCAGTTGGGTGACAGTTAGAACTAGACTATATAAGGGGGTGAGCCCCAGGCAGAGGAAGCTCATTCTGTGTTTTGGGTCAAAGGGTGGTGGGAGGTCTGGGAAAGACTATCCTTTGAACCCAAGTTGATCCATACCAGGAGCACCATTAGCCTATTCCTGCTGTTCTAATTCTAGCTATTTCAGTCAGTCCCCATATTAGCCTGGTCTCTGCTGCAGTTATAAATCCTATTAGTTGAAACCAAGATTTAACATCATCAAATCACTTCAGAAGATCTTCAATTAACATTTGATACCATTTTCTGCAAACCTAGTTCATTTATTTATTTATTTAGTTTTCTACTTGAGGCAGAAGTTAAAAAGGGAGGGAAACATAGTGAAGAGGCCTAGCCCTGTTGGGGGTGAGGCCAGCCTCTGGTCCATCTTGATTAGTTAACAGAAATCCCTTCAGCCCTCTTACCCAACTTTTCAATCCTATTCCCAATATATCTTCCCTGATTAATTAAAAGAAGTTACTTTACTGTTTCAATAGCCTTTGGATTATACAGTTGAATAGGCCTTAACATCTCTTACCCATCATAGAATCCTTCCTTCACATCAAGAATTGACAGTTGGTGGTAGGGATCTTCATTATTAAGAATCCTATTGAATTCCTTATATATCCTTGTCAGGGAATCACACCCTGATTGTCAGTAACATCCTTTCTAGTGCAAGAATACCTTCTCCCAACCAAACCATCCAGTTGAGAGAGATTAGATTAGATTCCCTCTGAGAAGCCATTGTACTGTGTCCCTTCTGTAAGGAACTATTTGACCAACCTCTTGTGGCAACTTAACAGCTGCTGACCTAAAGATTGCCATTCCCCACATGAAGTCTGAGAGGCTGCAATCCAACTTCAGCCTTGAATCATCCTTACAGGAGGTGGGGGGAGAATAAGATCTAGATTTTTGAATGTAGCTAATATGAGAATTCCTTTCTCTTGTATAAGCCTAGTTGTAATTTATTACATATTTGTGATGAATCATATGCATTACATTATTGTATTACACATTATATTATACTATATAAAAAATATAAATGGTAACTCAAGTTCACAATGGATATTTGATAGATTACTTTATTTGAGTTTCACAAGTCTATTGAGGTAGTTATTATGACCCTCATTTTATAAAAGGCTGTTGAGTCTAAGAAAGGTTTAATGAGTTGTATCTGATGAATTGAACCTGATTCTTCCTAGGGAACTCAGTGCATAGAATGCCAGGCCTGGAGACTCAGCTGCCTGAATTCAAATCTGGCCTTAAATACTTACTAGTTGTGTGACCTAGGCAAGTCTACTTAACTCTGTTTGCCTCCATTTCCTCATCTGTGAAATGAGTTGGAGAAGGAAATGGCAAATCACTACAGTATCATTTTCAGGAAAATGGGATCACAAAAAATTTCTCAAACTGAGCAACAACTTCTTCATTTTAAGGGAAATATTTTATCCAATAGCCCATGCTGCCTTTCACAACAGATGAATAAATACTATCTTTTACATGATGTCTTTTCTGTTTCTTTAATTTGTTAAATGTCTATTCCCTCCAATCTCTGAGGTCTATTCTCTATCCATTTATTCTCCACTGTATCTCCTTTCCAATACTTTGGTTTAGAAGTAGGAAGGACCTGTTTAAAGTCTGACCTCTGATACATACCATCTGTATGACACTGTGCAAATTTTGAAACTCTTAGTAATCTAGACCAGTGATGGGCAAACTTTTTAAAGAGAAGGCCAAAGGAAAGGAAAAAAAAATCTTTAGGTAGGCCAATATAATTTATTAAAAATAACAATGATACATTTTACAAAATTCTTGGGTTTTTTGTGATACTAAGCCCTATTAATGACTTAAAGATTATGAAGGAGAAGGCCCCATCTGGCCCATGTGCCTTAGTTTGTCCATCACTGATCTAGACAACTCTCTTCACCTAAATTGACAAAGAGGGTGCCAATCTGCATTGGCACTGGAAATTCTCGCAACTGGAAGTTTCCTGTACCAATGAATTCATAGTTCCAATCCACATCCATAATTCTGAGTCTTTACATGCTATATAATTCCTCTCCAATAAAATATAAGCTCCTCAAGGGAAGAAATTGAGAGGTTTTCATTTAGTCTTTGTGTCCCTAAGCATCTAGCCTAGTGCCTTGTACATAATAGTTCTTTTAAAATAGTCATATTTTAAAAGTTATAAAATATGTAAGTATATATATAAAATATATAAAAGTACATAAAATAAATTATGGCAGGGCAGCTGGGTAGCTCAGTGGATTGAGAGTCTGGCCTAGAGACGGGAGGTCGTAGGTTCAAATCTAGCCTCAGACACTTCCCAGCTGTGTGACCCTGGGCAAGTCACTTGACCCCCACATTGCCCACCCTTACCACTCTTCCACCTAGGAGCCAATACACAGAAGTTAAGGGTTTAAAAAAAAACAAAAAATAAATAAATTATGGCTATAACTGGAGGTAAAGATTTTTGAAAAGATGACAGAAATTCTCTGTTTCTACACGTTCTAAAGTAGTGGTAGATTGGACAAATAACTTTGACAACTAGAGCAAAAGAGCTGACAAACCAGGCTATGTTGACCTGAGAAGAAACAGCCTTGGTGGGACCTCAGATGTTCTAGGACTAACTTTTCTCTCGGGAGGTAAGAAGTAGGTGAAAATCTGACTTTTAGAAGATGATCTCCCAGATAATTGCCAACTGCAGCTGCTGTTTTGTATTGAGGGCTTTGGCTGCAATTAGCAGGAATCTGCTGATTACTTATCATTTGCACCTGGGCAAGGTAGCTGCCAGCTAAAAGAGGAAAAAGCAAGCAAGTCAGCTATTAAAGGGATGCTTTGGTGCCCCCAGAGAGACAGAGTCTGCTGTGCAATGTACAGACACAGCAATCAGGCAGTATACCATGGAAGTTATCAGGGAGAGTGTTGGATAGGGGGTTGGGGAAGCCCACAGCTAACTGGATATCATCAGAAGAGGTGGAACTTGGTAAGTCAGCAAGCATTTCTACATCATTTACTGTATGCTGGGCATTGTGTTAAGCACCAGGAATGCAAAAAATAATCATAATAATAACGAAGAAACTGTGCCCACCTGCAAATAGTCCTCATTCTACTGGGAAAATAACATTCTAATAATTATTCATATGAGTTACATATAATGTAGGCAAGATAAAATATCAAAAGGAAAGCTCTGAGTTAAAGGAGGGTTGGCAAAAGCTTCCTGCAGAAGGCTGAAATTGAGCTGACTCTTAAGAAAGCTGACAGGAACAGGTTAGAAGGGAGAATATTCTAGACACAAGGGAGAGCCATTGAAAAGACATTGAATCAAGGGATAGGGTGTCACATTGAAAAATAGCAAAAAGGCCAGCATTGATGGGTGATACAGTATAGAAGGGGGAAAAAAAAGTAAGAGGACAAGGAAGGTAGGAGAGATCAAGTTAGGAGGAGCTTTAACCCCAAATAGAGGATTTTATTTTTAATATTTGACGTAATAGAGAACCACTTGAATAAAATGAATAGTTGTGAATGTGGTGTGCTCATACTTGGCTTTGAAAAATCTCTTTTTGCAAGTGAATAGAAGAAAGGCTGGTCAAGAAATGTATGACAAGGAGAACAACCAGCAGGCTATTATAATGGTGAAGGGGTAATGGACGCAGTAACAGCAATACTACTTGGTGATTAGTTGTGAATGCCTTAACTATTATCAACAAGGCAAGGATCCAAGACAATTCCAAGAGACAAGACAGAAAGAAAGAAAGAAGGAAAGAAAGAAAGAAGGAAAGAAGGAAAGAAGGAAAGGAAAGGAAAGGAAAGGAAGAAAATACATTGTTATGGAAGGAAGAGAGAGTGCCTGAATACAAATCAAAACACTATTATTCTCTATGAATTTTTCTTTAGTGTAAGGAATATACGTCTTCTTTCACAATGTGAAGAACATGAAAATGTATATTATATGGTAATATATGTACAACCTATATCATATTCCTGAGTTTATTGGGGCAGAGGAGAGAGAGAGAGAGAGAGAGAGAGAATATGAATTGCAAAATATCAGAGAACTGATATTAAAAATTATTGACATTTAATCTAAAAAATTAAAATTTATTATAATTTTTAAAGAGTCAAGGGGCGAGATTATGAGGGTCTAGACAGGGTGGTGATGGTATGAGTAAAAAGAAAGTGATTCATAAAAATATGTTATGAAGGTAAAAATAAAAAAAAGACTTGGAAAGATATCACATATATGGGATGAGTATGAATCAAGGATGACAATAATTTTTTGAGCCTAGCTGATTAGGATGGTGGTGTTCCTCTTTATAGCAACAAGGAAGTTTGGAAAGAGTTGGATAACACGATCTCTTTTACATGTGTGGAATTTTGTCTGTGGAATATCCACTAGTTAAATGAAAATAAAGCTCAAGAAAGAGGTTAGGGCTGGACCTATAGATGAGAGGAATCATAGTCATAGAAAATCATTTAAATGTAGGAACTGATGAGGTCGTCAAGTAGCATAATATAAAGATAGAAGAGAAGACAGATCTACAAGAAACATCAATGGTAAGGATATATGTCCCAGATGAAGAATGAGGAAGAATGGTCAGAGAAATGACAAGATAAACAGGACTGTAGGAGAGGAGAGGAGAGACTATCAAGGAGACAAGGGGATCTGACAGTGTCATTTAACTCTCTGTACAGAGATTAATAAGGACAAACAGTGAGGAAAGGCTATTAGATTTGGCAATTAAGAAACTAATAACCTTGGAGGGAGCTGTTTCACTTGAATCATGAGGTTGGATGCCAGATTGCAAAGGGTTTAGAATAGAAAGGAAAAGATATAGTAACAATAATTGTAGAGATTTCTCTACAATGTTTAGGAACAAAGGGGAGGAAAGATATAGAATGATAGCTAGTGGGGATTGTCTGATCAAATTAAGTTTGCCTTTTTTTTAAAAGGTGGTAAATACATAGATGTGTTTGTAGGCAAAAGAGAAAAAGTATAGATATATAGATCAAAGATCAGGGAAAAAGTGATAATGGGGGGCAATGATGATGAGATGATAGTGTAGGCATTCTGCAGGAGAGAATTGAATTGAGGTTACATTGAGAAAGGATTGCCTTGGCAAAGAGAATGACTATCACTTTTTCTAAAGTCTTTAGACCTTCCCTTTTCCATTTTTTTCAGCAACTGTATTAAATTCCTCATTTTGTCATGAGGCTGTTGAGGTAAACTATATCTAAAACCTCGAATAGAATATGTGGCACGATTTGGGATGATATGGATACTAATGTACTATCTGTGCTATTGTATGACTTGGAAACGTGTTTCTCTAAACTGTCTAAAAATGAAAATATTACTAAAAGGACAATGGTCAGAGGTGGATTATTAACTAAGTAGACTGCAACATAGACATTTAAGGAATGATAAAGAAGAGTTTGAATAATTCATGTCATAAACATGGATGATTGGAAAAGGCGAAACCAGTCACATGAATACTCATGTACACATAGTAGCATCATGTCAAGAGAAAATAAGAGAGTCATGACACACACAATGCATTTGGCAATTAACTTAAATATGGGAAATGAATGCAATATAAACAATTAAATTTCATATTGAGTCAGATTAAAAACACGATGTTTTATACTTTTCATAATATTTTAATTTTAGTTCTTATTTGTGAAACAAGACCAGACCCTTCTTCCTGCTTCCTAAAACCTGGGACATTTCACATATAGAGGAGGACAATCAAGAAAGAAGGCCAATTTTCTTGCTACATGACTACTTAAGTGTTTTTCTTTAAAGAGTCTAAGATAAGGCCCACAATCCTGTCTTTATTCTCTGGAATGTGCAGATTATCCTTTTTTTATGTTCTCTCTAACAGGATTTGAGACCAAGTAATAGAAGGTCTGGCCTGTCCTGACAGTATAGAAGACCTTCATGGAAGAGACTTCATTGATAAACTATTCATCCACCAATTGAGCAATGCTTTGAGACTTCAAAAAAAAAAAAAACTAAAGAAAATCAACCCAACTCAGATAAACATCTTCATATGATTCTCAGCTTTTTCAGACAAGTTTATAATCTGCCACTATTTTAGTGTACATGTTGGGCTGAAATACAATTGTGAAATTTTGAGGGAAGGGTTCATTCACTAGAGTGACACAGGATAGTTAGTATATAAAAGTTAAAAATTTGAATTGCAGGTGAGAATCCACAGATTTTAGGGGTATTTAGGCATTTTTGTAAAATAAAAGAGGTAACTTGGTATGTTATATAAAGAATTGGTCTTAGAGTCAAAAAAACCTGACTTTAATTTCTGCCTCTGACACTAACTAGATGTGTGGCCCTAGGCAAGTCCCTTAGTCTCTCAGAATCCTAAACAATTCTCTGACTATAAATTAAAAGCTAGTTTCTAATCTGCATTGGTGAAAGAAACTTCTTTACCAAGTGAAATCACAATTCTAGACTGCCCCAGCCCCTAAAATTTGTGAAAGAAAAAAATATAAATTATAATTTACATGATATGAGATAGCAATAAAATCATAATAAATTATTTATTTATAATTTTGTTTATTTATAAAGAGATTATCTAAAAATTAGAAAATGAGTATATTACAAAAGAAATAATGTAATTGAAATTAAATTGAATAAATTTTATTTTCATATATCGAAAAAGGAAGAAAGGCAATGAGTATTTTAATTCTCATTTGTACCTCAACTTTTAGGTCCTCCCTCTCCTTGTTTCTCACCAAATTGCCCAGCCTCCCACTTCATGACTAATTTGCATGGTGAGCCTACAGCATCATTTATCATAACCCTCTTACATATGTGATTTTCCAAAGGTCATCCAGCAAGTCAGGAATGACATTGGGAATGTTATCTTGGGCAGCTTCTAATAATTGTACAGATTCCTCCCAAGTGCTTTGGGTATCTGGGGTTTTGGTATTTGACAAAAGAATGACAATTCTTCCTGGCCAGTTTCCAAGGTTGTTAAGTAGAATCCAAGATTAAGTGCTGAGAGCTCATGCATCACTTTGGGCATGGAGGCAGAAAGTAGAAGAGGGAAATCAGTTGAATGGCAATTGGAAAGTTCCATGTCTGTGAGGGGGTGAGGGAGATCCTTTTGAACATAATCCCCCTATTGGGAATCCAAATGTGCTTCTTTTGATAATAATATACCACTATCAAGTCAGCAACTTAGAAAAAAAAATAAGAGCAGTTGTTAGCTGGTTCAGTATATTTATTCTGTCCATCATCCACTGGTTGCCTTTAAAACAGGTATTCATATTCTAAGTTTCATGGGCCCTTGAGTTCAGGAGATTTGGAATCTGGGATAGGAAAAAACCTACATCTTTATTAAATTACATAAATTTCATAATTTGAGTTTTATAGTTTCAATTTATATTTGGCTTCTTTTTAAAATTATTTGTATTTTATTCTAAGGATTTAAAAATATTATTCTGAGGTGTCCATAGACTTCATCAGACTGATAAAGATGTCCCAGATACATTTTTTCAAAAATAAAAAGGTCTTGAAGCTCTGCCTTAGAGGGATTGACACTATATTTTCCCAATAGAACAGGTGAGTTGAAGTCAGTAGACATGAGTTCAAGTCCTACCTAAAACAATTGTTAGTTGTGTGTTTCTTGTCAAGTTATTTAATTCCTCTAAAACCCAATTATAAAATGGTATTAAAATAACACATTTTGTGCATAAAATTAATTAGCATACATAAAATGCTTAGCAAACCTTAAAGCAATCTTTAAATTTTAGCTTTTTCCTAATTTTTACATGCATAGTCTAGCAGAATTGTGCCCTGTTTTATAAGTGATAACCAAGGAGACTTGTCCTTACTTAAAGGGAAAATTTAGTCATAGTCAATTTTAAAGACTGGATAGGTAAAAAAAAATTCATTTTCACAAGGTAGCAGATTTTCTGAAGTAGAGAGGATTAGTGATTTCACATCCATGATTAGGGGGAATCACACACACAAAAAAGATTAGAACCTAGCCTGTTCTGCCAGTTACCATACCTATCTCTTCCTCCCACCTACTCTGTTAATGTAGCAGAAAATGATAGGTGATACTGTCTCAGTGGTTGACATCTCAAAGTTAATTTACAAACTGAGGCTAGAGATAGCAGGTCAAGATTGCTTTTCTAGCTCAATATATAATCTTAAAACAGCATATTGTGAGGGGAGAGACTAAACAAAGAAAGAAAACACCTTTTATCCTCATTTTAACATTATTCTTTTGTTTCATCTTTTTAAGTTAGGCTTTCCTGGAAAAAAAAAATAAAGGCAAGAAAGATTACTTTGGGTAGTAAGGAATTGCTTTCAGGCATCTAATTGGTCTCCAAATTTCAGTTTCATTCTCTCTGATTGATTCTGACAATCAGGACTGAAGAAATAAGTGGACCAGTACATGCTTTCTTAATGAGAAAAGAACTCATAGCTTCAGAGTTAGGGGGATAATAAACAGAACTCAGATATTAAACATAGTGCTGAGACAGGAGCAGTTCTGCTCTTCAGGGGGAAGTTGCAGAATTAATCCAGAAAGAATCATGATGATAATTGTGAATTAATGACTCTGATCTGGGAGCAGTTTGAACAAATAAACCCAGAACTAAATGATGATCATAAGATACCATTTTTTCTCAAGCATTTGAGAAGACTTCAAATATATTTTCTCCATTTTGGTTTCCTTTTATTCTGAACATAATATATGTTAAATAACATGAGCATTTCCATGTTTATTGTAAAACAGGAGAGGAATGTGTATAAAACTGTAGGTCTCTATTATTTTAAAGTATATAATAAATTCAACTTATAACCTTGAAAGCTCTACTATACTAGGTTTCCTTGTCTTAAGTCTGTAGTAAGACATTTATTTGGCCAGTAACTCCTCCTAGTCTCTTCTCATTTTGGGAAGGGAGGACCCTATCTCTTGTCTTACTTTCCTTCTAATTAAATCATTTTTCAAAATATAAATTAATGAATAATTAAATCCTAGTGACAAATATACACATTCACAAATCCTTGCATTGGCTAAGTCCAAGAAAATGTTTCTCCTTCTGCCACTGGAGTCTTCTGATTTCTATCTATAGAGGGGTGCCATATTTTGTCATTAGTCCTCTGGTTCAAATAACTTCACTCTGTATCAATAATCAGGATTTTTGAAAATTTCAACTTTTCAAAGGGCTTTCCTATTTGTCACCTAATATTTGCAATATATTGTATTAGATAGAAAGGTGGCCTCAAAGTCAAAAGCATGGGTTCAAATCCAACTTCTGACAAATACCAAGTGTATGATTTTTAAGCTAGTCATTAAATTCTCAGTGCCACTGTCACAGGACATGCTTCAAAATAATAAACCAAAGTGAAGCTATAAAAATATATTGGTGGAAAAAACTGTTAAATGTCTTATCTACAACAAGGAAAAGATATGCCAGGTCAAAAACAAACTAACAGGGGAACCTAGGAATTTCAGTGGATTGAGAGCCAGACTTAGAGATGGGAGGTCTTGGGTTCATTCAAATTTGACCTTAGTCACTTCCTAGCTTTGTGACTCAGGGAAAGTCACTCACACCCCCCCAAGACGCCCCACCTCCCAACCTCACCCCCGGCTGCTTAGCTCTTACAGCTCTTCTGCTTTGGAACCAATGAGATAGAAAGAAAGGGCTTTAAAAAGTTTTTTTTTTAAAGAAACTAACAATAAATCCATCATTACTATCCCAATGACATTGTGGTGTAGGCAAGGCCATTTTAATTTTACCCAGGAGAAGCACTTGAAGACATAGAGAGATTAAGTGATTTATTTAAAATCATATGATAATTTAGTGTCACAACTTTGACCAGAAGTGAGATCTCCTGCCTTCTAGACCTAGTATCTTATCATTAAACTAAAATATCTCTTTAAGCAACTTATCATGACTTCTAAGGCTTAAATTTCATGCTTATTATTCCAAATATATTATTTTTCTTTAGACAAAATTTTAAAAACATCCACAGTTCTAAGAATTGGTGTGCCTAAACCAAATCCAGATAGTATCAGTTAAGATATGTATGGTGATAGACTAAGAAATCTCACCTTTAAGTGGAGCCATGCCAAGAAAGTGGATTGTCCTCACCAACATGAGGGTGTATTAAGAAGACAGCACCTAGAGAATTTCCAATAGGTGCTGGCTCTAGCACCAGGAATTTTAACCATTCAGGATATGAGGTCATTTCGCCTAGAATAACATTGTTTATTAATGGGACCATTCAAGTCCATTAACAAAGAATGGATCTTTCATCAGCCTTTTCCTCAAAAGATCCCTTGTGAGTCCTGCCTGTTGCCTTTATAGGAAGCTATGTCCTTTTTCTGTTTAGCTTGGCAGTTCAACCTTTGAATCTCCCTATAAAGTCACCATTTGTGGATATTTTGAAAGAGTGGGAGACCTTAACTCCTCCCTCATTACTTCACCACATAGGTGGTGGTTCTTTACCAAATGAAGAAACTACCAATACACTCTACTTCCAAATGGATCAAAATCCACCAGCTAGAGAAAGGTGTGTAAATGCCCTTCTTTGACATTTTAAGAAACTCGATATCAATTAGTTTATAAAGCTCAGCTTCCTCTGGCAATCTTTGACTAGGAAATTTGAGTTGCCTCCACCATGTTTTCAGTGTGTCTTTCCCTTGTTGAGTACTTGCATACCCATAAATCTACATGATATATTTATCAAGGGAAAAGGAAGCTTATGCTTTTTCCAAAGCTTCAAAGAGTTCATACTTTATTACAGATGAAGAAGAGCAGGTCTATATCCTGCTTATATTGGGAGATTTTCTGAGATGGGGCATTCTCTAAATTTCCTAAGATCAAAGGAAGGAGTACTAATGTGGAGGAAGAGATTTGACCCTCTAATTCAAAACCAGATATAGAAAAAAAAATCAGTATATTAAAAATAAATCCTCTCATAGCAAAGGAAAATCTAGAATTATTTGTCAAGCCACCTTGAGTGTTAGTGGTCTGAGACAAAGCCCCATTTTCCCTATGCTAATTGTTTTTATCCAGTCATTTTCAAATGAGTCTGACTTTCAATGACCCCATTTGGGGTTGTCTTAAGGGCAAAGATAGTGGAGAAGTTTACCATTTCCTTCTCCAGATAATTTTACAGAGGAGGAAATGAGGCAAACTGGGTGAAGTGACTTGCCTATGGTCACATAGCTGCTAAGTGTCTAAAGCCAAAGTAGAAATCACAAAGATGATTCTTTCTGATTCCAGGCCCTATGCCAGTTACAGCTCTGAAAATATTTATCATAGAATAGGTCAGAATTTTAGACTTAAAAGAATGGTTTCTTAATGAAAATTTAGTCCAAATAAATTATTTTAGAAACAGAGAAATATGAGAGCAAAGAAGAGACTTGATTTTTCTATGGAAGTTTACTCCACAGGTAGTTGTTGTCCTAGTATTCATAGGTTTCTTTTTAATGATAGAAGATGTCAAATACTATTCTACCATATGGAGAATGCTGTTCTTTGTTATAATGCATAGCAATCTTGTGCCAACTATATTCCACAAGAATTTTCGATGATGTCATCTGAAAATAGCAATGATTTATGGGGAGGTGAAGAGGTGTTAGAATACTAAGACATTAGCACCTCAAGTTCAAAGCCTCAGTGTGAGGAGAGAGGAGAAAGATCAAAAGCTATTTTGCTTGAGTGACTGAAGATGCCATTAGAGGGACCCTCTGTAACATCCCCACTCATTGCCTGGGGCTTAGAAATTTCCATACAGCTGGTAACATTAATTAAGACTGCCTCTTTCGAAATTCCTGGAGGTCCTATCCCAATGTCACAGTTAAGGACTATCTTCCATGCAGCAGCACATAAATATAGCTGTGGCCAACTGTGTCAATGCTAAAAGCCCACATATTGCAGGAAGGACAACAGAAAGAAATGGAAAGAGTTTGCAAATCACTGATGCCTGTTACATTCATTTGGTTTTCATTACTCACACATATTTCAGTTTAGTATGTAATTTTCTGTTGCCTAAGCTAGATACTTAAAAGGTAGAAAATGAAGAAATAATTACTAATCATTTGTCATAAAAATTGCTTTCATTAATCCTTTTTTGTTGTTTTGTTCATCCCATCTATTGGGGGTGATGGCAAGTCATTCTCTTTCTTCTAGTGATATTATGTGCATTTTATGTTATGTTTTTATTTTTTGTTTTGTTTTGTTTTTTCATTTTTGGAGGATAAGGGGTAAAAGGAGAATCAAGTAGCTGGAACACTAAACATTAAAACATATGACTACACAGAGGCAAGGATGGAAACAAGTGGATTTGAGTAAAATGAAAATAACTTTCCCAAATTGGAAGAACAGAGGGAAGCAGTGCTTGCATAAATAAGAATATATGAGGTTTCTGGAATTCATTTAGCAAGATGTTGCCAATAGCATTATAAATCTCTAAAAGTCAGAAAATTTTTCCACTGACTAAATCGTTCAGAAAAATTTAAGTATTTTACATATGGATGAAGTAGTCAGAGATTGAGCCAGGTTGGGGTGGGTGGGGTAAGATCTTGTTTGCTTCAACCTTTCTTCATGTCCACTAGGATCAGTCTACTTACATGTTCCACTCTTACCCCACTCCAGTCTTATCCTCCATTCATCCACTAAAAGTGATTTCCCTAAACTCCAAGTCCCATCATATCATGGCTCTAATCAATTAATTTCAGTAGCTCCTTCTTGCCTCCAGGATGACATACAAAATATTCTATTTGGCATTCAAAGCCCCTCATAACTTAAAACCCTCCTACTTTTCCAGTCTTTTTACACATTTCTTCTTACCTCCTTACACATATTTTTCAACCCATTGCCACTGTTCTCCTGACTGTTCCATGAAAAAGATACTCTGAAATCTCTAGATCTCTCATCTAATCCCTCTTGGAATGGAATTCTCATCCTCTTCAGCTCCACATATTTACCAGCCTGATTTCTGTTAAGTCCCAACTGAAATCTTGTCTTCTATATGAAGTCTTTTCCCAATATCGCTTATTTCCAGTGCATTCCTTCTCTTAATCATTTCTGTTTCTCTTATATATAACTTGCTTTGCATATATTTGTTAGCATGTCCCTCATTAAGCTGCTGGTCAGCTCCTTGGGGTCAGAGGCTTTCTTCTGTATCTCTTTGTATCTCCAGCAATTGGTACAATGCCTAGGAAATATTAAGCATTTACTAAACATTGATTGATTGCTAGTTGTCGTGAGTCCTCCTCACTTCACCATTTTCAGATCTTTACGCTCCCACCATTTTTTTCTTTTAAGTTTATGCTTTGGAGAAACAGTGTACTCACAGAATAACAGCTTTGAAAGAATCCAGAGTTCAAATGACAAAGTGAGCAGGAATTCCTTCTATAATAAACAAGAAAAGTGGTCAGCCTGCCTTTGTTTGAAGGCTTATAATAAAGTGAATCAATTACCTACATGGGTACCCATTCCAGTTTATCATTCCTCTAATTTGGGGGCAGTTTTCTCTTCTAGAAAATCTATATTTGCCTCTTTAACATTTCCATCTGTTGCTCTTCATTTACCATTATGAACAAGCAGAACAAGGTTCATCATCTTTTTTTCACACATTAGCCTCTCAATTCATTAAAGACAATGATCATATCTCCCCTGAGTTTTCTCAAGGCTAAATGTCCCTAGATCATTCTACTAAACATCATATAGCATGCACCTGAGATCCTTGATTATCTTGACTGCCCTATTCTATATGCTCTATAGTCATGATGGCAAACCTATGAAATGCACACTGAAGCTTGTGGAGGGGGATACCCCCTCATACTCCCCCTCCTCTCTCCACACATGCCTGAGGACATTTCTCCCATCACCTACCTCTCTGTCCAACAGCTCAATAGAAGCACTTCCTCCTTCCCCTGTCTAGTGTAAGAAATTAATTTTAATGGTTGGACTAAATATATGAGAATTTTAAGATAAAACTATGGTTGCCGATTTTAAAATTAATACAGCTCAAGTCAAAATTACTTTTAGCACCTTTTATTTATAAAAAGGTATAGAGTGAAAGTAGAGAAATGTAAAAGAAGGTAGAGTAAAAAGTATAGTTCTGCTCTGGTCCCAGCTCAACATATATACACAATAAAAATAGAGTACTGCAGAAAGAGAGAATATTAGTAGTCTGGCCTAACTTTTTTCATTTTAAAAGATGAATTAAATATTAATAAAAACATTTTTAAAACACTTCAAATCAAAAAGGGAAACTAAATCTAATCAGAAGTTTGCTTTTGCCTATTTAGCTTATAGTACTTTCCAATGATATTCTCTTACATAAAGTATCGTTTTTGCTTTAGTTATTAATTTTCATAAATCTATCCCTCCTACTATCCCTATATATAAAAGAGAGAGACAGACAGACAGAGACAGACAGACAGACAGACAGAGAGAAATGGCTTAATACATAACTCTATAATTTCAAAAAATAAGTTGTTACATTGACTGTGTACATAATGTAGTTCTCTTTCTGTATTTTAAGTTCATTTCTTTTCTGTCAGGATATGAGTAGTTTGTTTCAACTTCATGCTTTTGCATTTGTGGTTCAACATTGTATAGACTAGAGTTTTAAAGTATTTCAAAATTGTTTTTCTCAATAATTTTGTAATGATTGTATCATCAATAAACCTTCTCATTTGGCTCTACATCAATTTCAAGAGCTTTCCCAACTTTCCACTAAAACTGTACATTTCATCATTTCTTATGATGCGATAATATTGTAATATATTCATAACCACAATTTGTTGAGACATTCTCAAATAGGACACTCCCTTAGTTGTATATTATTGTCTACCTCAAAAATATACTGTACTGGTTTGAAATTTCTTTCTCTGGTTCATTTTACAAATGAGGTAACTGAGACAGGTGGGGTTAAGTTACTTGCCCAGATTCACATAGTAAAGTATCTGAGGCCAGATTTGAACTCAGGAAGAAATCTTCCTAATTCCAGAATCAGCATTTCATCCACTGTACCATCTAGATCAGGGGTTAGCAACATATGGCTCTCAAGCCATATTTGGCTCTTTCGAGGGCCAGATATGGCTCTTTCTGCAGGAGCCATAAAGTCAATTTTTTTTTTCAGGTGATGTTACAGAAGCACACACTGTTACAGGAGAATGCACTGTGAGTACTGTACGGCTCTCACGAAATTACATTTTAAAAAATGTAGCGTTTATGGCTCTCACAGCCAAAAAGGTTGCTGACCCCTGATCTAGATTCTATAACAATTTTCATTTTCCTTTTTTTGACAACTTTGTTGGTGTGATAGGTGTGAGATTAAATCCCAAAGTTGTTTTCATTTTTCTTTTTTGTAATTTTAGTGTTTTACAGCCTCTTTATATAATTATTATTTGGCTTTCCTTCTTTAAAAACTTCCTATTGATATTATTTTGCCTAATATATATTGAAAAATGTCTCAGTCTTTAAATTTTAATTATTTCTTTATATATCTTTGACATGAGACCCAGCAACTTTCCACAGATTTTGTCCTATTTGTTTCCTTTATAATTTCTGGTACATTTGACTAATTTATGTGAAAAAATATTTTTATATCTTGAAAACTGTCTATTTTATCTTATATAATCCTATTACTTATTCAGTTATGATGTTGTCCCTTACATATCTAAAAGACAATTTATTCCTTGGCCATCTCCATTTTTTCCTATGACCTTTCCTATCTAGGTCATGCATCATTTTGGAGATTATCTTGTTATATGTGTTACGATTAAAAATAATAAAGATTGATATAATAAGAGAAATTAGTATTTTAATTAAAGCCATGCTGATAGGGATAAAATCATTAGACCACACGCTTGTAAGAATTCAAAACTCCTGCCTTAGCCATTTTACCTTTCGTACCTTCATGCGCTCAGGTAGCTAAAGAGATCAGTTCAAAGTCACTTCCCCCTATTTATAGCTGTCCCTCACCTTGAATACGTAATCCAAAACAGGAAACCCATTGGACCATGGGAAATGTAGTTTTTAAGGTCCCCACATGTCCATAGGAAAAAAAATATATATATATACTTTTAGATGGCATCTCCGAAATTCCAATTTTACATATGCTGTGAGATTTTGTTCTAAGCTTATTTTCTGCCATAACTTCTTCTTTATGAAACCATGAAATAATTATAATCTCTGATTGTTTTTCTTGATGTTCACTAACCAGCTTGCCAAGGAAATATTTTAGATTCTTGTTCAAAAAGAAAGAACTTCAAAGGAGCACAAAATAGTTTACCTGTCAAACTTATGGTTAAGTGAAGAATTTAGGTCAAAACAAGACACAGAATACTTTATGAGGTATAAAATAGATAACTTTGACTACATTTAATTCAAAAAATTTCTTAACAAACTAAAATGCAAATAAGATTAAAAGGCAAACAATAAATTGTGAAAAAATATTTATAGAAAGTTCTACTGTGAAAGGTTTCATTCCTCAAATATATAAAGAATTGAATCAAATCTATATGAATGTAAAGCATTTCCCAATTGAAAAATAGTCAAAGGATATGAAAAGACCCTTCTCAGATGAAGAAATTAAAACTATCTTTAGTCATATAAAAAATGTTCCATATCTTTATTTTAGAGAAATTAAAATTAAAAGAACTCTAAGGTACCACTTTACATCCATCACACTGGTTAACATGATAAAAAAGGAAAATGATACATGTTGGAGATGTGGAAAAATAGGAACCCTAATACACTGCTGATGGAGATGCAAACTAATTCAACCATTCTGGGGAGCAATGTGGAGCCATGTCCAAAGGGCCATCAAATTGTGCATACACTTTGACTCAGCAATACTACTACTAGGTCTTTGAATGGGACCTATTTATACAAAAATATTTATAGCAGTTCTTTTTGTGGTGTTAAAGAACTGTAAACTGAAAAAAATGTCCATCGATTGGAGAATTGTTGAATAAACTGTGGTATTCATTTGTAATAGAATACTGTTGTGCCATTAGAAATTACAAACAAAACAATCACAAAAAAATTAAAACATGGAAAAGTTGTTTGAAGTGATGCAAAGTGCAGAACAAGTAGAATATTATATAAAATAACAACAATAATGTATGATGATCAACTGAATGACAACTATTATTAACAAGATAAGGATCCAGGAAAACTTCAAGTGACTCTTGAAAAAATAATTGTTATAATTAAAATTACTTGAAAAAATAATTGTTATAATTAAAATTATATATATATATATGCACATATAAAGATATATATATATCCACCAACATAGAACAGGTAGAGTCTGGGTACAAATTAAAACAGGCCATTCTTTATCTTCTCCATGATTTTTTCTAAAGTGAAAGCAATATGTGTCTTCTTTCACATGATGAACAGGAAAATATGTATTAGGTGATAATAAATGCATAATCTATATTTTAAAAATTGTTTTAAATCAGTTATTTTCCCCTAAATCTCATTCTTCTCCATAAAAAAATCCAAGACAGTTTTCCTGATGTTCTCAAAAATTCCAGCAGAGAAATTAGGGTCTTCCTTAGACAATTCAGTGATCATTACATTTTACATAGGACAGACCTGGGCCAACTCCTGCCTCTAACTCTGTATTCATGAGTACTGATGAATTATGTAAGCTATGTGAATCCCAGTTTCATCATTTATAAAACATGAATGATAATATATTAACTAGCTCCACAAAATCATTATGAGATTGCAAACCTAAAAATATTTGAAAAATGTCAATATTACCCTATCCAAATATATATTGCACTTAGCTTCTGACATCCAGTGTTTTATTCAATGGGTTTAGTACTAAATTCACCATCATATTCTCTAGTGATTATAGTGCTGCACTTAGATTCAAGAAGATCTAGTTTCAAATCCTTCAGTAGACTAAGTAGACACTCACTGGCAGCATTGACTCAAAACAAATCACTGAACAAGTAGCCATGCCTTGTATATTTTCTCTTAATAACATTTTTTTGTATATTCCCCACCTTCTTTTTCAAAATTGTCAACATCCTGGTACAGGTTATCAACACTTTGTGCCTGGACTATTACATTAGCCTGGTAATTTTGTATCTGCCTTAAGTATCTACCCACTTCAGAATATCCTCTGCTCAGATAATATGTTTTCCTAAACCCCAAACCTGACCATGTCATCCCTACTTTGCCCTCATTTGATAAATTCCAGTGCCCTCCTATAACCTACAGAATCAAAATTAAAGTCTGTTTGGCATGTAAAGACCTTGCAAATTGATCCCTCCATAACTTTTGTTTCCTTACACCTTGTTCATAGCACAAACACTTCCCACCTAAGTTCTCTATGATCCAGTGATGCTTTCCTGATTATTCCTCCCACAAGCAAGAAACTTCATCTCTAGATCCTATAAATTGCCTTGGGTTCTTCCTCAAGCATGGAATGCACTCCCTTCTCATCTTTGCTTCCCACCTTCCCTCACTTCCAAGTCCCAGATAAAACAGCTCCTTCGATGAGAAACCTTAGCTCCCTTTAAAGCTAATTCCTTTCCTCTGAAATCATCTGCATTTTATCCTTTATATATCTGTTTGTATATGGTGTTTTCATGTTGTCTCCCCATTTGACTATGAGCTCCTTGAGGCCATGCATTATTTTTGTTTTGTTTTTATCCCCTGAATTTAACATAGAACTTGTTATTGACTAAGTGGTGAAAGTGACAGAAAACAGATTTTTGTTCATCAAAATTATAGAGGAAGAGAGAAGTCATACACAATTGAAATGCCCTGACAGACGAGGTCACCAATTATTAGTTTTACTTAACTATTATACTTTGCTAAAAAAAAGAACTCTCAAAAAATGGGAATCAACTTTAAATATTTTTAATATAAAAACAAAACAATCAATAAAACTTTAAAAAATTGTTGTTTCAGTGTCACCTCTGTGAAACCATCCTCAATTTCCCAGTTGATAATGCTTCCTTATTTAAATTTTGTATCTTGCATTTATTTATCTGTCATGTTATAAATTTCCTTTAGTTCATGGGCTATGTTGATTTTTCTTTCCTTTTTTCTCAGAGGTTGTCTCTTCTGCTTGCCAAGTCTGAACACTCTACATCTATGTAGGATTTCATCTTTTTCCACACTTTTATGAGTTTGTCTCATTGATCATTACTATTGCTTTGCTCTAGGATGCAAGATATAAGTAAGCACTTAAATACTTGTTGATTTATTCATCTCTCTAATACATTCACATCCATTTCCCCCCATGCTGCCTAAAAAACATATTAAGACCTTTTCTATATAAATTTCACTCACAAATATCTTTCTTTAAATCTGCTACTCATTAAGGAACACTCCAGGAACACAGGGATACAACCCTAGAAGAGGATTCCCTTTATACAACACCTTACACATTTTCATTATTTTGGGGGTAACTTCCTATCTTTTCTTCTGACTTCCACTCACTTTACTTTTAATGCCGTCCTTTACTTAGCGGGCAAAATCATCTTCCCTAAAGAGTAATCTTGACCAAACCATTTATTCACACTAAAAAAATCAAAATCCAGCTTTTCTGGTTCCCTCTGAAATTGAAAATAAAATGTAACCTCTATAGCCTGGAGACAAGCACTTTGCAGACTAATTCCATCTTAGCAAACCAGAGCACTATTCCCTTGGCTTAACTAGTAAACACAGTTTTCTAATGAAGCCAGCTATATTTCTGAAATGATAGTTTAAGACTTGCAGAACTCATCATTTAAAGTCTTAATCGACGATAGAGTTATTCTGAGTATTTGTTATTTCGTTTCTCCATCTGTTTGATGGGAATACTCATTAAATTTCACCAAACTAAGGCATATAAAATGATAACAAGAACATCTTTACTTTTGTGGCTTAAAGTTTTTTGTTTTTTTTAAGGAAAATTCTTTGCAATTCAGTCTCAAAATCTGCAAAACCAAAGATTTTCCTTAAAAGCTGGGTACTGCAGATGATAAACTATTAAAGTAATCATTTCATCCCTGATCCAGTTTATTTCTAGATGAATCCACAATAATGTCACTATTTATGAACTCCCTTTAAAGAGATTTAGGAACTAATCAGAGAATGAATGAATTATTTTTAAATGGAATCTTCATTTTTAATTCCCTCACCATATTATAATCATTTTCTAAAATATTTGAAGAGTCTAACTTCTTATAGACAAGACAAAGAGTCATACGTTACTCTCTTTTAGGGAGATTGTAAGCTTCTTGAAGGCACTTTGTGTTTCTTTCCCCAATTTATAGCACATAACAAATAATTAATGTTTGTTAAATAAGAAGAAGAAAGCAGGAAATGCAGCTCTTTCTTTGGTAGAAGTAAATGATTATGAATATGGAGTATAACATTAACTTTCAGACGTAGATGATGTTTTAGTTAGTTTTGCTGAATTACCCTTTCCTTCCTCTACTCAGCTATAAGGGTTAGACTTCTGAGAAGGGGGAGAGAGATAGAGACAGAGACAAAAAGATAGAGATACAGAGACAGAGAAATACACACACACACACACACACAGAAGAAGAAAGATTTAAAAAGTAGGTAATGTAAAACTATGTGTGAATATAACCACATACAAAAACACAAACATATATTATGCATAAAAATTCACTGTTTGAGGAGGCAGCTGAGTAGCTCAGTGGATTGAGAGTCAGGCCTAGAGACTAGAGGTCCTGGGCTCAAATCTGACCTCAGACACTTCCCAGCTGTGTGACCCTGGGCAAGTCACTTGACCCCTATTGCCCTTACCACTCTTCCACCAAGGAGCCAATACACAGAAGTTAAGGGTTTAAAAAATAAATTTTAATTCACTGTTTGTATTACATGTGAGATATATTGCTCTAGTACACAGGCCCCTGGAAGTTATTTGAATTTTAAGATATCTTTTAATCATGTAGTCATTCATCCATCATATATCATGAAACTCCAGAAATATGTAGATTTTTACTGGTAAGTCAAAAGAAAGTAAAAGTTTGCAGTGATGGGCAAACTACAGTCCTGGGGCCAGATACAGCCCCCTGAAATGTTCTTTCTGGCCAGCGACTTTACTCCTAATCTGAGGAATACAATGAGTAGGATACAATACAATGAAACTTTGAAAGAATTGCCTTAGAAAGAGCCTAATGGATGAGCATTTCCTTTCCTTTGGCCCCCTCTTTAAAAAGTTTGCCCATCACTGATTAGAGCAAAGTCACTTAAGTAAATAATACTGAATTAAAAATAACAAAACATCCCCCACTACCTTTTTGGGCATACTTTCTTATAAACACATATAAAATCAATGAGAAGGGTAAATAACCATAAAGATCATAAATGGCATGATAGTACATATGGGAAAGTACATATTGCCAATTCATATATTTGAATGGAAAAGCAGGCACATTAAATTCAAACTTCTGATGGTACTATGTTCCCAAATTTCTTTTACCTTAGTATCAAGAACTTAACTTTCATCTTTTTGAAAGACTAGGTCTTTACAAACCTAGTTACTATAATAGGAAAGTAATCCTTATCCATTTTTTTCTCTTTAAGAAAAGATATCTACCAGTTCCCTTAAGTCTTTGCTACCACTGACCATGCTCTTTCAGAATAGACCCCTCAGTCAGCAAATTAGAGCCTGAAATCATCTAATTCAAGCCTATAATCATTTCATCCATCTTCAAAATTGTTTCTTCTTTTTAATAGGTTCAATTTCTGTCTTGAGGTTTCTGAAAGATGGTTACAAAGCCATTGTTGATGTTCAAATTTTTTTTCAATCATGTTCAACTTTTTTTTTTAATCTCATTTGAGATTTTCTTAGCAAAAATACTGGAATGGTTTGCCACTCCCTTTTCCCCTTTGTTTTACAGAGAAGGAACTAAGGCAAACAGGGTTAAGTGAACTACCCAGGATCACACAACTAGTAAGTGTATAAGGCCAGATTTGAACTCACAAAGATGAGTTTTCTTAACTTCAGACCTGGGACTCTATCATGTTTACTACCTACCTGACTGAAAATCCAGGTTAACTCTCATTAATTCCTGATTATATCCTTAAATTCACCTCAATTTATTTCTTATTGTTCATCAGTATTTCAAAAGTCTGAGTATCTTTATGAAATTTAATATGAATAAGTACAAATGCTAAGCTAACAAGGCCAAAGTCTTCCTCCTAGCCCAAGTTAGTGGCCTTGTTATGTATATGTTGCCAGTAACAAATCACCTTCACTGTAAGCCATCACCATCATTATTATCATTGTCATCTTAATGTTCATTATCTTTGTTATCATCATCAATCTTGCCTAGGCATAAGAGTATGACAGTCAGTGAAGAAGTATTTCTGCATCTGGTCCAGGAAAAGAAATTTGGGTTAATAATACATTAGAAGTCCCAAGAGCTTCATTGACACCCACCCTCAGCTTCATAATTCTGTCTTCTCTGTTTCTGCCAATTTTTCAGCCTCTTTAAGACTATTTTCCTCATCTCTAAAGCAGAGATGATAATGATTTCACTGATTAACTTTCAGAGACAGTTATTATGAGGAAATCTCTTTGTAAACTGTGAAGTGCTTTACAATGTGATTTGGGGTGGGGGTGTATGAGAGTGTGATTTTTTCTATCACCACGCTCCACAGGAACATTTGTGAGATGGAGCAACATTCAGAGTTACTGATGGTGGGCATAGGGATTCATTCCAGCTCCTTTCTTTGCTATCTCTCATTCTGTATATCGTTCCTCTGCTTTCTTATGGGGGCTTAATTAGTGTTACCTAATCAATCCTGTGAGTTCAAGCCTGCCTTTTTCTTATTCTCCAACATTTACTTCTCTACTTTCACCCAGTAACTATATACCAAACTCTATATCTACTTAAAGTAATTAGATCAACTATTCCTCTTTTATTATAAACATTCCTTCTGCTTCTCTAGGTTTCCCAGTGGAGATATCAACCATATCAACCACAGCTGAGGAACAGCATGAGCTTGCATATTTTAAAATAAAATCTCTGATGTATTCAATGAGAAACTACTAACATTTATAAATATTATATATGTATATATATATATACTCAAAGACACATGCAAGCTTTCATAAGGGAGTCCTTGATTTCCATTCTTAATTTTGAAGAGCTCTCATAATTAAGAATCAAGGGTAACTTGTTCTTTTAAAAATTGTGACATGCCCCACTTCCCACAATTCATCAGACAACATGACTTTTGTAGATATTAGGAAAAATAATAGTTGAAGTAAACACAAGACACTATCATTTCTATTCAGCAAATTTGAGCATATAGTTGGCATGCTGTTAGGATATGTTGATGGGTTACTCACCATATTAATGAAATCTACATTTGTCTTGTAATTTAAAGGGGAATTTTCACACTGGGACTTCCTTATGTTGAGAAGGTCACAAATACATCCTCTATTCTGTTATTCAAAATAGGAAATGATTATGTGTAATTACTGTGGCCTTTCCCCTCCAACTTCCTTCTATTTAGCTTTTTTGTATATAAATAGTTGATAAGGAAGGATTCTAGTAGTTACTCCAGATTGTGGGTGTTTGCGTGTGTGTTTATATGTAGATAGATGATAGATAGATAGATAGATAGATAGATAGATAGATAGATAGATAGATAGATGTGTATATATATGTGTGTGTGTATATATATATATATATATATGTAATCAATCAGAATGTATATTCTCTAGGAGTTGGAATTATTTCATTCTTTATAATTGTTGCCCCAGTGTCTGACAGAGCAGAGTAGGTACTTCATAAATACTTTTGAATTGAATGATTTGAAACCAGAAGAGAATTTAAAGATCATTTAGTCCAAGTCTCTTATTTTGCAGATGAAAGAGATACCATAGAATTTAAGTGAATTCTTCAAATAAGAAACATTTGGGAACTCAGGTGATGGGTCACAGTGGACAGAGAGCTAGATCTGGAATCAACCTGAAGATCTAGTTTCAAATCTCACCTCTGATACTTGCTATCTCTGTGATTCTGGATTAAGCACTTAAAATCTCCTTGCCTTGATTTCTTAGCAGTGAAATGTGCCTTTCTTACTGTGGAAGATGGGTTTCTGAGAGTTGGGATCATATTGCATAAAAATTAACAGTGAAATATCAGTTCCTCTACCTTCAGCCTCTGCGATTTTTCCTTCTCTCTGATGTATCTCAGAACAATCTTTCCCTTCCTATGGCTAAAAATGAGGAGAGAAAGAAAACAAGATGATCTAAAAGCTGGCTGAAAGAGAAAGGAATTTTGGAGAGAAAAGATGATGGTGAAAATTCCCTTTCAGTGCTTTCTTTTCACCAATTACAAGCCCCTCCCCCTTCTTCAATCACCAAAGCTCTTTCTTCAGCCAAATATTGTGAGTCAATTTATGAAGGAACAGTTTACCAGACATCCACATATGGAGCCAAAGCATTTAAAGGATGGGATTAAGACTTCACTTACAGGGGCAGCTGGGTAATTCAGTGAAATGAGAGTCAGGCGGTAGAGATAGGAGGTCCTAGGTTCAAAGCTGGCCTCAGACACTTCCCAGCTGGGTGACCCCCATTGCCCACCCTTACCATTCTTTCACCTATAGGCCAATACACAGAAGTTAAGGGTTAAAAAAAATAAAATAAAAAAATAAAAAAAATACTTCACTTATACCAAATAAGAATTGACAAAATGACAAAATGGCAGAAGAGGATTGACTGTATCTAATGAGCAGCAATTAGGTCACTGTTTAGTGTATGTAGTAGAATTTAAGCTATTATTCCTATAATCATAACTATCCTTTCTTCCACTTATATTAAGAGATCTTTTTGGGGCAGCTGGGTTGCTCAGTGGATTGAGAGTCAGGCCTACAGACAAGAGGTCCTAGTTTCAAATCTGGCCTCAGACACTTCCCAGCTGTGTGACCCTGGGCAAGTCACTGGACTCCCATTGCCTACCCTTACCACTCTTCCACCTAGGAGCCAATACACAGAAGTTAAGGGTTTTAAAAAAAGAGATCTTTTTCCATGAAAAGAAATGCTAAATTGATTTTGTTTTGTATTTTGCACATAGTAGGTGATTAAATAGATTCTTGCTGAATTGAATTATTTCATTTAAGGTCATTATGATAATCAAAGAAAAGGAGACCAAATAACCCTATGGTTATCCCTAGAAAGGTTGTAGAAAATATGAGATTTATTCAGGGTCTCAATGATAGAGAAGAGAGTGGATGTGATAGACTGAGAACTTGCCTCTGAGCCAAGAAGCTTAGATTCATGTACTCTTTCTGATACATAGTGGCTATATTATCCTGGGCAAGTTTCTTAATCTCTCATTGCCTCGAGCAACTCTATGTGTGTAAATTGCAGAAAGCATGCCAACCTTAATTGGACCTTTGGGTTTTTTGGTCTAGAGGCCTGACTGAGAAAACTCCCTATACCAGTGCAGGTTGGTATGGTCTCTACAACTAGTTTTAGAAGTTTTCTTGGAGCCCTGAGTATTTAAATGGATTTCCGAGTCACACAAGCAGTATAAATCAGTGGCAGGACTTCAGTCCACAGTTTCCCAACTTTTTTTTTAATTTTTATTTTTTTTATGTTTCCCAACTTTTGAGCCTAGTTTTCTATACACTGTGCCATGATTTTTGTTAAAATGATGAGTCTGTTTCAGAGAGACATTTGGGGTCACCAGGGAAAAGGAAGGGAGTGCCCACTACTTTCCAGGTTCTCTGTACTTTTACAAATATTATTTCATTTGATTTTTACTACAACCCTGTGTTGTAGATTCTATTCTTATCTTCTTTTTTACAGTTCAGGAAACAGAGGCATACAGAAGCTAAATTTCTTACTTTGGGGGGGATTGAGATGAACCCCTGGGGTTCAGGATGGGCATTCTAAGAATGGGCTTAGAAGTAAAAAGAGAAATTGATTAATTTGAAATTCATATTGAATTTGGCTAGAAAAACAGTATAAATGGAACGCTGCCTCCTTGAAGGGATAAATTCTGGGGTTTTTTATACTTTATTTACAACAGGTGATATGTGACCCAAGGAGGGCATAAATTCAGACAAAAGGGGGTGCAGATATTGGTCACCTGACCAGAGTCAGAGCAGTGTCTTATGTCCTGAAGATATAGGATGTGACCCTCATAATTTAGGGGACAAATAGATGTCTTAGATACAACGTGATGGTATCAAAGCATAGCCTAGAGGTGTATTTCTGTGTCCATCTCGAAACCTAGGGGAGAAGCCAAAAGGGATAATTCTCTCAGGCGCCTTTAAAGTCCAAGCCCACCTTCTTTCTCTCAGCATTAACAGGGAATGCAAAGAAGCAAAGGAATTTTCCTGCTTATAGTCTGACCTGAAGCACTTCTATAATTTGGGGGTGCAAGGTGAATCTAGAGTCTCATATCATTCCCAGGGATTACATAAAGAATAAGTGTCTAAGGAAAAATATTAAGCCAAATCTTTCCGATTCCAAGGCCAGCACTATATCCACTAAAACACCTACCTGCCTGTAGAAAGTTTCTTTGATGGACATTCAATCTGTTATCATCAAACTTTGGACCCCAATCATTGTTCATCTTTAGTTCCTGATAAAGTTATTCACATTGATGGAGCAGATTTATGGCTTGTTCATCCACCTCTATATCACAGTCTGGACAACAGGGATTTTTACTTATTTTCTAAGCATAAACAATAAAAAATGAATAAAGCCTTATTATGACTGCCCACAAGACAGGTGACAATTTCTAGGCAAACATCCAAGCAAGTGGTTATTCCAAGGTTGCACTAATGTTCTTTGTGTTATTTTTGCTGAATTCACCCAAGTTCTGCTCCATTCTTCCATTTTTCATTTTTTAGTGATCACAAGAAGGTCAAACCATTTTTTAGCTCCTGTAGGTCTACAGTAAATGACAGTATCATTTATTGTATTTTATCATTGGCTCAGGGTGACACGGGTGTTTTTAATTAGTAGAGAAGATTTAAGAAACTAAGTTTACTTGTTTGTTTGGTTAGATTTTGATTTTTTGGTCCCAAAGAATATTTCAATGTGACATTTGTGATTCTAAGAAAATCTAAATTATACAGAATCAACACATGTAAATAAGTTGTGAACTTAAAACAACAATGGAACCCATTACATGTCTAAATTCACCTTCACAAAAAAAATTTTAATAGACTTCTTTAATAAAATTATTCCGATACATTTCCTATGAATTTCATATTTGCATAACCAAAGCCTAATTGTTGTTTATGAAAGAGGTCTTTCGGTTCTGAAAAACTTAGAGATTCATCTTGAGTTCTAGACTTAAGGATAAGATATAGCCATTCTATTAACTCTTGTTTCCTTAAAAAGTGTCACAGAATCATAGAATCTTAAGGTTGGAAGGGACCTCAATGATCCTACATCTGAACAAAAATATCTGGAAAATAGTTATCCAGTCCTTACTTGAAGCTCTGTAGTGAAGGAGAAATTCACTGTTTCTTGATACAATCATGTGCTTTCTCACGGATGGATAACAATATTTTACTCTATTTCATTAATTTCTAATCATACTCATTACAGTCTGTTCCAAACTTTCTCTCACTTCAAGTCTCTGAAACAATCACCTCACTTCTCCTACTTGACAGAGGACTTTCCTTGATACTGTAATAGATGATTTTTTTTTAACCCTTGTACTTAGGTGTATTGTCTCATAGGTGGAAGATTGGTAAGGGTGGGCAATGGCGGTCAAGTGACTTGCCCAGGGTCACACAGCTGGGAAGTGCCTGAGGCCGGGTTTGAACCTAGGACCTCCTGTCTCTAGGCCTGACTCTCACTCCACTGAGCTACCCAGCTGCCCCTATAATAGATGATTTTAAAAAATAGTGTATTCATCTGTGATCTCTCTTCTCCCTAATACTATAGCCCAAATCACTTCAATGTCACTCTCAATTTTCTCCTCTTCCACTTCAATTTTGGATGGATTGGTTGTGCATCTCTTCCAAAGATAACCCTTCTACATGTACACTCATTCCACCAATGGATTTAGTCACTTCTTTCATTAATTCTATATCTGTCTGGAGGTCTACAGTTTATAAAGTTGGAGATCACCCCTCTATCTCAATCCTGTGTTAAGTTTTAAATTTTCCTCTTAATGTTCAAGATATATAACATATGAATTTTATTTTCCTTTGATCCAAGTTCATCTTAGCTTTTCTCATCATCATAGGTATTGGCAGTTTCTCCTTACAGGATTGTATGCTGTAGTAGAAAGCCTTGGAAAGAACCAGAAGTCAAGTTGAATTTGTTTCTAGTTCCACTTTAATTACTTTACACCCATGTGAACTTATGTAAGTTAGTATTAAAGAGCTTACTTGCTCACTTATTAATTTTGATAACAATGTGATTCTTAGGGAGTATTTCTGAGGATCAAATGACAGAATTTATTTCTAGGGTCTAGTATCTAGCACATTTATAAAACTTTTGTTTTATAAATTCAATCGTTTACAACTCTTTATAACATTTTTTAGGATTTGCTTGGCAAAGATGCTGGAGCAGTCTACCATTTTCTTCTCAGCTTATTTTACAGATGAAGAACTTAGACAAGAAAGGGTTAAATTAATTGCTAGACAAAACTAGTAAGAATTTGAGGTTACATTTAAACTTGGGAAGATGAGTCTTTTTGACCTCAGACCCAGCACTCTACCAACTCTGCCACCTCATAGTCACCCATAACAGGTACTTCCTAAGTGTTAACTGACATGAATTATATTCCTTGGTGCTTGATCAATTTAGAGACACTTGAAGTTAGGAGTACTCTATTAATAAATGTACATATCCTGTCCAAATGGAGGGACAAGGGCACAGAGTACCTGAAATCTGAATAATCTTGTAAAATTCTTTGACCTTCCTTTTGTATCAGAGAAGTCTACTTTTTTTTTCTTTTGTGGGTGTTTTCAATACCTTTTATGCATTTATGAGTTACTAAACTTTTTAAGATATCACTATACTTCTAACTTTTGTGTGCCATTTGCTGACTTGTGATTTCTTTTTAAACTTTAACTTTTTACTTGTAATTTTTAAAAGAAATTATGTATGATTATGGCATTAAAAAGTAAAATATTTTGATATTACATAATACTTTAATTCTATTTTATGCATTTCTCAGTTTCTAAATGTTTTCTGTGTCATCTGTTGGCCTTCATGTGTCCACAGGGACTTTTCACAAAGCTCTCCATGATTCCCATTTAATTTCTAATGCTGATATATGTAATATATCAAAACTGTGATAGGGAAAGTTGTGATGTGGAAGAGTTTCTCTCAATCTGAACAGAACTCTACTAATTCACTTCTTTCTCTTTTTAATCAATATTTTTTATGATATTGTATGATTCCTTATTTTTAATATATCATTGATTCCTTTCTACTCTGTCTCAGTTAGATTACTATATTTTTTTACTTTTGTTTTCCAAAATAAGGTAATATAATAGGTCTTTATACCAGCTTTCACTTCTGAGCATAATAATAGTTAATTTTTATATGCAATTGAGATTCATAAAGTATTTTACATATATTATCTCATCTTTTCCTTTGCCAGTGAGTCAGACATCTCCTATAAGAAAGATTTTTTAAAAAGAAAATAATAAAAGCAATTTAATAAAGTTAATAAAGAAATCAGTAGAGAATGCTTGCTTATACACCATTTTGAACCATAAGTCAAGAACCTCTGCAAATATTGAAGAGAGATAAATTTTTAGGGAACTGAGGAAACTGAGGTAATTGAGGAGATCTGAATAGCAAGTGATAGTGAATTGAGTAAACCACACTGACTTCATCTTGTGACTCAGTACTAGAGTTATCTAAGTTCCTTTTCTATTCAATGATGGATCTAGTCCAACTTTTTCTTGTGGGAAAACTTTATTCAGTTGTGAGGATTGGGAGAAAACCTTATTGTATTGTTTGAACCTAGTCCTGTGTGACTGGGAAACTCGACTTCCTCAAGCTGCTTACAGATACTTAACTAAGGGTTACACTAAACAGAAATGAGGTCAGACCCAGAGACTGATCAAAGGAGTTTTCTCACAAATGTACATCTCAAGCAACCCATGTGTCTTATCTGAAAATTGGCCCTGTATTGATCAGTTATTATTACCCTGTTCCATTGATTGTTCACAGGCACTTGAAGGGAATAGGATACCATTTTATTCTGATTTCAAGGACTTGAAACTTTTTACTATCACCATCCAAAAACTTGGAGAGTCCCTAATCTTTTATTCATTTAGAAATCAGATGACCTAATGTTATATATCATTTCCTTTTTTTTTTTTTTTTTTTTACATTTTTAAACCCTTAACTTCTGTGTATTGGCTCTTAGGTGGAAGAGCTGTAAGAGCTAGGAAATGGGGGTCAAGTGACTTACCCAGGGTCACACAGCTGGGAAGTGTCTGAGGCTGGATTTGAACCTAGGACCTCCTGTCTCTAGTCCTGACTCTCAATCCACTGAGCTACCCAGCTGCCCATCATTTCATTTTAATTAATTAGACTTACTCGATTAATTGTTTTTAATATCTGAAAATCTGTCTCTCCCTGTATTTAGGGTTCATCCCTAAGGTAGGGAATAGGCCTGGTCCCAGTTTATTAAGCTACTGGTAAGCATTGCTTAATAAATTGATATGCCCAGAAGTTTAAACCTTTGTTTCTTCAGTCATTTCATCTTTTATCTGCCACATGTCTTCATCTGATCTTTGGAGCTAAGTTTATTCATCATAATTACATAGTAATGATACCAATCTTAACCAATAAACTATGGTCACAAGCATGTAATAAGTCATTACAAAGATTGGTTAGCTATCTCACTCCAGCAAAGATACCCATAAGAGGGCACACATACAATGGGGAAAGAAAAAGCTGAGAAGGGAATGTTCTTTGAAAAGAAATGTTGGCCATTTCCATCAGATGAGAAAATATAGATTATTTGCAAACATACCAGTTATATAAAATATTATTTATAACAATATATTTTCTACCTGTTTCTTCATTTTAGGATTATGGCAAAACAAGGATACTTCCTGGTAATTTCAAATGGCTTCATGTTATTTGTTATAATTACCCTTGCAAATGGAGAAGCATAAAATGGCGAAGTCCATCACTGCATATTTTCATTTTGTCCAAGATGATAAATGGAGGTGGAATTATCACTTCCCCCTGCAGCTGCATTCTCTTGGGCAGTTAAATCCATGCCTGCAGCTTTGCTAACTGAATATATTCTCTTTTTGAAATGTGAATTCATGGTCAAGAACTACTCAGGCTGAAAGATTTCCAGTTCAGAGGAGTTAACACCACAAGCAATCAGATGGTCTTAAATCTTAATGATACACCATTATTTCTACACACAAACACACACACACACACACACACACACACACACACACACACACACTGACAATCATGAAGATAAAATGTTTTCAAAATAAAAGTTGTTTTAATGGCACAACCGCATTTTAAAATGGTAAAGGGAAATCCTTTTGGTGAAAAGGCAAAATAGAATTTTCTAACATGAAATGTCATTAAAAACAAGTCCTACTGTTCAGATTTCTTTTGGTTCAGGATATAGAGACAAAATAAATTGAGCCCATACATCTTAAGAATCCATCCAGCTCTCAACTGTGGCTAATGAAATAAAAAACAATAGCACAACAGGAAATATGTTGAATGTAATTATAATCTTTATGTGGGGGAGGAGGTGTATTTAAAATTGGAAGGATTAAACTGCACTGTCAATTTTTGTTTCCTACTCATTTGTATTAAGATATGTATCAAAAAATCTGGTTTTGAAAGCTTTCTACTCATTCCACTCTCTTCAACTCTAGGGAAAGTTAATCAGTCTGTTAGCCTTTGTTATTGTCATGAATGACTATAGTCAGGCTATTTAAAGCAGCTGATGCATTCAATTGTCAGTTCTAAATGCCTATAGAGGCTTCCACAAATGAACCACAATTTGATTTCAATTATTTTGCTCTTCCACCAAATGGAAGGGTTTAAAAAACCACTAAAAGTACATCTGTTAAGATAACAAAAGTCCAAGAAAACAATAAAAAGAAGAGATTAGTAAGCAAAAGCAAACACAAATGAAGCAACTTAAAGGAACAATTAGTCTAAAGAAAATGTGAATAAGTCTGGAAGTTGATTTGCCCTGCTGTGTAAAATAAATAAAAAATTTTTAAAAGAGGATCCTATGTATTATAGGGAAACCCAGAATTCATCCCAGGCTCCTCTTTAATAGACAGGGTTACTATTTGCCCTTTAAATGTCTTATTTGCCTTCTATTAAAGGGGCATTTCATATAATCACTGAATAACAAAGCACAGATTTTCTGGTTTGGAAGGGACCTCAGATGCAATATGGGCCAACTGGGAAATGAACAAAATTGTGTCCTCACCCCCACCTATAATAAACTAGCAAGTGGTCATCCAGCCTTTGTTTGAAGATATCCAATAATGAGAAAATCACTCTAACTCTACCCAGCTAAGAATGTTCCTCCTCACATAAAACCTAGATTTGTCTCCCTTTACTCTTAGTTATGCCCTCTGGATCCAAGCTAAATAGGTCTAATGTTTCTTTTTCTACATGACTGCCCATCAAATACTTAAAGTAGCTACCATACCCCCTTTATGACTTTTATTCTTCAGGCTAAAATGAGCATTCCAAAAGGCTACAAGTGTGTATTGCATCATTTATCATCATCATCATCCAATTTTGCTGAACTTAACTTCATTTTTTTCCCTATATTTAGCTTGAGCATTTTCTTAAAAAGAAAATGGAAAATACTCAAACATGGTTAGTAAAATATTATGCATTGTTCATATTCCCTGAACATCTTAAAAGGATGAATTATTTTTGAAAACAAGATTTAGAGATTTTCCTGCAATCACAGGATCAGGAATCAGGAGCAGAGGGGTAGGAATCAGAGAGGCAAAGACAGGGAGAAAAGGCATTTCAAACATAGGGAAAAACCTGATCAAAGATAAATAGGCATGAGAGTGAAGTATTTATTCTCAGGGAAGACAATTATCCAATTTGGCAGAAACATAGAATGTGTATAAGGAAATAAAGTGATAAAAGTTTGGAATGGTACTTTAGTATGGCTTTTAGAGGTCTTTGAATATAAGGAAAAGGGAAAATTAATTTAATTAATGCCTTTTATTTTTATTTGATACTCATTTCTAGAAATATTTCCTCAAATTTCTAAAGAAAAATAAAGAAGCAAAAACATCTAATATAGTTAACTTATTTGCCTAACAATGTGTGCACCATTCTTTCTTAGGCCACCATTTTTCAGTCATGAAAAGGGATATATGTTTTAATTTTGTGTTCTCTGGAACCTTAGTGGCTTTTTTAATTACTTAAACCTTGATACTTTTTTGAAGTTTGTTGTTTTAATGCCTTAATTGACTACATTATTATAGTTAGTTACTAATATTAGTATAATCACTGTATACAATTTTATTTCTGTTTATTTCATTTTTTTTAAACCCTTGTACTTTGGTGTATTGTCTCATAGGTGGAAGAGTGGTAAGGGTGGGCAATGGGGGTCAAGTGACTTGCCCAGGGTCACACAGCTGGGAAGTGGCTGAGGCTGGGTTTGAACCTAGGACGTCCTGTCTCTAGGCCTGACTCTCACTCCACTGAGCTACCCAGTTGTCCCTGTTTATTTCATTTTGCATTAGTTTTTATACATTTCTTCATATTCATTTAAATCGTCATTTCTCATTGTCAATTATATATTACTTTCATATAACATGATTTTTTTGGTTCCTTACCTCTATGAATAGGCTCTT